>NC_133349.1:10611206-10944539 GCF_030506205.2 Paramisgurnus dabryanus
CGCTATCCTATTGCGTGCAGAGGCATTTTGAGGGACAACCTTATATCCCGCCCCTTGCATTGAGCCGTTTGTGTGAAGAGTTGCCAGACCTTACATCTTGATGTAGGTCTGGCTAACCAGGCTAGGTGTCATATAGATTTTCCAAATTTTCAAAAAGTTTTGTACCAGTTTGTTCTTGTCCTTTAAAGGGTTGGTCCATTTTCTTAAAAAAATTCCATATAATTAACTCACCACCATGTCATTCAAAATGTTGATGTCTTTCTTTGTTCAGTCGAGAAGAAATTATGTTTTTTGAGGAAAACATTCCAGGATTTTTCTCATTTTAATGGACTTTAATGGACCCCAACAGTTATTACTTTTAATGCTGTTTCGAAGGACTCTAAATGATCCCAAACGAGACATAAGGGTCTTTTCTAGCAAAACGATTGTCTTTTTTGGCAAGAAAAAAAGATGGACTTTTAAACCACAACTTCTTGTCTTCCTCCATCACGTCAGTGTTTACAAGTGTGGAGAAAGAGGACCGTTCTGACGTTGTTGTATGTCGAATGATACTAATTAATGTCTTTGTGTCAGTTTATTATTTAAAATGGTCCGCAAATGTGCGTTTCATATATGTAACGTGACCTTTCCACGTCATTACGCAATTACGTGAGGTCGCGCTGGCACGTCACAGGACCTGAGAAAGACGAGAAGTTGCAGTTTAAAAGTGCTTTTTTTTCTTGCCAAAAATGACAATCATTTAAAATCTCTAGATAAGACCCTTATGCCTCGTTTGAGATCGTTTAGAGTCCTTTGAAACTGCAATTTTAAACTGCATTAAAACTGTTAAATGTTGGGGTCCATTAAAGTCCATTAAAATGAGAAAAATCCTGGAATGTTTTCCTAAAAAAAAAAAACATAATTTCTTCTCGACTGAACAAAAAAAGACATCAACATTTTGAATGACATGGTGGTGAGTAAATTATCTGGATTTTTTTTAAAGAAAATTGACTAATCCTTTAATTTGATTTGCCAAGCAACATTTGTGACCCCGTCTGTAAAAACCCAGATTATGTACATTTTTATGATTTACTGTTTTCTACATTAAATCATCCTTCATAATGTAAAGATAATTTTGTGAAAATATAACATTGATGTCTTTAAAGAGCACATATTTCATTGCTAAAAACAACATTATTTTGTGTATTTGGTATAATACAATGTGTTTGGGTGGTTTATGGTTAAAAAACACATAATTTTTCACATACCGTACATTTTTGTAGCTACAGATTTCACTCTTTCCCTGAAACGCACAGATTTGAAAAGCTCTGTGTCCCTGATTGGCCAGCTAATCTGTACGTTGTGATTGGACTAAATACCTCCGATGTCAGCCGAAAAATGTGACGCTCGTTACCATGTTTGAAAGATTTGGTTGCGTTTACTTACAGGCTGAAAGTCTGAAGCAGGAGGAATTATGATAAATTCGTTCTTGTCTACATCACCAGTTCCAGATAGTAAACTGTTGCCTACAATCTGCGTCTTTGTTGTAGTCCAAGAAAAGAGATTTACATTGGAAAAGATAGTATTATCAACTCGCATTGTCGTTTACTTTGGGGTTTGTACCATTTGCATATTGTAAACATGTACTCATACACACTTACACACCAAAGGAAATTTAAAAACACGAATCAGACAATAGGTGCTCTTTAACAGTGACTGAGTAATGATTGACATTAATGTGGAAATCAATGAGGGAAATCGAACTTTGATGCTCCTAATAATTTCACATACAGACTTACATATCAAGAAAACTGAAATGTAGCATAACTGCACAGGTTACCTGTGGTGCTTGCTTGTAGGCTTGTGTTGCTAAGATATTAACTTTAAATAAAGTAGTAGTGATATACGCATTTCAAATCAAGTACTGCCAGCAAGACTATTTACACATAATATTTAAAATCTACTTTCCAACGTCTTACCTTTTTGAATTTATTGTAGAGCATTCTGAGATTGTTTTATCTTTAAAGGATATCCTGTATGATATGCTACCTTGCATTTTGACCAAATCAAAGCATCTTTAATGGCAGTAGAAACTGTGGAGAATATGTCTGGTGTCTGGATGATGTCAAAAACATTGCCAATGTCAAAAACTGTTTTAGAGCACAGTTGTTGTGTTCTGGTTAATTTTTATTCCTATTCATTTTACGACTGATTTCTCAATATATCTTTTAAATGTAGGAATCTGATAAACGATGCACCATTAACTACATCGCCAGCCGTGCTGATGAACTATGCTGCATTGGGGTCCATAAAGGCTAAAACTGTTTGTGCTTTGAGTTAGATGATTCACACACCAGCTCTGGCAACACAGGCCACCATTCCCTCTTTTAATACAGCCTTTTATATGCATAGTCTTGCTCGGCAGAATATAACCTTATCAACTGCCAAACATGGGCAATAAGCCTCTAAAAACATAATAAAATAATTGTCGCCTTTTTAATTTTCACCAGCTCAACGTCTTCGTTTAATTTAAGAATTACAGTGACATACTTTATAATGACTCTATATAAACAGGCCTGACAAGCCTTTATCTGGAGACTACTCATCTGGTCACTACTGACTGTCTCTCTCTCTCACACACACACACACATACACGCACACATCAGCGAACACTGAATGCTTCTGGAAACATTAGGGTAGAAATAATTACAGAATCAACCAATTAGGGAGCCACAAAGCTAAGCCGTAAAACAAACAACCAATTAGTTTGAAACTCAATTTAGCATTCCTAGCCACAGAATCAAATCACCTCTTTAGGAAATTAATAGATGCACTATGCGCACTGACACCTTTAAGCAGTGCTAAAGCACTAAATGAAAACAGCAGAATGAACACGGACCACAGATCTGTGGACAAACGTGGCTGCCACAATACAAACTAATTTGAGAAAATACTAATAAGTATTTAAACACATTAGCCAAAGGTGAATTACAATTACTAATATACATGATATCTTTAGTTGAATACAGACATAAAGTAGTAGATGAGCAACACATAAATCTTAATGTGTAATAATAATAATGATATTGGACACCTTTTACAAACCCCAAAGTAAACGATGATGCGAGTTATCGTCTCCAACATAAATCTCTTTTCTTGACTACAACAAACACAGATTGTAGGCAACAGTTTACTTCCTGGAATTGGTGATGTAGACAAGACCGACATTTTCATAATTCCTCCCGCTTCTGACTTTCAGCCTGTAAGTTAACTCCTGTTAGCAACCGAATCTTTCAAACATGGTAAGGAGCGTCACATTTCCTGCTGAAGTCAGAGGTATTCAGGCCAATCACAACGTACAGATTAGCTGTGACACAGAGCTTTTCAAATCTATGCGTTTAGGAAGAGAGTGAAATCTGGAGATACAAAAATGTACGGTATGTGGAAAATAATGTTTTTTTAACCATAAACCACACAAACACATTGTATTATACCCAATACACAAAATAACATTTTTAGCAATGAAATAGGTGCTCTTTAAATATTATTTTTGAGTAGTGAACACACGCACTGCAAGTCATGAACACACACACACACACCAAAAGCAGTGGGCAGCGCTCGTGGAGCAATTACGGTACGGTTTGCGGATTTAGCAAATTGGGGGCCCAAGGCAAAGGTATGTATGGGGCCCCCCATCCAATCTATAAAAGTTTTTTAAAAAAAATTACTCCGAAATTAAGATGGAAAGCAGAGAACACAAACCAATAGAAAATAAGTCAATGGGGCAAAAACAGCCACGAACAGTAAAAGAGGGAGAAAAAAAATCATTAAAAAAAACTAGCAATGCATCAAAGCCAATGTTGTTACTAATCTTTCACATGCCCAAGACTGTGATAAAAGGTAAAAAAGCTAGTCCACAATCACTTTTTATATTGAAAATAAGTAATTGTATGTGTGTTTCCCCAAATCAGTTTTGAGTAAGTTTTTGAAAAAATTATTGGCAATAAAAGAGTAAAAATCCTGGATTTTTTATTTAACATTTAGCAGTTTTAATCAGGACTGAGGTTGATTAACAGATTTATGCAAAAAAATTTAAACCAAATATTTATCTGATTTTTACAGCAGTTTAATTTAGTGGATATTTTCTTCACGAACATAACAAAAGGGTTGTGAATTTGTCCACAGTGTACGGTTGTTTTAAAAAAAAATTCAAAGCATTTTCCCAAAATATATATGAAAATAAGATTTGCCACAAAAATCATTCCATTTGCTGAAACACAGAGGAAGTTGTTGCCAAATAAAGACTCAACAGTGGACAAAACCATCACCAACATAACATAAGGGTTAAATAATGTTTTTTCTGTAGTAACGTTCTTTACTTCACAAAATCATTTTATCAGTGTAAAGTTCATGTTTATATTTGTCTTAATTTGTATCTGCTCGTGTACTTTCCCAGTCCTCTTGTCACTCTGTGCTTATCTTTTGCGCCGCGCAGTGCGCACCGTTACGGACTTGTCCATTTCATTGTAAAAAAAGGGGGTGTATGTGTGACATATAAACATGAACTGGACATTTTAACTACTATTCCAAAGTTTCCACATATTTTTTAAGAATATTAATATAATTTATAATGCTTTTGCAATGTTCATGATGATAAGGGTTTTATTTATTTATTTATTAGGTTGGTTGGGGGCCCCCCTAATATGACCGCTGGTAGGGGGCCCCAAGCGGCCGCCTACCTATGCCTCTATGTTAAGACTGCCTCTGGTTGGATGGATAGATAGATGTTTGGGGGGTGCAGAAGTGGCCTACAGTTGATAAGATCAGAGACCCAGTGTCCCATAATTCCCCAGCAGACAGTCAAAGAGATTGAAAGTTCTGCATCCCAGATCCAGCACTCCCAGCTTTGTTGTGCAGATTTGGCTTATGCTCCGTCAGCATGGCCTCCCTGCTCACTACCATTTCTGGAAGAGCGGGGACAGTCAAAGAAAGGTGGCAGACCTCTAAAAGGACTTAATTTGTGCAAATGTCCTTAAAGTGAAAATTCACAAAGCAACTTATGGGAACATTTTAGGTGGTTCTCAAAACTTAAAAGGTCTTAAAAATACTGTCAACCATTTTGTGCGAGGGCTAGAAGATATCAGACTGCTATGAAATCAGTGATGCCCTTATAGATATAGTAGAACAATCTTTTTCTGCTTTTGGTTGTTTGTGCGACTAGACCACTAATAGCTCAAACTGTTTTTTCAGGTATGTCACGACATCAGGATATGGGCTTTGTCACGGAGGTTTACTCTTCCGCACAGCAGTGCTAAAAGCACCAATCCGAAGTTCTCCGGTCTCTTATCACCCCCTCCGTAATCACTGCTATCTGGAGAGCTTTGTTCACGTCCACCCCAATAAACATACGCCCTGCTACAATAGAAAAGAGCAATTTAGACACTTTTATTTCAAGCACTGAGTGAGGCTCTTTAAACTCTAATGGACTCCTAAAGCACAACAGACCCGTGTCACGCTGGCTTTCATTGCAGCCAACCTCTGAGACGAGGGCGTTGAGGAAAACTTTTTGAGGCTTTCACACCTGGATGTAACAATGCTACTGTTTTGTACAGGATGTTATGAAATGTTTGTATGCAGGCGTGGAGGTGTATACAATCAACTACACATGAAAAACAACCAAGAAAGTGTATATGCAGCAGCACGTAATTCCAGGAACATATGGCAACCACGCGAAGAATAGCATCTTTCATCCTTTCAAGCTTTTTCCTTCACAGGAAAGAAATGAAAATGTGAAAGATGATAGTTGGAGGGGAACACATTTCTTAAATCCTCTCATTCAGGTTTCTCATTCTGTACGTTTAAAGTATTCAGTGTGCTGAGAAGAGAAGAACGTTTTTTAGTTCCACCAATAAATTCAATATGCAATGGCATTTGTTTTACTAACACTGTATGATATGAAATAAAATTTGCTAATATGTATAACAGACATTTCTTTTTTACAGAAACCACTGCGATGCTTTTTGGGATTGCCTTATGCACAAACAAGATAGTATGTAATGCTGTCTTAAAATTTGGCCCACAAAAATAAATGTATCTTATAAAACTGTATGGAACATTCTTTAACACACCTACAATTGCTAAAACCATAGCTTTCCATAACAGCTAACCATAGCATAGAAACAGATTTCTGAACAATGCAAATGAACAATCTGAACAAAAAGATTTTAGAACTGTAATTCTCAAACTTTTCAGCATCCCCCACCACGTAAGGTGCATTCCTATTGCGGACCCCCAATTCATGACATAACACAATCTCAAACTTAGAATTTGAATTAAACAAAACAAAACACATAAAGAGTTATAAAAAACAAGATAACCCAGTTTTTATTTTTCAACATGAAGGGCCATCGTGAGAGACCCTCAGTCACTATATATATATATATATATATATATATATATATATATATATATATATATATATATATATATATATATATATATATATATATATTAGTGATGCAACAATACACTCAGTTCACGGTTCAATAAAATTTTTGGTTCTTGTTCACGGTTTTCGGTTCGGTTTCGGTTCTGTTTTTAATTGCAGTTCTCTTTATTTTATGTAAATGCAAAAATCATCTTACACATTTCTAGTGTATTGATACAATAATAAGAGATATAATTACATAAAGATATATAAAAATGATATCCTATTCAAACTGGGGAACATGTGAATTCATTACATTACATAAGTTGGCCATTTTATATACCTGTACTTAGTAAATTAAACTTTACATTGTAAATGAAGGCTATACCTTACTGTACAACATCATGCTGTCTGTGTAGAAACCAAAATTGCGTTCCTCAATCAAGATTACTGGTGGGATTTATTTTAGCATAATACGCATTCTCTTCTTGAGTTGAACTTTATCAACTTGCGCGGAAGACATGTTTGATGCAAATAACGCGTGTTTGCATCAATAACAAGCACAATTTGCGTCATTCGCATTGCCACACGCGAATTTGCATATTTACATTGATGTTGTATGTAATCTACACGCTCAAATATTTAATCCACACCTCAGATTTAAAAGACAGTGGTGCTGCCTCTTTTTGTTGTCGTACTTCTGTTGAGTGTGTGTGCGCGCGAATTACATCTGACACCAGCATTGCAAGCAGAGTTTAAGCAGAGTTAAAGCAGCTAGCGCACAGTGACTGGATGTCAACTCGCTGTGGCGTTTAAAGGGGACAGAGAATGAAAAAACATTTTTACCTTGTCTTTGTTGAATAATGGTAGTCTACCCGCATTCACGAACATACAAAAAGTGCTAGACATGCTAAACAACTCAGTCTCATAGAAATTCCTCTTTTAGAAATGTCAGCCAGAAAACTGCCCAATCTGAAAAACTGATGCTTATGACATCACAGGCATCTCACTGCCCCTCCACTTTAAAATAATTGGCTACATTTTTTTAGTGGCAGCAAAGTCAGCCAATCAGTAATGAGATTGCAAGTTAAGCCAGTAGGGGGAGCCAAATAGGTGCAAAACCAGTTGTTTAAAATCCCCCACCCTAATAGAGCTATCTGAGAGAGGTTTTTAGGAAGCTTCTAAGGCATTACAGACCCAAACTAATTTTTTTTGTCTACATGTCACATCACAGAACAAGGATAAATACCCCGTTCAATCATTCTATGTCACCTTTAAGCGTGCAGATCACGCGGGCGCGCACATTTACAAAAGTGCAGGGAATATAAAACTGACAGATTTGGATGGATAAACCAAAAAACCGTAAATGTAAATATTAACAGTACTGAACAGTCAAACAATAAAATGATAGGCCACAGTGGGCGTCACTCTTTTGTTTCATTTTCTAATATATCACATACTGAAGGAGCCTATTTTGCTTTACATTTTCTGAAATCTTTATTTGGCAGGGCCTGAACCACCTGCCTGACTGGGCCAGTATAAAAACGTTGTTTGCGATGAGCCCTGATTGTGCATTCCAATTAATATCAATAAACCTGCAATTGGTTTATTTTGATTTAAGCCTTCATAACTAAAAAATACAGCTAAGTAGCACAATCAAAAACATGATAACATAATAATAAACATGTTTTGATTTTTTTTTTAGAACAAAGTTATCTCTTTTTGGAACCAAACTCTTCATATTAAATTACAGGGAGCTACACTGCGACCAAAATGGTCGCATATGCGACCTTTTGAACTGCCGTTGCGACCCTAATTTTTAATGGGTCGCAAATGTGCTACCTAATGTTTTAGACAATATGCTATGATTTACTATGAGCATTTATTAAAACAGAAATGTGGATCTTAAGAATACGTTTTATAACGTGCTCTGAGCCATCAACACGTTGGCTTCATTTTGCGTGAAAGCACGTCGTGTCTCTCCCTATCAGTGTGCGTTTGCGTGCTCAGCTGTTTCTCAATGAATTGGGTGGGACACGACGCAAGCGTTCCTTGTTTCTGAACTTGAGCAGAGGTCTTTCTTCACTGAGGACGCGGGACTCGTATGGTTCCGGGTATATATTTTAAATGGTCTGTCGGGTCCGGTTAGGTCCTAGTTTAATTACTTTGGGTCCCAAGTCTGATTAATGTTGTGTTTATAACCCGAGTCGATCGGAAAACGTCCATGAGCGCTGCCGCGCTAAAGCTCGAGTGCAGTTTCAGCGTGCCTCCGGTTTCTATGGCGATGGTTCTTGTTACGACCACGCGCTGCATTTTCTTTCTCAAAATTTTTTAATAATCTTATTAATTAACCATATATTTTCTAAAACCATATCCATATTAAGTTTGGACAGAGATTGTAGCAAAAAGCAATGCTAATGTCAAGCCAATTGCACTGAACGAGCAAAGCAATGTAAAGTCTGTCACCGGGACAGCAAGTAGACTTTTAAATCTGAAATAATGAGTGGATTAAGCTTTTTAAATCGGCAAGAGAGAAATAGAAAGATAGAGCAGAAGCAGTAAAAGTGCCTTTCTAATAGAAATTATAACCATTATAACATCAGTCACATTTATAATCTATAGACCTGCACTGTCTATTAATATACTATACATAGTATTGTATTATATTGAGTTTGATAAAAGGGGTCTAATTGCTTCATATATCAGTGCAAAAACAGTAAGTCTTTTCGTGGTGCTTTGACAAACAGTGTCAGCTTTGTTAATGGCAAAGAAAGTTTGGGGTGGTTAGATTGATGAAATATAATGTGAAATTAATATTAATTTTCAATGAATCAAAGTATTGTGTTGTGTCACACATTATTAGTTTTACGTCACATGTATAGTAGACCATTATTTGTCAGTGGGTAATAATTGCCCTTTTCACCGGCTACCACCACCAAGTAAATTTCAGATCTGTGGGAAACACTGCAACGTTTAAGAAAACAAGGCGGCATGTGGTTTAAAAGATGGCAAGTAAAATAAAAAGCATATCTGTATGCAATACAGTTTCATTATTGTTCATTATTATCCAGAGTGCCTTAATATAACTTGAAAAAAATATGTGCGACCAAATCATATTTTGCGCCAGTAACTGAAAAAGTTGGTAGCGCAAGTGCCACCAGTGGAAAAGGTTAGTGTAGTTCCCTGAATTATAAAATGTAGTGCTAGTTGGTTGGTAGCTATATTTTTCTGATGTTTGATTACACAGAATTTATGATAAATGAATGTATTTTATAAAATGATACCATCTTGCGCCCCCCCCCCCCCCAGTTTGAGAACCACTGTTTTAGAGGAAGCAAATGATGACAAAATAAACTAAACAATCCCAAAATTGCAATGCGTTAGGCATAACAAGACAAGCCAAAAGTGACACAAAGATAAAAAACTAAAAATAGTCCACCTGCATCCTAAATTGTATCTCAAAAGGGCAGAACGACATTATTGGATGGTTTATTGTATACAGTATGTCCCACTAGATTCCCACTATTTCGCTAGTCATAACTTCTGATAACCTTCACTATGTCTGACATCTTTCTTTGTGTAAATGTTAAGTGGAACAAAGCAGAAGCAAAAAAGTTTCAACATCCAGTTGGTCTGATTTTCTCCATTTTGTCTCATTTCTCCTTGTTGTACTGTGACCGTGAGAGTGTTAAATTAGGGTAAAAGATGTGTATATCTTTCACCTCTCCTGAAGGAATAGTATCTTCACTCATCTGCCCTGCTGAATGTACTGTACACACAGGATTAATTAACAGCCGGACGAAAGGACATGGTGTGGGATGGTTACCAATTAGGAAAACCGTGACTTTAGGGTCTTTATTCTAATGCAAACTTTTACATGCAACACAGCTGTGAATCTATTCATAGTAATTATATGCTCTTTATCACAAAACTTTACTAAACTGAGCCAAATGCAGTACTGATACTTATTCTAGTACCACAGTCTATTGGTGAGTTTGAGTCTCGAATTGTCCTGCTCCGGTTCAAAATATTCAAAATATATTCTCTTTCCAATGCAATATGCCATATACGATAACTTGCTGAATAAGGCGACATATAATATGCAATACGACATTGATTTAAAGGAAAACACCACCGTTTTTTCAATATTTTACCATGTTCTTACATCAACTTAGACTAATTAATACACACCAATCTTTTTTCAATACGTGCACTTAATCTTTGTACAGCGCATTGTGAATGTGTTAGCATTTAGCCTAGCCCCATTCATTCCTTAGGATCCAAACAGGGATGAATTTAGAAGCCACTGAACACTTCCTTGTTTTCCCTATTTAAATGGAGTAGTTACATGAGTAAAGTATGGTGGCACAAAACATGGCAATTTTTTAAGCGGATACAAAATGATAACTATATTGTAAGGCGGAAGAGCATAGTTTGCAGAACTTCGACCTCGGGCGCAGTGATATTGACGGAGGTTTGAGCGAGATGGGGAGTAGTCAGGAGTGATGATGTTACTGCGCGCCAAGATCAAAGTGCTGCAAACTAAGTGCTCTTCTGTCATACAATATAGTTATCATTTTTTATCCCCTTAAAAAATCGCCACGTTTTATTCCTAAATTACACTTCTTGATTCTGCTTTCTACATTATCTCATTGTTTCTGTTCACACAGTGAATCATTGCAGATCTTCTCTTGTCTGATCTTCTCTACAGGCCAGTGCCATAGAGACAAACACCCTATCTGCCATGTATTGAGCCAGTGAAGCTGATGCCTTGTTCTGTCCTCTGAAACTTCACCTCGTCACAGCAGGGGATTATGGGATGGATATGGGTGGAAGAAGTGATTATCAATAAAAGGCCAGACAAACAAGGCTGAGTCAATATAGACTCTTAACTTGAAAAATAGAGTCACGCACACATACAAATAAGATCTCACCTATAGTGTCTCCTTGTTCATGCACCATGCTGGCCAAGTCCTTCATAATCTGATTAACGTCCAGCATGTCTCTCTGCAAAAACAAAGCAGAGGTTAAAGCTCAAACAAACAAACTCCAAGGTGTGCTGAAGAGCTCTTCAAAACAGTCTAACACATCATGTATTAATTTAAATAAATAAAATATCAACTAATGAAGCAGAACGACAGAACAACAAGAAATCTTAATGAACATCAATTATGTTCTCACACATACAGTAAACAGTGGCTAATACATATAAGTGTTTACTCTTAAATCAGTAGAGCAGTGGTTCAGACCCTGCTTTGCTTTGTTGTGCATTCATCGTTTTTGTAATTCACTTAGGATAAAAGCAGATTTAGATTTAGCACATTCGGATTTAGTGTTGGCAATACATGTCAGAACCAAAGAACACATACAGTGTTGAGCGCACTTCACATACAAAGACGTTCTAGCGGACATCACTTCACCAAGATCTCGGTCATGACTCAGTTTTGTCTTGGTCTCAGAATAAGACAATTTAGATTTGTTTTCAAGACCGGTCAAGACCACAACTGTCAACATCATTTATGTATTTGGATATAAAACTTTCTACTTTCATTGAGTAATGTGGAAGGCATGCCAAGGTAAGTTTATTTATATTTATTTACATTTCATACACAGTAATTCAAAGTGCTTTACATAAAAAATAAGTGCTTAAATAGAAACAATATAAAATGGTTAAAAATCAAACCATATCAGCTCCTTAGTGTTTGTTAAAAAAACAATGCTATCTCATGACAATTCATTGGGGTTAGGGTTTCGTTATTGTTCTAATTAACTCTTTCGCCACCAATGACGAGAATTTCCGGCTTTCCACAATACCGCTATTATCCACCAGGGGGATTATACAACCCGGAAGTAGCGCCTCACGTGAAAGAGAAAGAACTCCGTGTATGTTTTAAAGATCGTTCTGCATCTGATCTCTATCAAAGGTCCTTAACAAAAATGGAATTATCTCTATCAAAATTGGTTGTGAAGAAACCAACCCATATTTGAGAGGTAATTAAAAGAGAACTAATGAAGGTAGAATGAAAGTTTTTTTTTATTTAAAGAAGAACATTTTCTGGAAGGCATTAAACTTTTGTGAAAATCATGAAAAATGCTGGCGCTGGCTGGCAACTTTTTAAAAAATGCTGGCGGGGAAAGAGTTAATAATTATCATAAGTTTTTGCAGAATTGACTTCGTACAAATTCATATGAATTTACAAACTCATAAAATATGTATTAATTCTTGTGAGATTAGGCTTTGAATTCCTCCAAATAAAAATCACCTTTAAAATAAATTTTTAATATTATTTTATTATGACTTTGGGCCCTATCTTGCACCCAGCGCAATTGACTTTGTCAGTGACGCATGTATCATTCGTAATTTGCAACGGCGCACAGCGGGTTTTTCCCTCCACAGACGCACGTCGACAAACTAGGGAATGATCTTGCTCTCCCTGGGCGTTTCAGCGCAAAAAAAGAGGCGTGTTCCGGCGCAAACCATCCCTGATGCTATTTTGCAGTTTCAAAAAACAATTGCGCCACTGACCAGAAAAAAAAAGTTTAAAGTCAGTGGCGCGTTGCGCGATGTTCATTATGCTATTTTAAGGGCGCATGCTTGACCATAATGTATAGCGTGCACAACGCGCACACTTTGCAACTAATCTACACAGATGCAACAGTTATTTTTGCAAATCATAAATTGTTACACTAAAAAATATTAATACACGAGATAAGGGGAATCATAGTGGTGAGCATTGTGGTGATAGTTTTTATTTATTGTGTGGCTGCGTTAAAAAGTTCTCATGCAAATAACGATAAAAATATTTTCATAAGTTTGTTGTGTGGCTGTATTACGTTTATTTTATGTAAATAATAATTTAAATGTTTTCATAAGATACCTTAATGTATATGAACTTGATTTGTTAGTCTACTTTGGGGTTGGACCTTGCGTTTCTTGGGTCCGATTTCAAAGCCCCCAAACCCTTTCAGCGGTGAGGGTGGACGCAGCGATGTCCTCTGCTGGCGTCAGGTCCTGAGGCAGATCCACCTCCTGTTACACGGCGTGCCCGATTTATGCTGGCAAGCTTGGGATTCCCCCGTACAAGGACGTCGGTCTCCTCGGCTGTGAACCGCTCCTGGCGTGCGCCTGGTAAATCCGTCATAATAATAGCAACCCGCCACGGAACTTGCGCCCTTGCATTTAAAGGGAATGTTGGATAGCGTTCTGATTGGTTTATTTGACGTTACGCCCAAACCACACCTATGAATAATGAACCTACTTCAGACCAACCCCTTATTGATTTGCGCCCGGCGCAAGAGTTATTTCTCACGCTGGGAAAATAGCAACAGCGCCCAAGATCCGCCCACAAACTCACTTGCGCGTTGCGCTTCGCACTTGCGTTTCAGATCGTTAAAATAGGGCCCTTTAAGGGTTAGCGATCTTTCAGATAAATTTAAGGAATGCTGGTCTGGTTTCATCTTGGTCTCAACCCCTCAAAGTTTTGGGGCCCTATCATAAACCCGGCGCAATGCGCGACACAAGTGTCTATTGCTAGTTTTAACCCGGCACAATTAGCATTTTCACGTTTAGCGACACGTTGTTTAAATAGCAAATGGACTAAAATAGACTACGCCCTTGACGCCAGTCAACTTTTTTAAATGCTACCCCACGGATTGATTGTATGACTTTGTACCTGTGGATATGTTGAGATTAGGGGTGTAACGGTTCACGGTAAAGAATCGAATCGTCCTGTTATCTTCCCACGGTTCGGCACGCATGTGCTTCGCGGTGCACCGTGTTTGATTCAATCACGCATTTCTAATATAGTTTGGGGAAAAAACAACGCATAAAACCACTTATGTATGGTTCTAAATAAGCTATGCGTGTGTTTACGTGAGAGTACCTGTCCAATCAACTCGTAGTATGCAAATCTGTTGTCAACCTCACAGTTCCTCCTCACGTGTTGGTGCGTGTGCGCACGCGCGTGTGTGTATTGCAGAGTGTTTAGCGCGGCAAGTGAAGGAGAAAAGCCACTAAACAATTTCTGAAAAAAAAAAAACAAACAATTTCAATATAAACGAAAACAACGCAATTTATGTGGGGGTCTTTTTCTTCTGTTTAGTTTTTCAGTTTACCTATTTTTCCATCTAAATAGGGAATTGGCATGGCGCGAGCACAAATGCTTTTAAAGGGGATGAGAGATAAATCTCTCATTGGTTTATTACACCTAACGCCCCAAAACCCACCCATTACTCATTACGAGAATAGGAACAACCCTTTTAGGCTGTGCGCTTGGCGCACAAACCATTTTTCCTGTCATTAACTTAGAAAAAGTGGATTCGAACAAGCCCATTTAGACTCAGGGTTCCCACACCTTAGTTAACATCAAATTCAAGCAATTTCAACGATTTTCCAGGTAGGTCCAATACCCTCAATTCATTCAAGGATAAAATGTTTCACATTTCAAGTGAGACCAAGGTTACATTGTGTTACATTTAAGATACATTGTTACAGTTCCCTTTCGAGGGAACTCGCCCTGCGTCACTGCTATGACACTTTGGGGACGCCTCCAGGGGTAAGTGCGTCTAAATGTGTATATCAAATTCAACCAATGATGAGGCTTTACAACAAAGACAGGGTGACAGGAAGTATATCGCTTTTTGAAATATTGTCAAAGATGGCGTTAAATAGACGCAGGAAGTATGGCAAGGGGGACGCAGCGTCTCGTTCCCTTCTCAGGGAACAACAGTTACATACGTAACCCGAAACTTTTTCATGTGTTCAAAAAACTTCCCAGGGCCTTGAAATTTTTTTCGCAGATTCACAAACTTTCAAGGATTTCAAGGACCCGTGGGAACCCTGTAGACTGTGCAGCATGACTTTAGACCATGTGCTTAGATCATTAAAATATGTCCCTTTGTCTTGACCCTCTGGTCTTGGTTTAGGTGGTCTTGACTTCAACACTACGATACACACAAAAATTATTCCAGCTTGAAAAGGGGATGTGGCCAAAAAATTCAACCACTACAGTAGCTATTAAAAAGCTCTTATTCATTCACTGACTGCTCATTTGTACCAGAAAGTACTCAGTAATAACACATCAAAAACATAAAAAACGACTCTGTGAGAACTAAAACTCCATCATCTCAGAAGCTGTTTTGTTTCAAACATCTATTCTTTCTACCCAGACCTGAAGCAACATGGAGGCTTTAAAACGCTCAGTCTATCTCCCCCTCACAGGCCTTTTTGTCCATACACAAACCCATGCAAGTGCAGCTGGGTCGGTGGAGCTGAAACCATTGAGCCATTCATCACAGGTGTCTGCAATTGTTTGGGAAACTGGCAGCCATCCTGGCTCTTGGCACAAATCAGTCGGCCGGAGCCAAAATGGCCCCTAGCAAACCCCACATTACTAAAGACTTTCTGCATTTTTCACCGCGGCTGTCGACACCATTGCAGAGCAACATATTTATTTTAACCACTAAGGTGCTTGTGCAATTTGCATTTAGTCTGCAGTAATAAACAAGATGTGCAGTGTCATTACGCTTGGTTATTTATTACATGGGAACTTATATGAAGACGGAAAACAGCATTATCGTCAGAGCAATTGTAAGTTCATTTACTGTAGTGTTCTAGTAAATACCTCTCCATGGAGTTGCATCCCTTTGAGAATTGGGTTTGTAGCTAACAGACGTTGAATCCAAAATAAATCAAAGTGCATGTCATAACCGCCAAACACAATTGAGGGAAAGGAGTCTGGGGAAAATGTCTGATTAAATTTTAAGAAATTACCTAAATGACCTGACCAAACTTTCAAGTACTTTAACTTCCATGCAAAATATTCATATAAAAAATATCTGTCAAAGGTACAGTATTTTTTTTTTTTTTTTTTTGAGATAAGTAGCATATTTATTTTATATAAATATATTAAAAATAAAGCACACACTGCATTCAAATATAATAATTCATTATTTTTACATAAAAGACAGCAGAGATATATGTTAGATAAAAAGTTTATTTAGCTACAGAAAGTAGACTTATGCATATGTGTTTATGAGAAAGTCAATGACATATTTATTTTAAGGAACACTGTGTCCCTCAGTCCAAGGGGAGTCTGGGTAGCCCAGGGGGCTGAGGTGGGCTAGTTTACATCATTTATACCATTATTATAACAAGCACGTCCCGTGTTCCCTTATGACCCTAAAGCCCCTGTTTGTCTTCATGCTACTTTTTAATGAAGACTCCAGGCTGTCCGGCTCTTCAAAAGAGGTGGCTTCACGGATGCCAATGCTTACCATTCATTTTAAGTTAATGAAGTTTTGGACGTTAAACAAACCTACGGACCAACTGCAATTGATCATTGAAACTTAGCAATGCATATTACAATGTAGTTTGCATACATTAAATAAGTTTGATGTCAGTCAGATTACTAAATAGATTACTAAAGCAGTATTTAATAACATCAGACTGTAAAAACACACAGCAAGCTGTACTGCAATACTGATATGGCCACTGTGAGTATGCATCAAGCAGTAGTATATGGTACAGTATTCCTAAAATTAGATGCTCTTTTTCCTAGCGCTGTGATTTTGTTTGTTGTTTTTGCTTAGAAACAGATATGCACAGCGAGGGCACAAACAAAAGTCTGATTTGAGACAAAGGTTCTCCCTTTGTTTTATTCGATTAAAAATGTCAGACGCCTGTTGAATCCGACACACGCAACATACAGACATTGACAGGAGTTGCAATTAAATGTGCGGACCGATAAGGCTTCAGATGTCACCATACGTCCAAACAGAAAATGACTGGCACTTCTATGAATGCAACAGGCCACGAAGCTTCGCAGGAGCTGTGACTGACAGGACCAAATGTGAGAGCGACTGTAAACCATCAGACAATCTAAGACAAGCAAACAGTGAGAATGAGGAAAGCTCAGATAGAGCGAGATGTTAGGTGAAGAAGAGGAAATGGAGAAGTGTAGTGATGGACTGACTATACCACCATATGGCACCTGCGCACTCCCTATAGTGTGATTATTTGTATTACTTCCCTATGAATTGTATTATTTGGTGTCTGTGTTTGCCAAGATATGAAATACACTTGTGAAAGATGTTTATAGCATGACTTGTGTCAACAGTCAAAAGAGAGCCCTCTTGTGTTACACCAGTATCACAGCTGCTCCATAAGTTGTTGTTACAACATTTTAAAAACAGACTTGTGAAGAAAACAAATCAGAAATGCTATATTTAAGCTGTCCAATAAATGACCAGGAAATTGTAAAATAAATAAATAAACAAAAATGGACGTGTGGTGATAAACGTTTAGAGCTGGTAATCGAATCGTTGTTTAAGTCACAGGTTTCGCCACAGATTGTCCTCCAAATATTCTAGTGTGTTTTAATATTTTAGTATAGTTGTATAGTTTTAGTCAATTGGATGCTAAATGGCTCTTTACACAAAAATAAAAGTACAATATTATTGCTAAAGCTACCAAAATGCACGTCTGAGAAATAAAGGTGAACATGAGCATGCTGGCTTCAATCCGAATGAGATTTTGTACACCTTGTCCTAAGTCCTTGCTGTATCATTACAAAAGCTGATTTAAACAATAAGCCCCCTAAAAATGACCGTGACTGAAGGGCAAAAGCTCAAAATTGCTTCCAGGATGTGTTCTCACAAGCTTGAAAACAATATGTACAGTACAGAATTTAGCAACAAAACAAAAATATTATGGTCAGTGGGCGCTAGTTGGGGGGGCATACAAACTCAAAATCAAAATTTTACTGTAGTAATGCAGGACTGTAAATAGCCATTTATCAGGTGACGACATTACTGCTTAGTTAAAAGCTGAAAATGTTACTGTTGAAATCAACTGTTAAAGCATGAAATAAATGGACTGTGAATATTACGTTATGGTGCGTTCACACCATACACGAAAGAGGCGGCAAGCACGAGTTATTTACATGTTAAGTCAATGCAAAGACGCTAATAGGCATCCTGCAACACGGTAAGCTTGAATGGCGTGGCGCGGAACACAATGTTGAAAAACCTGAACTTTGACAGACTTTCAAGCCACGTTAACCAATCAGGAGCTTGCTCTATAGCAGTGACGTGATTACAGGAAGCAAGCGGAGGCAGAAAAACAAAACAACAATGGAGGACAATCATCATCGCTATTCACGTTTCTCGAACGCGAAAGTAAGTGACGTGACGTATTTCCTCTCCGGTCCGAGACTTCCGTTTTAATTGCCAGCCGGTAGAGGGGAGTACTGGGAGCACGCATAAAACATGATATAAACAGTTAATATTTACTACACCTGCCATGTATGAACCAGTGTGAGGATGAAATTAAGAAGTAACCTGATATATGAAGATATATTCAATCATTTTGTATTGTTGATCGGAGGTGACGGGTCTTTCATGAGCAAATATAAAGGTAGAGACATACCAGTATCTTTACAATGGGAAAGTCAGTCAAGTGTTTGTACATGGATTTTACAAAGACTACGTGTTTTTAACTTTTCAGGGGATGGTTTAAAATGTCACAACTGTCCCTCTGGTGTGAGCTTTTTTAAACGGCAATTTTTTAATGGACTTGTTTATTGCGACACGTCGAGCTTCACGCGGTCCGACACAGTCAGCAGTATCTTTCTCATTAAACACATTGTAAGTTCTTTGAACAAACCCTGATAAACATGTTAAACTACTCCATGTATTGAGTATTGTTTTCGTTTTATGAAAATATTATTACATCGCTTCTTACGCAGGTGGAGACATGAGCTTATGAAATTATTTGCTAACTTTTTAAAGTATTTCCTTTTTTGATTTTAAACATACACCCAAACACATTACGAACTATTATAAACATTAACTAAGCAGATTATGTCGTATTCTGGACTGTAATCGCATTTGTGTAAAAATATACTGTATAGTAGCAGAATAAATAAATCAGCATAGTTTTATCAGCATAATATTAGTTGTTTTAAAACAATTATTGTATTTATTGTTTACTGGTAGTTTCTATGAAAGGTTTTACTGATGGATTTGTAAATACAGATCATGATTGCATGTGCACCACACATTCAGCTCTTGTGCATTGGGTTAAAACAAATGTTTTGTAAAGATTTACTGCGTTTGTATTAGCTATTATGGCAACCCCTAACTGCACAAATTATGTCGGTCTTCTTGGATTTCATAATAAACATTAAACAGCCAGTCAAAACTCACTGGAAGTCATAAACCAGAAAGCTCAAAGATGGCGGCGCCCGCATTTATGTGAGGAAACAGGTGGATACGAGACATCTTTGTACTTTTACAGGAATTAAAAGGATCTTGTTTGGTAGAAAGTGTGTGAGGAGGTCAAACAATCTGGTAAGTTAACTCAATTTGAGCTATATAAGCCCCTCCCTTGACGCAAATTTACGGGTGAATGTGTCAAATGACTAGAATTTCACACGCAAATTAAGCGATTAAACTTAAAATGTTCAAGCGTCCAGCTATGCACAAATAGTGTGTTTTTGTCGCCTCTTCCACGTCTGGTGTGAACCCACATTTAGACTTTTTCAATCTCTGTCTTTATTTTGAAGAACAGTGTTGTAAAGATTCCGTCATAGTCAATTATTATCCGTCATTTCAGGTTTTGATGATACTGATTGTTTTCGTTTACATGTTAATTTCTAATCATGAACAAGACGAGCATACAAGTTTAAATGTGTTTATTTATTTCTGAAGAGAACAGATGAATAGAGACCGTGCATGTCTAACATCACATAAAGTAGATTAATGAATGCTTTTATCTCACAGTGACAGCGGAGGCAATAAAACACGTGAACCTCTGTGCTGAACAGGCAAATATGAACAAATAAAATCACAAAATACTATTGTAATTAAAATATCAACAAACGTGTAAAAATTTGAATTGAACTAAACTCATGACACTGTGTATCTGTGTATATAAATGCATGAAGGCAGATTAATGCAGACACTATTGTCATATGATTTTGCGTCTTTACCACAGACAGACGACTTCTTTTGAAAAACGAAGACATTTACCTTCGTTTGCACCCTTCGTTTACATGTAAACGTAGATTTTGCCTCTGAAACCGATTCTTTCTAAAAACTCCGGCCAAGTGGATATTTTGAAAACCTTTGCTTGCATGTTAACTGAGACAAATGGATGTTAAAGCTGCCAACGTCACAGTATGCGCCAGAGCTCGCACCTACGTCAAAAGTGCCACCCATGTTTACATGTCACTGCTACTCCATAATCACATTTATGTTTGTGCAAAGTCTCTGCTCCATTATGTCGAGGAGCAGAGACTAGTGCTTGGAGGTCAGCAATTTTATGCGTCTTCGACTTCATGTGGCGCTGCAAGAACCGACAGGCAGATGATGTCAACGTACTGCGAGAGCGAGTTGAGAGATCTAATTTCGAATCGCTCTCACGATACTTTGACACCTACTGCAACAACTCCTCCCTGCAACACGAAGAACCAGTCCGCGTCACCACCAGCGCCACTGGTGATTGGCTTACATGGGCTTGAGCTTCTCTTGACGGCATATATGCACGGGTACGTGTAAATGAACACTTTTCTGAAATCTGACATGTGTGCACGATATTATTTTTGAAACTGGAGAGGTTGAAATGTCCGTTTATGAAAATAGCCGCCCACGTGTAAACGTAGCCTAAATGTGCACGCATTGAAAAAAGATAGGTATGTATTAATTTGTCTAAGTTGAGGTAAGAACATAGTAACATTTTGAAAAACGGCAATTTTTTCCTTTAAGCTGCATCCAAAAAACTTACAATCCTACAACCAGCCAAAAATAGTACGACATCCCATACATAGAGTAATGCTGGTGCAATGACGCAACTTCCTTAAAAAGAGTTTGATGATAACCTTATCGCTGTAAATATCAACTCTGTGTTTGGCCCAGGAACAATGCAGAATTTACACAAGTTGAAATGTGGCCTGGATGGTGATGATGTGGTACACCGGGTGAAGATAATGCGATTTGACTACCCTCTGTGTTTCTGATTTCAAGTTCTCACACTGATCGCAGCAAGTATCAAAGCTCCCCGGGGGCTAACAACCTAAAATCTCCATATTTAGAAGCTGCCGGCTGGGTGTTTGTAACATCGACAGAGTGTTAGAATGTATAGCTTGAACTGTGTATGACAGAAGCAGAACAGTCAGCTGGTGGCTGATAGCTTCATAATAGCTTGCGAAAAAGAGCGTTCATTCACACTGGTAGACAATCAGCTGTGAGAGATCTGACCATCTGAAATAAGTGAGAGAAGGAGCTGTAGTAGGGGAAAAAAACAGGTGAGATAAGACACGGTCGATACACACAAACGAGGTGAAGCAGTTTAATATCTGATTAAGGCTGGATCATAAATCATCGCAGGTACTTTCGTATCAATGGGGCACATCAAAAGACGACAGGATCTGAAAGACAATTTTTCAAGAAGAGAATTGATCCCTTTTTGGGGGGACACCCTAAAGAGATCGTAACTGGGCACTGGAGCAGGTGAAGTTAGACTTTGAGATAAACACATAGATTTAATTAAATGTCTATGCACAGCACAATAATGATGGGCGGTGGTCTCAGGGGTAAACAGCAGGGTTAACACAAACAATCACAAGGCAATTTTTGAATCCAGGGAGGCCGGGGGGAAGCTGTCACATTTATAATGCCAATTATTTTGTAGATTTTCTGTATTGGACTTAAAGTAACTGAACACGCTCAATGTCCAGATTATAAAATTGAACACATTTCATTATTAATAATATGTATATACACTGAAAAAAATTATTCATTCAATTTACTACTTTTTTAAGGTAAGTGGTTAAATACATTTTAACAAAAGTTTTTTATTTTACTTTACTAATCTTTTTTGTTTAAATGTAACTTAAATAAATTGCTTGCAACCACTTACCTTAAAAATATTTAGTAAATTGAATGAATCATTTTTTTCAGTGTATTTACTGTATTTACTGTAAAATGTGTAAATATATGTGACAAAACTAGTCGTAATGGTAAAAAAATTTTTAAATTGAGATTTATGCATATATTTCTGTATATATTAACACATTTATATACATTTATTTATGCATACTCTTGCTGTTTTAGATGTTTTAATGTTTTTATAAATGTTGTGTATTCTTCTTTTGCTGTGAAGCACTTTGTGATTTTTATCTATGAAAAGTGCTATAGAAGTAAAATTTACTTACTTACTTACTTACTTATTTAAAAATAAGATTTTCATTGATGTATGGTTTGTTAGGATAGGACAATATTTGGCCGAATGACTTGAAAGTCTGGATTGAGGGTGCAAAAAAACATTTCCTATTAAAAAAATAACTGTCTGAAATCGATTCTATATTGCAAGACTTATAGTACACGCAAGACTTGTGTGTGAACTACAAGTCTTTGATCAGTAGGAAGTCCTTTCAATCTAAATTCATTACGAGTCTAAGGCTTTGTCCACACGAAGCCGGTGCATTCCCTATCCGATCATTTTTTTTTCTTGTTCTAAAAAAAATAATCCGTAAACACGGCGTCTTCTCAAGAAATATCTGCGCACAAACGAAACCACTGAAACCAACTGAAAGCAGTGTAGTATATATGCCAGACCACTATGGGGCGCTGTACTTCTGCCACAGATATACACTATACACGGAGAAGAAGACTTTGAGCATGCGCATAACCTTGTGCGCTGTATACGAACCAAAAAGAAGAAGTGATGGCAAACACAACAACTTCAAGAGCAAAAGCCTCCTTTTGTCTTTCTCCTGGTTCCGTGGTGGATCTAAGAGCATGTGGCGTATGGTGTTGTCCATTATCGCTTGCTCACCACAATTGCATAGAAGCAATAGATTTTGCTGTAATAAAGCTAGTAGGCTTAGTAGCTTCTGTAGCACGAACACAATCATGTAGTCTGCCATTATTGTTGTTGCTGTTACGTGTGATGCTGCCGACACGTGATGTGATGACGTTTTCGCTTCACAAAATATACGGATTGGCTGTACACACGAAACCGCAAGGGTGTCGATTTCAGATTTATCCACTTTAGGACCCGGTTTCAAAAAATAGCGGTTCCAGTCTCCCAAAATGCCGGATCCGTGTGGACGAAACGCCAATACGATAAAAAATGTATACGTATACAGTGATTCGCATCTCCGTGTGGACAGCCCCTGAGTCGTTTACAACGTGCATTTAAAAAAGCAACACTCGTCAAATATCAATCATTCAAAATATTCTTTTTTTAAATTAAAATACCTGAAACTATTTGAAGAACAGCAATGTAAATATGCTTATAGACATTTCCTGGAATAGCGATTGTAATGGTTCTTCTTTTGTGGCACAAATGGAGTTTCTGTACGAGAGCGCCCTCTGGCTTTTGGATGTGGCGGCATTTCACCGTAATTCATTCAAATGTATTTATTCAGAAAATGCGCACTTGCACGATTAATCATCCCAGCCTTAATTATTACTAATGAAAAGATTTGTTTTACTGCCCCCATTGGCTTACTGCTGTACTGACATTGTGGACTGAATGGGAAATCTCTAAAGGGCAGCTAACAAGTAGTTTGTAGGCAAGTTTCTGGTCAATTTTGCTCACAATTTGGTCGCATCCACTCAAAAAAATTTAGTTTTGATATATTTACAGTAGGAAATTGACAAAATATCAGCATGGAACACTCTCAGAAAAATAAAGGGGCAAAGTTTTCACCTTTTAAAAAGGTCCTAATTTGTACAATTTTTGTATGTACTTGTACCTTTCAGGTCCCAGTATGTACCTCAAAGGTACCAATCTGTACCTGTAAGGTACCAATATTCAACTTTTTGGTACAAAAGTGTACTTTTTTGAACAGCTACCACCCCAGTGACAACTTTTGCACCATCTTGTAAAAAAAACATGTTCTTTACATAATACACTAAAGATTTTTGGCATAAAAGAAAAATAATAATAGTTTTAACCCATGCAATGTATTTTTGCTTTTTTTAACAAATATACCGACGTGACTTATGACTGGTTTTGTGGTCCGGGGTCACATACTGTGTACTGTACATATGCCCCAGTTTCTCTTTCCTCAGATAGGAGGACATTTACATTTAGATGTCTGTCAGATGCTTTATCCAAAGGGACTTACAGTGCATTCAAAGTATACTTTTTATTAGTATGTGCTCCCTGGGAATCAAGCCCATGACCTCTTGTGCTAACAATTCTCTACTTATTGAGCTACAGAAAAAAAACATTGAGCTACAGGAACAAGAGCATGACTGGCGGTGGTTCGGTTATTCAAATAAAGGCATAATTCAGTAAATAAAAGAATTTGTACTTTTACTTTATGATCATTAGGGATGTCCCGATCCGATCACGTGATCGGAAATCGGCCCCGATCACGTGGTTTCAGACTCGATCGGAATCGGACGTTACCTCCCGATCAGGACTCGGATACATATGCAGGGTTTAAAATCCATTAAGTTCTCGCGCTGCTCCGCGCCAGTGTACGCGCTGCGCTGGTGCGTGTGAACTGAAGAGAATAGGCTTGTTCGACTTCATCCGGCTGCCGGTTCTTGTGGTGCTGCATGACGTCAAAGTTCCGCGAGAACGATTTAAAAGCAAACTCCTCCGTATGATTTCGCGGATCACTCTCGCGGTAGTTTGACGTCACCCGGCTGTCGATTGTTGCGGCGCCGCATGAAGTCGAACAAGCCTATTGATGTGCTTTCATTCATAGGCTTCACACTCGTGCGTGCAAGGAACCCACGACAAAACCGCGTTTTTACCGCTCATTTGAACGACGCGTTGATCGTTATTGTCAACATGTGCTCAGACGCAGTTTCGCGTCTCACTCAGAACCTCAAGAACGCGCATTCGCGCAGGATCATTTGACATTACTGTAGAGATGAGAGAGAGAGAGAGAGAGAGAGAGAGAGAGAGAGAGAGAGAGAGAGAGAGAGAGAGAGAGAGAAAGAGAGGTAAGAATGGTGCCTATGTCGAAAAAACTTAATAGAAGTCTAGAAACAAAGTATTAAAGTATGTATAGCCATGTCACTCATCTCATTACAAAATGTTAACTAGATAACTGGATACAACTGATTGTATACTTTAATAAAATAATGTATTTTGATTATACAAATGAATCACGACCTAACTATAGGTATTTTATAACTAACTGCTGACCAGCTTAGGGAATCTATGGCTAATTTATAAGACATATTGCTGAATCAGTATGTTGTTTTTCTTGTTAATTGAGTCTTTTTGGGTAGTCTATCTTATGCCTAGAATGAGTCAAGGAGGTTAAGTCTTATAACTTCATTCAAAGTTTGATCAATTGTGCATAATGAGATGTGCACCAAATGCATATAGGGTGTCAGACTCATAGATTTGCATTATTTAAAGTTCAGGTTTTAAAGTTTGGGTCAACATGTGGCACAGCTTTAAAACTGAAACTTATAAAATCCTATCAGAGATACAAAATGTCATTGAAACACACCCAGTGGCTTTGCTGTCATCAGGATTAAACATGTTACCCCTCGAACCCTCCCTCCAAACAGAGCCTCCCCACAAAACAAACCCCAATTTAACCCCTGAACATATATAGTATATATTCATTATTTTTTAACACATCTGTAGTTATGCGCTGGCACAGAGTTAGACTCTTTTGACTCTACACAGAAACAGCAATGTGTGCGGCATGACATAAGGAACATCCTGGACTGGTTCTGTTTTTTCGCTCTTCTTTATTCTTTTTTTTTAATGTATTATAGAAGTATCGGATCGGGACTCGGTATCGGCAGATACTCAAAATCAAATGACTTGGACTCGGACTCGAGGGCAAAAAAACCTGATCGGGACATCCCTAATGATCATGCAGTGTTGAATGTCAATCTCAAGCATCTCTGTTTAGTTTACTGCCACATCAGTGCCCTTTTTTAAATTCTATATGAAATTCATATGCTGCTAGTGTGTTAGTCATCATTTGCTTGAAGCATTTGTCATTACTCCAGTCATTCATCCGTCTACTCTGATGCACGTCTCCTCTGCTGCCCACTTCTTGAACAGAGCCTGCAGCTGTTCTACCTTTCCAAATGCCAATCTGTCTCTTATTTAAACTTCAATCAACCCTTTGTGAATGCTACAGCAGGTAACATTGAACAAGGCTATTTCTTAAAGTATAACTGTATTTTATTTACAAATCAAATAAACAAAACAAAGAATAACAGTATGCTTTTCAAGGTGAAATTTCTAAAAAAAAACTCTCCTGATAGTTGTAGCTACAGTAACACTGTTGGGGTTTCAAATATACTTCTTTATGTAGCTTAAAGGGATAGTACCCAAAAATTTAAATCGTTTACTCACTCTCATGTTGTTACAAACCTGTATAAATATCTTTGTTCTAATGAACACAGAAGGAAGATATTTTGAAGAATGTTTATAACCAAATCGTTCATGAGCCCCATTCACTTCCATAGTATTCTTTTATCTTACCATGAAAGTGAATGAGGCTCATAATCGGTTTGGTTACAAACATTCTTCAAAATATCTTCCTTCTTGTTCATCAAAATAAAGAAATGTATACAGATTTGTAACAACATGAAAGTGGGATAATGTTATATATATAAGGGATGCACAGATACCACTTTTTTGGAATACGAGTACGAGTAAGAGTACTTGCATTTCAGTACTTGCCGATACCGAGTACTTAATAAAAAAAACATGCTTTAGTCATATAATTTAACAAAAAAACAAAGGACTAGTTTTCCAGTTTGTTGTAAACTCTGCCTCTTTGGACAACACAAGACACATTAACCCCTTACACCACGCTCAAACATAGACATTTCTCAAACCGTGGTAGCGATTCCAGGTATCGGGGGACTTTTAACAAGTACTTTTGAAAATGTGGTATCGAGGCCGATACCCGATACCAGTATCGGTGCATCCCTAATATATATACCCTCTAAAAATGCTGGGCTATTTTCAACCTAGCGTTGGGTCAAAAATGGGCAAGCTCAGCCATTGGGTTAAATTAACCCAGAAATGTTTATATTTGATCCAACAATTTGTTACAGAACCCAGCATTTTGTGTTGAAACAAGTTAAGTTAAATTACAACCCAGTGGGCTGGCTTATATCTCTTTTGACACAACGCTGGGTTGAAAATAAACCAGCATTTTTTTAGAGTGTACTTTCATTAAAAACCTGTTGACCTACTGTTCAACCAAAACCCTACATGTCAATCAAAATCAGCATCAGATCGTGAAGTACAAGCATACTGTCAGGATATACATCAAATAACATCATATTTTGTGTGACCCCATGCATGTCCACACATTTCAATTGAGCTTTAAACAAGTAGCATGCTCTTTGCCCTTTAAAACATGGCACATGCGGCACACACAAACCTTAAATGCCAAATCGTATCATATACAGTACAACCATTTAAGTGGTACAATTTAAATGCTTTTATAAAACCCAAACAGCTTGCAGCAAATGTTATCCAAGCTCTCCACTACAAAACATGATGTATAAGTCTTATCTTTGTATTGCTCAGCACTTTGCAGTTTTTACTAAAAATGTTCTTTAATATCTCTGAGTGGCCTGTGTTTTCCTATGGGGCATATTACGACTTACATAATAGTGTTTTCACTAGGAAAGCAGTCTCATAAAGCAATCTCCAGATTTTGTTTATAAAAATGTCAAGGGAGAGTGAATAAAGGCTGATTTGAACAAACAAGAAATAAATAAAAGAGCATATTGTGTTTGTGTGATCGTTGTACTGATGGCTGTCATTGCTGCTCTGGCATAAGTCAAGATGAGTACGGCAACTAAGCTGATGCCTGGGGATATGTGCCTAATTAATCTCGCTGTGTGCATTTTGTTTTTTTTTTTGGGGGGGGGGAGCTCTGCTTGATGCTGTATTTGCCATGCTAACATAGAATGCTTTGATCTTTGCCAGTCTCATACCCCCAGTGCATTTAAATTGGCAGCTTATTTCCTGCTTGATTGTTGACGCTCAAATGATTTAGGTGCAGCCGTGCAAGTTAGATTTAGGAAACAGGTGTGGTATGTGCAGTTGGTCAAAAAACAGTGGTCTTAAACAAAAAGAAAAAAAAAACAGGATGATCTTGGCATAAGGAGAATATTAGTATTTGAGGTATTTGTACAATATAAGTGTGCTCCTAGCACACATACTGATTTTGATCGGTATGGGTATTAGGGGTGGGCGATATGACCAAAATCTTCTATCACGATAGGATTAATTTTATATCATTATAACGATATGTATCACGGTAGAGTTTTTTATGTTTTAATAAGGTTTAAATCTTTAATATCATAGAAAAGTTCATAATTCTCACAAAAAACATATACAAGCATAGAAAGAAGATAAAAACAAACAAAACTCAAGCTCTCTGAAGATACACAGTCAATAAGAATGATAATAAATAATTATGCATGTATGTATAGGCCTATATATATTTTTATTTAAGGTAGAAAAGTGATTTAATCAGGAGCGAGAGATTTTTTTCTCAATGCTGTTTGATTAACACGAGTGACAGACAGGAGCAAAATTAGGTAACTTCCCCTTTAAGACCAAAGTCCGGATCCAATACACTGTTACACATGCGCTTTCTCTTTTAGCTGTTTACTTTCTCTTAAGACCTTACTGGTCGTGTTTATGATGATGCTTGCAAAGACGGGAATTTTGACACATATGTGTATTTAAGGCCAATAAAGCGGGAAAAATGCTCACGAGCTTAATAAGCAGAGGTCGCGCGACTTGCGCGCTCCTCACAGACAGAAAGAGCAGCGGTTGCGCGACTTGTCCGCTCCTGACACACAGAAAGAACGCACGCATACAGATCTGTTGTCTGTGTTTCAATGGCTTAAAATAACTTGTTTTAAAACTGCAGTGCTTAAATACGTGTACAAACGTTACGTTTTCGCGACCACACGCACAGGAGCGTGACGTGGGCACGTAACCTCGATAGAAACGATAGTCCAAAATCTCTACCGGTTGACAAATTTCTACCGGTTAATTTTGTCTACCGGTTTATCGCCCACCCCTAATGGGTATCTTCTAAAACATACAGCTTTTATATATGTCTATGTATTGATCTTTAATAAATGTCTGTCAATGTATTGATCTATCACGTTTAACAGCCTAACATTAAAGACAGATGTTGACCAATCAGCATCAAAGGCCAGTACATTGACAATACATTCAAAAGATACAATGCATATATTAACGTAATGTAAATCAATAATGCTAATGTAAGTTTTGTCTATTTAAAATTGATAAAAAAACATTTAAATAATATGTGTATTATGAAGAGTTTGGTTCCAAAATGCAATAAACGCCATTTAAAAAAAAAAATGTTACCACCAAAATCAGTATTGTGTCTGGTCAGTATTAAAAAGTAAATTCTTAATTTTACACAAAATCCGATATCTGCTATGTTAATCTTTCATTTTTTCCCCAATAAACGCCAGTCCTCCTTCTCTGCAGAATACAATAAATCCGCTCAACAAATCACAGAGCACCATTCCACGCATTGTAAAGAACAAGAGCAACACTTTGAATACTTTACGTAATCATTTACGTGAGAGGCAGTCGGGCGAAGGAAAAATGCCGGCTGTTGTTTGTTCTCACACAACAGCATCAACCTTCTGTCATGCTAACACATTGAACCCAGGGGATCTTATAAAAAACTGCCTATTGTTTAACTCGAATTCAACAAAAATCAATCAGGACCAAAAATTTTTACAGCTGATCGCTGTCAAAAAAGTTCAGCGACGACGTCCCGAGGATGACAGTGCAATGACAATAATCTTAATATGACAAAGTAAGTGTTTTGATTAATGCCACTAATGTTTTTTTTTTTTAAATCAGTGTATACCACTGGTCAACTAAATGAATATAACATGGCAAAGATAAATGCACATTTTATATATTGATTCAATAGATTTACAGCATCTTTGAAAATCAAATTACGAATTTGAATTGTTTTATGTTGTTATAACCTAAAGATGAAAGTTTGTAACAGAAAATAGTGATTTTCATCTTGTCACTTTCTTGGTATAGAAAACAAATTTTTACCGATATTAGTCAAAATAAATGTATTGCGTTTTGAAACCAAACTCTTCATATAATAATATATTATATATGAATATGTAGTATATAACCATAAATACAAAATCACATGTAAGAAATACCAAGTAAGCAGTTTTGGCCTTCAAGCTCTTTCTGGTGCAGTACTACACCAAATATGTTATTCCTAACATGTTCTTCCTTTCTCACTCTCTCTTTATTACTTGAGTAGATAAATGTGTTTAACGCTGATATGAGATCCCCCCACCACAACATCACCCCCCTCCCAAAGGCAACTGGCAAGAGAAACTGTTAAGCAGATTTACGCGAACGCTTACAGCCCCAAAAAAACGATGACATTTCCTCGCGCGGCCTGCTGAGAGCTTAAGCGTGAAACGTCTCTTTCTGCCCTTGCTGAATAAACGGTTTATAATGTAAAATCAAATGTTTCCTCTCCATCACAGCCCAAGGACCTCGAAACTCAAAGCATGCGCTCTTAAGGCACAAAGCGTGAGGGTTTGTGCGTACTGTACAGTATGTGTATCTTTTCCGCAGGAAGGAGGACGTTGCTGTGTGTCATCATCCTCTTGATGACGACTAAAACATGATTTGTATGAGAATTCTGATACACATTCTTTCATCTGAATGTAGCCGGCACATTGCTTCAAAGTACTTGTTATTGATTGTGACGCAGACACCACAACAAAAACATAATCAGAAACGTAGTGCAGGGACACACCATAAAGGCGATGGGAAAACGACTAAAAAAGACGAGACAGATATTAATGTTAGAAAAAAGAATAGAAATTACTTTCAGGAGAAAAACTAATCGATACAGCATCTTGGTTTGGTTGTAAAAGGCTTTTAGTGCAAGATGATAAAAGAGCTCTGTGGCTATACAGGGATTCAGAATCGTAAGGAATTTAACGATTTTGATTCAGGTTCTGCATTCTGGAGTTGTTGTAGTACCTCAAGAATTGTATTCCCAAATAATTTTTCTTATCACATTAAGTGTCCTTAGAAGTATACTGATGAAAGATTTAACATTTCAAAAAAGATGTAACAGTGTAACAAATCAAAGGTTAAAATACTAACACATTTTGTAAAACATAAAAAACTATTTAAAGCTCACGTAACACACGCTGTTTCTGCATTTCTGATATTAATCTGGAGTACCTATGGAGTAGTATGACATCCTTTATATCTCTGAAGAGTCTTTAGTTTAATCAGATTTATAAAAGAAAGATTAGCTTTACCGAATCTTTCCGATAACGTACGAAAAAATGAAGAAGGAGGAGTTATAACACGGGAGGAGCGAGTACGAGTCATGCAACACTATACAACACTGTTTTAACTTATGATTCACTACATGTTCGTGTCATTTATATAATATACACGCGCTTATTTCCAACATAAGACAGAAGTCTTACTTACCACGTGTAACTCGTCATGAAAATCCACCGCATAAAACACACGCAAAACTCCGCTGCTAATCCGGATAATAAACTATATCCATTGTTTCCATAAGGCTGGATGTCTTCTACTTACATCCAAAAACACACTTCTTGTTGTGCCATTGTTGACTTTTGAAATTAAACAAAGCTGAGTGGCGTGATAAGCTGTTAGCAAGCTCTAGCGTCTCCCGCTGACTGACGGCTGGGCGGGGTTTTCCGGGGGAAGTTTTCCGGCGGAAGCCCATATAAAGAAGTGATACGTATCGAAAACCCCTGAAACGTCAGTTAGAACCATAATCAAAAAAAATTAGCCGAAACTTGTACGAACCCTGGCGAAGTGCATTCGGCACAGAAATACTCTGAAACACGCCCAACTGCATTTTTGACACTTTGCCTACGTTTAGCATGAGGAAACAACTCTATAACTGTGTTAATAAGTCAGAATGCTTGAAATACCATTAAACCCCCCCTTTAATGTAACTATATTGTAGGCATCACAAGCTGATGGGATGGTTCACCCAAAAATTGTGCCATCATTTATTATTCTCAAGTTGTCCCAAACCTGTATACATATACTCACCTAAAGGATTATTAGGAACACCTGTTCAATTTCTCATTAAGGCAATTATCTAATCAACCAATCACATGGCAGTTGCTTTAATGCATTTAGGTATATGGTCCAGTGCCCGGTTGCATGAAACTCCTTAAGTGAGGGTTTCCCTGAGGGAGAAAAAATCCCTGAGGTAAGGGATTTATTTAAGAGCGTTGCAACAAAGGTCTTAACTGTCACCCTTACCTAAGTGTTGATACTAAGTATTTTACAATAGTCTCTGCCAAAACACGGCAGCGGAGAAGCAGTTGCTACGGTTACAAAATCTCACAGCGTAAACAAATCAACGCACGCAGCTCAACAGACGGCGAATTTGTGTACAATGAAACATCGCAAATAACAGACTGTAAAGTGCCGCATGCATGAATACTCAAAGTAATTCAAACTGGAAACACTTTATTTTGACGGACGATCAAACCGCCATTCTTCTGATAAATGCGCATCACTTTTCTCTAGGGATTATTTCGATTGTTAGAAATGCGCGTTTGTGCTTCATTTCCTTAAAAAAACCATAAAATCAGCCATCGCGTGTGACGTTAAGGGACCTGTTTTAGTCCCTTAAGTTTTTAAGGGAAAATGGGACTTAAGGACTTTGTAGCAACGCATAGCAGAACTTAAGGTAATACTTTAGCATTCAAGGCTTAAGGGTTTTTCTTGCAACCCATTTTTTATTAAGGGTACCCTTAACCTTATATTTGAGGGATTTCTTAGCTTAAAGCAGACATTTCATGCTTTTAAATCTGTCCTTTTTACATATAAATCTTCTATTTGTGGTCTATGTAAAGCGAAACTGCAATGCTTGGGTCTGAATTCCTCATTATTATAGCCCCACAGGCCCCCTTTCTACCCCTTTTCTGATGTGCATCTGAGAGCAACTCGTTTTGGTACTGTCTTTTTAAATGCACGTCATTCCCTGCCCCCTCTCCAGGTTGCAGAGGTGACACTCGGTTAAACTCCACCCCGTTCGGCCATTTTTGTAGTTTTATAGCAGAGATACGATTATCTAGCTGCACAGAAACTTTTTATTTACTCGTTATTCACAAAATGTCAACAACGGAAGACTTGTCCATCCAGCCTTATATGTTCGCGCCAGAGTCGGAAACGGACTGAGAGGAAAATGAAGACGACGAACCTGCAGAACAACGTCTTCATATGGAGGTATCGCAATGGTGTGAGGCTGCAGCCTCCGGAGGTCGCATATCTAGGCTGCATACGTCATCAAGACGGTCTTATTTCAGAATATTAACAATTATAAAGTTTACTATTATTCTTAGTTAATCGTAAGTTGTTGTAATATGCTCATGACTTGCAAATGTGATGCTCAGTTAACTTAAACCAGGCTTGATGCCCAAAAGCGATCTCCGCAGGCTACAGCCTTCGGAGTGAGAAACAGCACTGCTAAACCATGACCACCGTGTACTTTACTTTTTTACTTTAAGTTATAAACTGCTTACCGAAGTGCTCTGCTCGTCGTCTCCAAAGAAAGAAGTAATTGACCCCTCAATCAGACGAAGTCTATCGGCAAATCCTTCTTTATACTGGCGGAGATTGGTGAAGTAGTTATCCTTAAAGTGCCTCGGGCACACAAAAATGACTTTACCCACAGATGTGAGTACATTTCTTACGCTCTCGTAACTTCTGCATCCTTGAGCTTGGACTACAATATCGCAGCGAGAAATATAAAATGGCGGATTGCTCGTAGTGTTGGGCTGGAAGTCGATGTCCTTATTTAGCAGTTCCGCTGCAAATACTGTGACGTAATTGTTCAAAAAACGTAATAGATAATAGAAAAATCAGAACCGGTTGGAAAATATGACCAAAACAGAATATAAAGATATCAACAAAGCACCTGAAGAGACTAATTTCAACTTTTATGTACTTATAAACACTACAAATATACAACAAAATGCATTTAAGAGCCAAGAAAGTGGATTTAGCATGATATGTCTCCTTTAAGGACTTTCATGCAACCGGGCACAGGTCAAGACAATCTCCAAACTGAATGTCAGAATGGGAAAGAAAGGGGATTTAAGCAATTTTGAGCGTGGCATGGTTGTTGGTGCCAGACAGGGCCGGTCTGAGAATTTCACAATCTGCTCAGTTCCTGGGATTTTCACACACAACCATTTCTAGGGTTTACAAAGAATTGTGTGAAAAGAAAAAAACATCCAGTATTCGTCAGTCCTGTGGGCAAAAATGCCTTGTTGATGCTAGAGGTCAGAGGAGAATGGGCCGACTGATTCAAGCTGATAAAAGAGCAACATTAATAACTTTGTTACAATCGAGGTATGCAGCAAAGCATTTGTGAAGCCACAACACGCATAACCTCGAGGCGGAACAGCTCATCTCCACTACAAATAGGAAAAAGAGGCTAGAATTTGCACACGCTCACCAAAATTGGACAGTTGAAGATTGATAAAATGTTGCCTGGTCTGATGAGTCTCGATTTCTGTTGAGACATTCAGATGGTAGAGTCAGAATTTGGCGTAAACAGAATGAGAACATGGATCCATCATGCCTTGATACCACTGTGCAGGCTGGTGGTGGTGGTGTAATGGTGTGGGGGATGTTTTCTTGGCACACTTTAGGCCCCTTAGTGCCAATTGGGCATCGTTTAAATGCCATGGCCTACCTGAGCATTGTTTCTGACCATGTCCATCCCTTTATGACCACCATGTACCCATCCTCTGATGGCTACTTCCAGCAGGATAATGCACCATGTCACAAAGATCAAATCATTTCAAATTGGTTTCTTGAACATGAAAATGAGTTCACTGTACTAAAATGGCCCCCACAGTCACCAGATCTCAACCCAATAGAGCATCTTTGGGATGTGGTGGAACAGGTGTTTATGCTTTCAGCACCTTGTTGAATCAATGCCACATAGAATTAAGGCAGTTCTGAAAGTGAAAGGGGGTCAAACACAGTATTAGTATGGTGTTCCTAATAATCCTTTAGGTGACACAAACAAAAATATTTTAAGCAATGTTTGTAACCAAACAGCTCTGGAGCACCATTGACTTCCATAATATTTTTATCCTACTATGGAAGTCAGTGGTGCTCCGGTTTCTGCTTATAAATATCTTTATATACCTTTGAGTTCAGATGAAAATAGAAATTGACACAGGTTTGAAACAACTTCAGGACAAGTAAATCATGGCATGATTTTTATTTATTTTTGGGTGAACTATCCCTTTAAGTACATATAACTTATAATGCATTATTGGTATTCCTAAGTGGGTGCAATTAATAAAGTAACAGCATCAACTGATTCAGGAGTCATTTGTTTTTAATTCACTAAAAATAAAACTCATTTAAGAACTGCTGATTCAACAGGAGTACAGGAAATATTGTAAAAGTATTTTAATATGATGTTCCTCCCACAACGGCAAAAGAGCACACGTCGAAAAAGTGTTTAAAGTCCAAGTTTGCTCCACACAGCTGTGGGTGAGTGAGCGAGAGAGAGAGAGAGAGAGAGAGAGAGAGAGAGAGAGAGAGAGAGAGAGAGAGAGAGAGAGAGAGAGAGCGAGCGCACACCCACAGTGTCAGAGTTGTTTGTTATAAGAATAACACCATCTTCGCCTCGCTGCATCAAAGTAGATCAACATGGGACGTGCTGTGACTAAGCATACACAAGACAACATACATGCAAAAGAGTTCACAAAGTACAAAAACACGCACCAACATCTTTGTGGATGTCTAGTCACGTAACTGTGTGTATGGGTTTATAGCCACAAAGAGACACGGTCGTGCATTATGATGTGGCCGCTCAATTAACTGTTTTAATCCTCGAAGGTTGCTTTTTCATAGCTCAAGAGATTTAATGCAGTCCTCAGTTTAGTTTTATTTAGGCATCAACTTTCTCTCAGATTCAGATGTCCTTAAAAGAAAATTAGAATAAATGTTGACGCAATAGAGATTTTACAGCTTTACATTAAAGTTAACTGCATATTTGAACAAAAATGGTCTGGGAAGAATTATAGATTTAGGGGTGGGTGGTATGAACAAAATCTAATTTACATTTATGCATTTCTCCAAAGCAACTTATAGTGCATTACAACGTATACATTTTTATCAATGTGTGTGTGTTTTTCCAAGGTTCGAACTCATGATCTTTTGTGATGCTAACAGGAGGTAGCTCAATGTCTCAAATCTCATTTGTTGTTACTTTGCGTTCATCACACCAGACGCAGAAGTGGCAGCAAAAAATGTGGAATTCACGCGTAGTTGGACGCTTGAACATTTTTAGTTAACTTGCTTCATTCGCGAAATTCTCGTCATTCGAGACATTCACACGTAAATTCGCATCATATAGCTCAAATTTAGTAAACTTACCAGATTGTTCGACCTCCTCACTCACTTTCTTCCAAACAAGATTATTTTAATTCCTGTAAAAGTATGAAGATGTCTTGTGTAGCGATGATGATGATTGTCCTGCATCGTTGTTTTGTTTTTCTGCCTCAGGTCGCTTCCAGTAATTACATCAATGCTAGAGCAAGCTCCTGATTGTTTAAAGGTGCAGCGTGTAAATTTTGAGGCATCTAGTGGTGAGGTTGCAAAATGCAAAATGCAACCAACGGCTCAGTCCACTGCTCACCCCTCGCTTTTGAAACACTTAGGGGCTGTTTACACTTGGTATTAAGATGTGTTTTCATCGATCGGATCACAAGTGGACGAGAGAGACACATTACGTTTACACCTGGTATTTAAATCCGTCTCTTTTGTCCACTTTCGACCGCTTCTGTCCTGAATACTGTGAGGGAGTGGTCTGTGAGACGGTGGGCTAGTCTCTCTGCTGTCATTCAAACGCGAGCGGGAGTAATTATGAGTTTATATGGACGCATACTTATATTATGTCGGAGTCCGCTGCTTGTTTAGCAAGTAAACATGCTGCACAGTGTTTGTACATGGATATGTTAAAGCTTTCTCTGAATGAATTGATGAAAAAACGATCGCACAACTTTCACACGCTTGCAAAATGAAACTACGGAGATCAGCCGCTTTCGTTTTATCAATGAAAGGCTAAAAATAGCGCGGTTCACCGTGTGTTCATGCCAGAAGTTAGAAAAGACGTAAAACTTGTGTTTAGTACCCCAGATTAGATAAATGGGCGGAGAGAAGGCGGTCGCGTGTGGCTGTTCGAACACATTCAACCACATGTGCGTTTACACAAGCAAAAGCATTCCGATCGAAAGGGGTTTCGACTACCTCTGAATGTGGTTGAAAGTGGTCGAAAGTGGACTGGCTCAACGTCGAAAACGCATGTTAATGCCAAGTGTAAACAGCCTCATAGAGAAGCCACCACCAGACAAACATTTCATCATAGGAGACAACTTAGTAAAAAAAGTTTGTCCGTTAAGGGCTTCTGTAGAAACATGGTGGCCCAAAATGGCGACTTCCATGTAAGGAGACTTTCTATGTCTCATTCTAAGGTAATAAACACATAACAGTTCATTATGAAAGGTCTTTATACCCCCCTAATAATATAGTTTTGTATATAATTTTGCATTTCTGCCAAGAGAACCTTCTAAAATGTGCACACCATACCTTTAAATTGGCATGAAAATCCCACAAAAGTCATATTCGGTGCAGGATGCATATTCAAGTCTTTTCATTGACTTAACATGTAAATCACTCGCGCTTGCCTCCTCTTCCGTGTCTGGTGTGAATGCACTATTAAGGAGAAATAACTAAGAAACCACCTTTTCTGCCCTAAGCTCATTTTAGAAAGTTTTCTAGTAAAAAGTGGCTTCAATTCCATCCCAGACCCTTTCAATCTAGACATCCAGATTCAGGAGTCATAACTCAATGAGCGATTCGTAAGCAAAGACATATCAGACAGTTACAGAGGTGCTCATCTGCCATTAGCGTGGTTTACTGTGGCTGCACTAAGCTTGGAAACTTTTATTTCCCACTGAAGGGCAAATGAGATGCTCTGAACGCATTTGCAGGGCAGACACGTGTGTGTATTTTTTCTCTGGGATGGGCCAGGTGTTGATTTCAGATTCCCCTTGAAATGTGTCCTTTGTCATGCCCTGCGTTTTCCTTTTTTCAAGAATTAATTTTGATGAAATGATAGCCGGTGCCAACGTGTCAGAGGTACGCCTGGGGTTGGTGTCATAGAGGGGGGAGGGCACAGCCCCAGCTCCTCCCTCTAAATGTGTCATATCCAAATTGAATTAGTTAATACAGTGGTACAATTCATTACCCTTGTGGGTGGCCACATGGAAAATCAAGAATGAGAATCCATAACGGCACGCTCAACCCTTGTGTCCTCTATCTGTGCCGTTCGTTCTTGCGCATCTCCAGGAGAAAGCTTCGGATGAACGCACATGCCGCCTGAGTAAATGCGAACTACTGAAGAGGAGAGATCAGCTTTTCGGAGGGAAACTGATTGTGCTTTACACGGATAACAGACATTCCATCTTCTCTATTTCCCTTGGGACGCCGTTTAACAGAAAGAGAGAGAGGGAAAGGCTAAAAATGCCGACGTGGGGCAGGCTGGAGGTTGTGGAGACGCAGGGAGCACATTGTCAGATATGATCAGCTTGGCTCGGCCCCGAGGCCGATGACATCTCTGGAACTTGCATCAGATCTTCTGGAGCACAAACTCATCACCTTTTCAATCATGCGAAAAACCCAGTCCAATTTGTACTTAAGTAAAATAAGCTGTCGGCTTTGTTCGAGCTTTTCATGTTTTGTCTACGTGACGAATGGGAATTTATTACAAGGGTGGAGGGATACGAGAGTGTTTGATGCCTGTCTATTAAGCAGATGCGGTAGATGCATTATTAACCGAGTGTCTATGAACTTCAGACATGTCTTCAGCCTGAAACACCATACATCTTAATTCCAACCTCTTCTCAAGGTTGTCATTGGTCATTAGCACATGCAATCCCACTCGTTTTTCAACTCTGTGCTATTCAAACCAGAAAGAGGCATTTGTTTTGACAATGCCATCTGTGTGACTCACTTTCCATCTATTCTTCTACCCCTGTCAATACTTATGACAGGCTACATTTACTTCTGGCTCCCATCCCCACTTTAAACACACCGCATCTATAAAGAACAGCACATGCTTGGTGTCCAAAAACAAAAAAAAAAATGGTTTTGAAATCAGACCAAACTGATGTCACAGAACAATACGATGACCCCATCATAGCAGGTTCACATCTGTGTGAACGCACATATGGAGCAAAACAGCTGTTTGGCCACACACGAGACATGCTTCGATAGTCTTGCAATGCTGTTTTCTTTAGCTGCCTTCTGCTTCTCTGAACAGCAGAACAAATGTTTTATTGAGTCGTGGAATTTGGGCATTTTAAAAGAACAGTCACTAAAGATAATGGCGAGTACTACAAATAGGCTTCTGCAGAGGTTTTGTTTACGCACAAGGAAATAAGTGATGTACTGATATTTCCTTAAAAAAACATTTTTAACAATGCCTGGAGTGCTGGAAGAAGAACAATGTTTTCTGCAAAGCACGACAACCGTACAGATATTACGTGTGAGTTTGTTAAGGACAGATAACAAAGTTAAAGTGCTTTTCTGTGGGGGGATATAAAAATATCCATTCATCCTTACACAGTTGAACAAAGAGTCGTACGAAACAATATTTTGGCATTTAACACTGTCAAAACACTGCACAGAGAGAAAAACTAAAAATCTGATATCTTATGCAAGCTTTTGAATGTGTTTAAACACATAAATGGATAAACACATCTATGAAGTTGTTGGAATAGCCACATTTTGCACAATTATGCACAGGTTGAAAGATTAAACCAACACATTTTTAATTTATTTATAAAGTAAGTGCACACTCACAATAAAATTGGTGTTAAATAGCACCAGAAGCTTGAAATCATAGAGGAACCATTTTAGTGCTATATGGCACCTATTTAGCACCTATGAAGAACTATACGTAAGGAAAAGAGGTGGGTAGAGTAGCCAAAATCTGTACTCAAGTAAAAGTACAAGTACTTATACAAAAATGTGCTCAAGTAAAAGTAAAACTCTAATTATTAACTTGAGTAAAAGTAAAAAAAAGTATTAGAGGAAAAACTACTCAAGTAGTTAGTTACTCGTTACTTCCGATCAGAAAAGACGCGTAAAAACACAGAATTTCAGACTACTTGAAGGACTCTCACAAACATCTCCTTGAAAGTCTCATTGTTCTGCTTATATACTTCTTATAAACCTATAGGTTGAAGTAAAGCAGCCTGAAACATCACATAATGTGTCATTAAATATATCACACACACTTAAACACAAACTGACTGTTATCTGACAGTTGACTGTGTCTTTATTTTCACATTCACAAGTTCACAAACTTGTCAGCATCTTCATTTAAACAAGCTAACAGTAAACAAAAAAGAACCGGTATTTAAAGTTTGTCTGTTTGTTATCATGTTTTTATATGTATATGTTATTTCAGTGCCTTTAAAGTGCAATTACTGAACATAAACAGGAGCTTGATAAAAATGCTAATTTTAGAATTTCATATGGAACTTATCTGCAAATCAACTCTACATTTATTATAATATATGAATATATGGAAATGTGCAGAGGTGAATGTTTGTTGTTTTTAAGGTTTACATGATTTGTCATTTAGGGCTGGGATAAACGATTATTTTTTTAACGATTAATCTAGCGATTATTTTTTCGATGCATCGATTAATCTAACGATTCATTTTGTCAGTCCAATTCGACTTCGATTCGATTCGATTCTCGATTATCTCCCCATTAATTAACTAATAGCAAGTTATACATGTTGATTTACATATCTGAATGTAAACATTTCAATATATCTTTATTGCTCTTAAAATTTAAAATAAAAAAGACTATACAAGTGCAAAATAATGCATTCTTAGACAGAGGTAGCATTCAAAAAAGCATTTGTACTGTACATACTGTGCAGTTAAGTAACCGTATAAAAATCTTAAGTTCAAATTACTTTATTTTACATGCATTTATGAGCAAAACCTCTTCAATGTGCCTTTTGATGGTCTGTGTAATTTTTATAACTAGATTTGTTTAATCCACATTGTTTTTCTGTCCATTTAATGACAGATATAAACACAATTATTTTAAGAAGCACATATATTATTAAATCTCTTTCTCTTAAGTTTATTAAGATAGATGAGGACTCATTTACTGCTGGACAGAGAGTGAATGAAAGCGCAGTCTTCTGGCAACAGTGACATATTTCATTGCTTTCTGTTAAATTGCTCAAATGACTGTTTAAAACACACTTGGCATCACATTCATGATTTTATGGTAAAATGACACTTTTTCGCGTAAATCCACGAGCATTTAAACCATAAACAAAGCACTTTCACTTTAATTGAGCGTGAGCAGCGCAGCAGAACCACGCAGAAACGATTGCAGCACTTTTGCTACAGAGCCGCCCAAGTATTTGCAGCTGGCTCCGACCTCCGTTTATATCCGTTTCGAGCCGCGAGCTCGCGCTGCTCATGCGGCGGGGTGCATGCTTGTGAACATTGGCGCTGAAAAAACCACGCGCCGCGCGGCCGCAGGCACTGCTCACCCTTGCTGTGTGAAACCGGCGTGGACTGAAGCCAATTGCGTTGCTACTACTGCGCCGCCTTTTTGGGTCTGACGAATCGACGCGCATATTTTGCGTCGACGTATTTTTTGCGTCGACGTCGTCGATTACGTCGACGCGTTGTCCCAGCCCTATTGTCATTGCTTGCACATATGACAAAAACACTCGGACAGTGTGTAATTTAGTATTACCATAAGGTAAATGTGCCCATAGTTACCGATAATACCAATAATAGTGCTTAAATCATCACTGACACTTACCGCTACATGTTGTTTCAGGTTGGAGCTTGAATTCCTTTATGCTCAGTTCGTTTTGGACTGGACATATTATACATATTATAAGAAAAGCTTTGTGTTGTGCCGTTACACCGTTGGTATGCATTATTTTCAATTATTCCACTTATACCACAGTTACCACAAACATTGCTCTGGTGCCTATTTTTAAGACATTTGACAGGTTAGGTGTGCGGTTTACAGAAAAATAATCAATACCCATGGAATATTTATCAACCAATCAGAATACAACATTCAACAGCACTGTGGTATAAGGGATGAAATAGCACCACTATAGCACCACTATAACTCCTTCCTCAACTCCCCAGCCAGCTGCAGCACCCTCTGTGTCGCCACCCCCCCCAGCCAGCTGCAGCGCCCCGTGTCGCCGGCCCCCCAGCCAGCTGCAGCGCCCCGTGTCGCCGGCCCCCCAGCCAGCTGCAGCGCCCCCTGTGTCGCTGGCCCCCCATCCAGCTGCAGCGCCCCCTGTGTCGCCAGCCCCCAAGCCAGCTGCAGCCTCATCTATCCTGGTTCCTGTCTTGTCTCCGCTGACGCCTGCAGTGCCCCCTGTCATTGTCCCTGTCTCGTCTCCGCTGCCGGCCGCAGTATCCCCTGAGTTGCTCCCTGTCTCGCCCCCCTTGTCAGCCTCACCCTTGTCGCCCTGCCCGTCCTCTTGGTCTCCAGTCACTGTATCCATGCCTTCGGGAAACTCATCTCCTGTCCCAAGCCAACCCGGCTCACCTACTCCATCCCCATTTCCTGACCCCCCTCAGCCCTTAGATCCTGTCCTGTTTCCCTCTGTCCTGCCACCCTCAGTTGATCCTCCCAAGAACCCAGTCAAGCCTCCCCGGACTTCTCGTACCCGATACTGTGCTACACCTCGGAGATCCAGGACTCAGACCCCAACCAGTCCCACCCAGCCTGGACCTCCACCTGTGAACTCCTTTGTTCCCCCACCCCCCCTCCCATGTTTATTGTTTTTATTGTGTCACCCCAATCCTCTTGTCATTCTTCAATGTTTACCATTATTGTTATTTGTCATGTTTTCGTGGTGTCTGTCTATCTGTCAGTATGTCTAGTCCCGTGTCTAGTGTCCCTGAGGAGCATCTGGAAGCCACTCCTTAAGAGGCGGGTTCTGTCATGATTCTGCCCTCTTGTCCTTTGTTTAATCTAGTCTTGAGGCAGAATCATGACAGACCCATGTTTTGTGTGGGATCACGTTGTCTCAGTATTGTTTTTATTAGACCAAGTGCTTCCCGTGTCCTGTCACTTTTACCCCGCTCCCTTGTCATCCTCATCTTGATTTTTTTATCATGGTCACCTGTCGTCCTCATTATTTTGTCCCTATTTATAGTCCTTGTGATTTTGTGTTCATTGCGGGATCGTCTTGCCTTGTTCCTGTCTGTTGCTGTCATTATTCAGTCTGGTTAAGTCAAATACTTTCTCTATTCTAAAGTCAAGTTTGTATTCTATATTTTGTTTAGTGTGTATTCTAGTCCTGCTTTTGTTTTTGTTACTTCAGTTTATTGTTCAGTCGCTCTTGCGTACTCTGCCTTGTTTAGTGCTGTTTTGCCCCCTCGTGGGTTTTGTTTTTCTGTTTTCTGTAAAATAAAGTTTCAGTGTTATCCTCACCTGTGTCTGCGCTTGGGTTCGTCTCCTGCACACTCCTGACACATTTGGAACCAATATGTACATCTGAGGTACTATTATGAACTCGTAGGGACCATTCATTGACAGTATCCGAAGGTGGGCGGAGCTTGTTTATAACATGTTTTGACTTTGTGGGTGTGGCTAATCAATGAAGTAGGATCTACTACCTCAATCTGAAGAATTGCTTCTTCTCTTTGCCTCAGGATCTCCACGTCTTCCTCGCTGATCTCTGACAGGAAAGCTTGGCCATCACTCTCCACATTTTCGTCCACCTCGAACAAAGGCCCCCCATCATCCAGTTCGATGAAAGGTGTCTTTACACTCTGTACACACACAACAACAAACAGAAAGATTTTTTTACTGTATGTTTGTGACATACATATACTATCTTTAGCATCAGATTACTGCAGAGGTTAAATCTGACTTTGGCCCATAGCAGCATTTAGTGAGTGGCAGCACAGGACTTTTATTGTTTACTTCATGTCACAGTGCTGTCAATTAACCTGTTGCACAAGGAGTGCACAATGCACATTTTTTTAGGCCCTGTACAAGAAAACCTCAGCGGCCCTGCTATCATACGAATTAACCCTGTAATCCCTGGACAGATTTCCTATGATGATGTAATTGAAGACTTTCCATCAAAAACTGTAAGAAAACTCAGGTCTAGGGAGGTTGAGTTTTTAGTGTTAAGAATTAAATTACATATATTTTGTGTGCTTTTTGTTTAAAGTGCTTCTTTGTTTGTAATAATTATTTACTTTTGTTGTTAAAAATATCTTTAAAAAACTGGCGGGGCGGGTTGAGGTGCTGAAGAAGGGCGCCACAAAAGTTAGAACCACCACTAGGTGAAGTCCAAGTTCTACTTTGGAAATGACATGAGTTGCACAACTTTCTCAGAGATCAATCTGTAAACATCTTACATAAGACTGTGGAGAAAAAGATAAAACATAATGATTTGTCAAGCACTATTTCAGCGAAGGAATTGCAACGAGTCTGCCTTTGTTAGTCATTAAGGTTGAACTATCCCTCAGCCTGAAGGCTCTTAAGGTGGGAGTCGGTCACTTAGAGAGGAGAACATTGATCTGCTAATTTCTGAAATTGCATATGCATGACATCGATAAAGGCCCGAGGCAGGCTGTTATTTTTTCTGATGTGTTGGATGACTCATTGTATTTTTCCTCTCAGAATTAGCACATCTCGGTCCACCTTGAGAACATCTTTTCTTTTGCGATGTTGTTGTCATCCCACTCACTCAGGGTTCCCACCGTCTATTAGGTCACAGAGTGGTTTGTGTTTGGGAGGATTTTATCATCTATTGACAAGAAAAATTATGCATAAATTATGCTTTATTCCATGTGTATGCTTGGATGCATTATTTGCCCTGAAATATGTTGTCAAGGTTTCTTTATTTGTGTGCCTAGAATGCATCTGTAAAGTTTCAGCTCAAACTACCCACGGATCATTGTTATAGCATGTCCAACATGCCCCAATTGGACGGGAGCAATAAAGTGTTATTTTTATGTGTGTACTTTTAAATGCAAATGAGCTACTGTTTTCGGTTAAAAATCTGATTCCTGTGATACAATTTGGGACAATAGAAACCCCTCGTTCAGACAGCCAGCGACGTTATCGCTGTGTGTCGCCCGTCTCTTTCAATGAGGCGTTTCTAAATCTGCTTGTCATAAACAACTGAGTAACATCCACGCCAGTAACTAACGAGAGAAGGATGACGTGAACTCCACTGCTTCATTCTCATTGGTAGTCGCTCCCGAAATTCGCTCGACAACAAGTAAACTTTTCTTAACTTTCTCGCGTCGCTGGACACGCCCATACGGTCGCCAACGGTCACTTTCGCTCGTGTCGCCGGAAGTCGCCCGGTTTCCTTTGAAATGAATGAGATTGTGTCGCTCTGCTACTGCTGGTCGCTCGCTGTCTGGTTGGGGCATAAGGGTGTCACGATTTTGATTTTAAATCAAAATTGATCGAAATTAGGTCACAACCTCAAACTTTGAATAAAAAAATGAAATCGTTGATGCTGCCACGTCCCCATGTTATGTCTGGTGGGCTTGCCAAGTGGGAAAAAAACATTGAGTGCTGTGAGTCAACCTCCTCTAACTTAGCTAGCTACAGCCAGTTAGCAGATAGCATGGCAGATGCCGGAGATGCCAAGCTGCTCGTTACATGGGAAACCAAAAAATAGCAAGCGCCTTCCGCCTTTAGCTGAAATCAATCAGAACAGAGCACGCACGCGTGCACAGCAGAACGGCGTCTGTGCCAGGACCGATCGTTTCTCTGAACTGAGATCTGTTTAAGTTTCACAATAACTTATTTTAGTTGCTTAAGAGTTATGAAAACAGCATTTAAACATGACTTATTAGGGTATAGTCTCAAAATCTTGTCTGATGGTAATAAAAACGTGTTTTAAGGTGCAAAATACTGACAGGAATATTCAACTGATAGGAAGTTCCGTTTTATCAGGTATGTGCGTGTACCATATTTTTCCACTGGCAGCACGATGCCAGGGCAGGGCATCTTGGGTTCAAGGTCAGATATTATATTTCATAAAAGTCTAGTCTAAAAATGGAATAGGATTTGTAAGAAAAAAGTACAAATCGAGATTCGAATCGTGACATTAGAATCGAAAATGCAATCGAATCGAGGATTTGGGGAATCGTGACACTCCTATACAGTAGTATATTTAACTGCATTAGTGCTAAAACGTGGTACAAACACATTTAGAAAAGTTTTTTGTAAAGTTAACCAGTCAGTGGCTATGGTCCGGACTTTGCTTTTGTGACATCACATTAACAAGAGAAACAAAACAGCATGTTAAATGAGACTGCTCTGGTTTAAGAGGAATTTAAAAAAGAGGAGTGAGTGGGTTTTTTTTCATTGTAGGGAGATTGTGTTCACACACTGCCAACAAACATTTATGTCCAAACATAAATGTGCATATTTTGGCCCCTTTAATAAAAATAAGTATATCACTAGTTTAATATCGATGACTATATAAATGAAAAGCATTCTTCTTTGATACAGATTCTTCACATTTGATCAAATTTAGTTTAAATGTCCCTTAGTGTATCAGAGATGCTGGAACATTTATGAATTCTTTATAAAGTAACGGGAAAGGTCCCATATGAAAAATGGATCCAAATCACATTATGTCATAGGATGAGTCTGACTCATTCAAGGCAGCATATCTTCAATTCAGAAAGTGTGTCTCACTAATCCAAATTCTCTATAAGGGACAAGTGCTATTGTACAGTGGATAAGGTGGTCCACATTTATACTAAAGTTAAATTTATTAATGCTTGTTCTCAGTATAATCAGGAGCATGGCACATATAAAACTTTACGTTTCAGGTTTCATAGGCTTGTAGATGAGAGATGGTTTAATTATAGCAAAGTTATCTAGATCAGTGGAGACATTCTTCCGCCAATCGATCAGAAGAAACAGAGTACTAATCCCACCTTCTCTCTGCTATTTTTAAAGACAGGTCACAGACTATTTCTAAAGTTTTTCTTTTCCTTTGTCTTAAGATTAAAATGATAAGCAAATGGATAAAAAACTTTGCATTTTTAGATATTTAGCCATCTCAACTTGAATACAGAACTCCAGATTTAAAGTTCCTTTAAAGATCAACTTTACTTCTGTGTTATGATGTATTTCAGAGTGAAACGGAATATCAAACGAGATAATTAGTGGGCGTGGTTTGTGTTTTCACTGTGATTTGATTGGATATTCATGAATATCAGCTGACATCACTCACATCTCAAACTTGTTTGCCGGCATTTTGAGTCCATAAAGTGGTGGCAAAAGAACTAGAAGCTATGTCTTCAATATGTTGTGAGCATCAAAATCGCTATTTTTACAACACTAAGGCGGCTCAACACAACATGATACTTTGCTCGAAGTATCACCTGGATCTCTACACATGAACTCGAGCATTGAGAACATTGTTTGTGTACACAGAGTTTACTAAAAAAAAGGTTTTGAACAACTGACTTCTGCTGTTTTGCCGTCCGCTCGCCGCCATCTTGCCAGTCAATCTCCAATCTCGATCTCCAAATGTGACGTAAGGAGGGAAGAGATTAAAGATGGATAGCTCCTAAATCATAGTTCCATATAAATGCACGAATAAGTTGTTGTTGTGTCGCAAGTGATAAACAATATTGACCTTCTAGTTGAAAAAGGAGCCTCATATGAGATTCATTCATTCGGATGAGATTGATTCTTCATGTCTGGCAAAGATGGCGAGCGGACACCAAAACAGCCAAAGTCAGTTGTTCAAAACCTTTCTTTTTAATAAACTCTGTGTACACAAACAATGTTCTCAATGCTCACGTTCATGTGTAGAGATCCAGACAATACTTCGAGCAAAGTTTCATATTGTGTCCCGCCTTCTTATGCTGAGTTTACACCAACGGCGTTTCAGGCGTCAAAATCGTGTCTACCGCACGTGGTTTGCCACTTGAACAATTTGGATGCATTTGCGAGTGTAGAGCGGAGTAGACGCGCAGAAAAAGCAAGCATTTGATGCGCGTCAGAGGCAAACTCCGCTTCTTGTGGGAGGGGCAAGTGCTATGCGGTTGTCTGTTTGCAAGATGACTGATGTTGATTGTGCATTTATCAAGAGAGTTACCAGTTTGTATTTGGTAACCTTACTATAGGGGGAAAATAAACGACACGGGTCGATAAACGTCAGGTGCCTCAAAAGTGAAGTGTGTATTACAATTACCAGGTTGCCCAATGTCCTCACTGACACTCTTCCAAGGGAGGTCGTTTTTATTCCTGTCTCCTCTATAGAAATAAGAACTTGTGTCGTATAGCTCCGGGTGACTGCTTACGGACAATATCAAGCATTGTTGAATGAGTGACTCCGGGCGGGGCTGCCACCACAGCAGCAAGCAGACTCCTGATTGGTTAATACGGTGCGAAATTCCGCCAAAGTTCAAATTGTTTAACTTGGGCATCAGCCGCAAATTCGTGTGAACCGCTAAATGCACAAAAAGCACCATTCGCATGTACCACGCACAACGCTCAATTCGCGTCTTCCGCGCCGAACGCCTATTCCGCGCCGCGGGACCTCCTGACGCGCGTCAACGCGTCTTCACATTGACTTCACATTGAAATCACTCACGCTTTACGCCTCTACCGCGGTTGGTGTAAACGCAGCATTAGTGCAAAATAGTGGTAGTCTTTGGCAGCAAACAGCAGCTGGAAGAACGCATCAGGGATCAAGTAGGGATCACACTCTTATAACGATGATAGTTTTTGAAAGTAGCGTTTCTTTTCATGACAGTCGAGGTGCGAAATGATGTCTTTCGTAGCCATTTCCGTACAAATCATAGACAGTAAAAGATAAGAAATCCGTAAAACATTGCAACCTAGCTTTGTCTAGCTAATGTCTGTGGTACTCGGTAGGTACTCAAGATGGTGGCAGTAAGCTGGAAAAAGAGCGGATGATGTAAAAGGTCACATGACTGATATTCATGAATAAAAAAGTTGGCATTTTATTCAGATATAGAACTAAGAGGGGACGGAGTTAACGGATGCTGCCGCCCAAGCAGTCTAGCTGATGTCATCAGAGGAGGATCGGCACAAGAGGGCAGAAGGACATCTTTGGATTTTGATTAAAGTTTGCCTGACTGTTGATCACAAAGCAAGAAGATCCTCAGTTCAAACCTTGGCTGGATTGAGAGGTCTTTCTGTGTGTAAGAGTGGGTGTACTCCGGGTACTCCGGTTTCCTCCCACGGTCCAAAAACATGCAGATTAGGTCAATTGTGCTTTCCCACTGTGTGTATAGATCAACGTGTGCATTAACTTGTGTATAGATAAACCAGTTTTCACCATGAATAAGGCCATAGATGCTGGAATGGCATGAAGAAAATAAATCAATGAATACAAATTGAGGAATGTTAACAGTTGTAAATATGGTTTTTAAAAGGCATTGCTTGCATTCATTGAGGCTTTCAACCCATTTCAGAGTAATCCTTTAAACATATGAAGTTGTCTCGAGTACTTTAATAAAGTCTATGTTCGATAAAACGATTATCAACAATGATAACATGCTGTGGTTTCTCTTTGAACTCAGACAAATAAGGCTCAGGCTGAACCTGGCGATCAAACAACTTTTTAATAATGTTGTATTACTGACTAAGAGCTCAGCATGTTGTTTGTTTTTGGTTGCGTACGTGGTGTTTATATCAAAACTACACATCCTGTTTGATTGCTCCGGTCAGGTATTTCCAGAGGGATTGTGGATGGAGATGAAAAGATCAGAGACGCAGTCACAGGTGACAGCGTCTGACATAAAAGCAGCATTTTCAGAAAATGTCAAAAGAAGAGGAAACAGAATCAAAGTGCATTCTAATAGACCTCAGACTGTTGGACAAGTTTGTGTACGTATCTAACATCGTTACAAATGTGGAGTCAATCTGAGCTGCTGTTATGCACTGAAGGTGATACAGAACACAATACCTATCATTCAGTCTGTACTTATCAATCATCGGGACATACTTGAACAATCTCAGGTGAATGCTGAAAATTGAAGTTTGATGGAAGTTGAAATATGTCTGGTGTCTGAAAGATGTCAGATTTGGGGGCGTTTTGTCAAATGAAACTCTTCACAAGAGATTAAACCCCCATTTGTGGTAATTCTCAAAGTTTCTTGTTTCTTTTCTCCAATATCACTTTTCAATCAGCGAAACAAAAGTCGTATAAACCAAACATGAGATTTCAGTTGTACAGAAGTAAGCCCTGAAGTTACAAAAAAATTTGTCATTTAGCAGACGCAAACTTACAGTCTACTTAAGACTCATCCCACACAAGAAACTCACTTCAGCTAAAACGCTCACAAAAATATAAGTGTGATAACATTTTAACCTTATTTGGAGAATCCTGTGAAGTCTTGTTATTTATGGTTACAACATATATAAGTGACACAAAAAAAACAGTGTACAAATGATATAAAAAGTATATATAAATATATACAAAGAAAGATAGAGAGACATAGCTGCATATATCTTTATTATATATGAAGGGCTCAGATGCAAAAGCTACTAAAGACCACCTCCTTCAAAAATGAGATAATGATACTGACCAAATGCTCTTTCTCATATACCATACGTTTATTAAATACGTTCATATCAAATCCACCTAATCCCAGCCTAAGGCCATTCGGAAATACTGCTTTGTTGGTAGAATGGGCAATAAAGGTGCCCCTCCGTTGTGTAGTACACGCATCTTTAGTTTTGCTTTACTGTTGCAGTTTAGTGCCGCTTCAAAATGGGTGGGATATTTGACTTATCGCTATAGTTGCGTCAGTCTACTGCCATGACATCATCGTTAAAAATGCATTACAAACGCTCAACATGGGAGCAAAGCAGCATGGAATGGTGTTCTTAATTCTCGGCATGCAGATGTTTGTCACCACTAGGATTGTACCGATAGACGATAGTTTGGTTGCCGCGGTGACAGAATTTTCCCACCGGTTAATTGGCGCGTCACAAACCCGGTGATCCCGGTTTCACCGGGTGGGAGGGGCTTATAAAATGCGCATGCAGACGTGCACATTTTACTTTCACTTTTGAATTACGCAACTGTTTAAATGCAGCGCTTGCGTAAGCTGCGTTAAATCGCGTATGAATTTGCGTGCAATGCGAGTGCAACAGCTGGTTTAATTAAGTGCTTGAGGCAATGTGCGCAGGTAATTCTCACAGAACCCGCCAGTCCCAAGCAGAGCAACCGGCTACTTCTCCATAAAGCGCTGCTTGAATGATGGGTTTATTATTTTTCTTGATGAAAAACACAACAACAAAATGATCTCGCTTATATTAAACATCATATATGTATATTATAACAAAAACGAGAAAGCACGCGGCTTCTGTCATCATCTGGTCAGTCAGCTCGTCTCGCAAACTCTGACAGAAATAAATGAAATCTGACACCTGCTGCTCTGTGACGTGACGCACGTTCAGCTCCGCTGAATTCAGTCAGCAGACACATTCAGTTGTTAGTGTTTGCTCTCTCTAACGAAACTAAATGATTTAATTACACGAAAATATCAAAACGACGGTGAAAGACGGTGTCGCGGTGGGCAAGTGATCTAACCGGTGAGAGGCTGAAGCACCGGTAATCACCGTTTCACAGACTATCGCGGCAAGCCTAGCCAATAGTATGGTGTATTAATGTTCGCCAGACAACCTTTCATGGAAACGTGTCAGTTGGCAATGGTTATTATTATTATCATCTTAGTTTTATATTAACATACGAAATTGCGTGCTTTTTCTCGCATAAGAGAGGTTTCACAAGAGAACTTGTAATGGGTGCGGATTCCTTTTCGCATGCACCAGGAATTAATTTGCGTGTCTTGGATTCTTGCTCGCACCTGAATGCACCCGGCATGGACTCATTTTGTAATGCGCATGATTTAGACTCTTCCTCAAACATGAGCTTAAAATACGCGCGGCTCTAAAATTTCCTTGTACTAGAGAGATTGTTATGTGGTGTTCACACCAGCCGCAATAGAGGCGTCAAAAACGCGCTATTTGTGCGTAGTTGGACAGACACTTGAACATTTTCAGTTTACTCATTTGCGCATGAAAGCCGCGCGTGAAATTCTAGTAATTCGAGACATTCACGCGGAAAATGGCGTCATGTGAGGGGCTTTTATGACTCCGCTCGCTCCTTGTAATCACGTGACTACTAGAGCAAGCCCCTTATTGGTTACTGTGGCGCGAATATCCCTTCAATGTTCAGATTTTTCAACTCAAGCGATTCCCCCAACAACGTTCATTTTGCTCGTTCCGCGCCCTATTTTAGAAAATGTTTTAGATTTTTCAGTTGATTAAATGTAATGTTACGGGGTCCACCCATAGTCCACGACCTTCAAGTCCAAAAAAAGTGCGTTCATCCTTCACAAATTAAATCCAAACGGCTCCAGGATGATAAACAAAGGTCTTCTGAGGGTAATCCGTGCGGTGTTGTTGTAGAAATATCCATATTTAAAACTTTATTAACGTAAATAAATACCTTCCTGTAGCGCTGCCATCTTAGACTCCTCTGTATTCAGAAGAGAGTATTAGCGTAGTGTACGCACTTTTCTTAGTGACATATGACAAATTCGGAGGGCGGGGGCACAGACCAGCAGCAGAGTAGCCTCCGTAGGCTGCGTAATCTCTCATCCTGAATGCGGACGCGACTAAGATGGCGGCGCTACCCGAAGGTAGTTATTTATGTTATTAAAGTTTTAAATATGGATATTTCTACAACAACACCGCGCGGATTACCCTCAGAAGACCTTTGTTTATCATCCTGGATCCGTTTGGATTTAATTTGTGAAGGATGGACGCACTTTTTTTGGACTTGAAGGTCGTGGACTATGGGTGGACCCCTTAACATTACATTTAATCAACTGAAAGATCTAAAACATTTTCTAAAATATACGAAAATGTGTTTGTCTGAAAAACGATGGACATATGCAACTCGGACAGCTTGGGGGTGAGTAAATCATGGGTTTAATATCATTTTTGGCCGAACTATCCCTTTAAGAAGGATGCGGTCATGATAGTGTTGCCCTTGCTTCTTTTTTTGTGCATCAATCAAGTGACTTTTCATAAATGGGTAAAGAATGAACCAATAAATAAATGAGTAAACCACTGCCACACCCCCGATACAAGGTATCGCGATCTCACAGGCTGACAATAGGACGATCTCAAAATGGGGCAAATCGCCCAACACTAGTCACCGCTAAAGTTTGGGAACTTGTACAACAAATCACAGATGAGTACATCACTTGGTTTGCTGGACGAAGCATGGGGGCAATCTAATCTTGCATTTGCCAATGACAATGGTTGTGACGATTCTCTCTGACCAGTCATATGCAGTGTCACACAATACGTTTTTGTATCAATACGGCTAAATTGGAATCTCAACCGAGGTGGTGCTAAAAAGTTATAGTATCTGGTACTAGGTACTGAACATATTTGAAAACCCTCCAAAAGTGAGCTGCACCGAGCGTTAACCGTATTTCTGTGCACTTATGGTGCTTTTCCATTTAATAGTATGGCCATACTGTTAAATGAAAAAGCACCATAAGTACACAGAAGAACAACCAGGTGAAATTAATAAAGTGAGATTTGTGAAAATAATGCATTTCAATTACTGACTAATAATCTTTTCATTGCCATTAAAGTTAAACTACTGAACCTAAACATAAGAGCTTGATAAAAACTGTTTATTTTTTTTACAAGAATAGGGTTTTGCATCTAAGCTCTTCATCTACACACGGGCATAAAAATCTGAATACTGTGAGAGTTAATATCTGTCCCACAAGAAAAAATCAAATGCAGAAGAAAAGAGGCATCAAAGAGTTTCACTCCACATGCAATCACAAACTCTTTATGTTACTGTCACGGGGACGGCGCAAAGCTTGTGAAAGAACAAAGAGGAAGAAGTAGACTCGCTCTGGACTCTGAGATATTGAAGCCACTCACCTGCTTCCTGTCCTTTTGTGCTGCAGGAAGCAAGGCCCTTGAACGATCTGCAATTTTCTGTCAGAAAAGAGAAAAAAAAATGACATTAATATGCAAATAGAGGCAGGCACACGTGGCAGCAGCTCAGCTGAAGAGATGTCAGAGTAGTCTTTTCACTGGTTTAAATTATTCCTGCATGGGTGGGTTAAATCTAGTACACTGTGATGTCCCATGACTATTTTTAAAGCATCACAAGTCCCATGTTCATTGTTTGGCTAACTATTAAATATGTTACATAAGATATTATCCAACATCAACATATAATAAACAGTGGCTGGTTTTAAACATATCTGTGATGTCTTTTTTTGGTTTTCTCTCTATTTAAGGATGGTTTTGGACTGTTGAGTTTTGAACTTTTAAACTTAAAACAGCCAAAACAGATTTAAGTTGTGATCTGTCCTTAGGGGGGCCACTAAGGGGGGAAGTTAGGACTATTCTTAGGGCCCACGCACTTTTGGGGCCCCCGAAATAATTTTTTTATTAGTGATACTTATAATAGTAATGTTATTGAGATTATAAATGTAATTTACAAAGAATTACCAATAAAACTTAATTATGGCTTGTATCTGCATTTTCAGCAAAATGCTTCCCCCCCTTTCACTGAATGGTTTCGTCCCGTCCAGTCTCACGTAGCCCCTAGACGAGAGGCACGTCCATTTGAGACGCGCGCACAATCAGCGGGGCAAAGCGCGAGTAACTTATAAACGCTTAGTATAGGTCTGGAAATCAGAAACTAAAAGAGACTGCAGAGGTCAGAGAGAGAGAGAGAGAGAGAGAAAATGTGCTGACAATTACCCAATAATTATTAAAGAAAGGTAACTTAATGTTAAATAATTTATATTTCACAGAGCTTCCTTTTGACGTAATGTTAGCGTCAGTTCCCACCCCACGCAGCCCCTTTAGGACTCTGCATAAGGAATGAATGACTTCTGGTTAAACGGCAATTGTTTGTCATATACAGTGGAAAGTGTTAACCTTGGGTTAAGTAATGCACAGTGCAAAAGGTCAGAGTATGAATACGCAGGGTTAAGAAAAACCTGGGATTAACTATTTCAAATGTGAAAAGCCCTATAAAGAGAGGAGAAATAACAGAGCAATAAACAATCACTTATTAAAAAGACTTCTCAAGATGTCAAATAAACCTTTGGTGTCCCCAGACTACATATGTGAAGTTCTAGCTCCAAATATCATATAGATAATTAATTATTGCATGTTAAAATTGTCACTTCACAAGTGTAAGCAAAAATGTGCAGTTTTTGGGTGTGTCCTTTTAAATAAGTTGATCTCCACACTAAATGGCAGTGCAGTGGTTGTGTAGTGCAGATTAAAGGGATAGTTCGGCCAAAAATGATATTAAACCCATGATTTACTCACCCCCAAGCTGTTCGAGTTGCATATGTCCATCGTTTTCGGATATTTTATAAAATGTTTTTAGATCTTTCAGTTGATTAAATGTAATGTTACGGGGTCCACCCATAGTCCACGACCTTCAAGTCCAAAAAAAGTGCGTCCATCCTTCACAAAATAAATCCAAAAGGCTCCAGGATGATAAACAAAGGTCTGCTGAGGGTGATCCGCGCGGTGTTGTTGTAGAAATATCCATATTTAAAACTTTATTAATGAAAATAAATACCTTCGGTTGCGCCGCCATCTTAGTAGTGTCCGCATTCAGGATGAGAGCTTACGCAGCCTACGGAGGCTACTCTGCTGCTGCTCTGTGCCCCCACCCTCCGAATTTGTCATACGTCACTAAGAAAAGTGCGTACACTACGCCAATAGTCTCTCCTGAATGCGGACGCGACTAAGATGGCGGCGCTACCGGAAGGTATTTATTTTCGTTAATAAAATTTTAAATATGGATATTTCTACAACAACACCGCGCAGATTACACTCAGAAGACCTTTGTTTATCATCCTGGAGCCGTTTGGATTTAATTTTATAAAATATCCGAAAATGTGTTTGTCTGAAAAACGATGGACATATGCAACTCGGACAGCTTGGGGGTGAGTAAATCATGGGTTTAATTTCATTTTTGGCCGAACTATCCCTTTAAGGGGTGGTATTATCCCCTTATGACATCACAAGGGGAGCCAAATTTCAATGATCTATTTTTTCACATGCTTGGAGAGAATGGTTACTGGGTTGTGTTTTTTCCACATTTTCTTGGTTAATAGAAGTATTGGGAACCCAGTTATAGCACTTAAACTTGAAAACGTCAAATTTTCATGACATGTCCCCTTTAAATTCTAGATTCAATTAGCAAAATGTTTTTTTTTTTATTTTTTGCAGTTGAGCTGCATTAGTTAAACAACTATTCCTATAATATAAAACGAAATATAAACTAAATATTATCTTTTGGCATATGGATGTTTATGTGATGCTTGTTTAGATATATTCTAACGTTTTGAAACAGGGCTTGCAAACCTGATATAAAATGATGGGCAAAATATAACTCCTGCAGTCTTTAGGTTGACAGTTTACATATTCTGAAGGTTAAGCATCTCCTTTTTCTCACCTGACACTTACAATGCAACCAGATTCTATTTTGTATTCACTGAAAATATACTTTAGTGGTTGTTCCCACATTTGCAGATATCTATTGTGGAGGCTCTGACAGAGGTAAACATGTGTTATTGTGTGGACAAGAAAGAATTGCATGTATACCTTCTGCAGGTCTCCATATCGCTGCACAGAATCTGACAGCTCGTTTTTGAGTCTCGTCAGACGAAGCCTGTCTTGCTGGTGAAAAAAATGAACACGTCACAATTTTAACAACTCCATCAACATGACATATTTCACCTGCCAATGCACATTATTCCAAACATATTGGATTGTCATATAACTGACAGTTATAAATAGATTGATACCCATATATAAAATAACCATTTGAGCAGAACACAAAGAAAAATGAGAGACATGATAGAAAGGTCAAAGTACAAAGAAATGGCATTTACCCGTGAAGATCCGCTGATGATGTCACTAAGTTGTTTAACAAGTTGACTTGTGCTTGTGATGACTTTATTGGTTTGTTGTTGTGTTGAATGTCTGTAAGAAATGGGGAAAACAGAATTTAAAAAAAATAATTAGGTAATCATGCTTTACTGCATGACGATTCAAAACTATCCCAAGGTGCACTGCTCCTCAAGCCGGGTTAGGTTTACAGTCTTATTGAAGGGATTAGGCTCAACCAATTAAGTAAATCAATATTAATGACTGTGTGACAGAGGAACAGCTTTGTGCAGTGATGGACTGTGTGTCCCGGCTGCAGAGCTCAGATGATGTCAGGCAGGCTTTGGGCTCCAGGCAGGAGTCAATCTGCTGCCTCAGAGGAAACGCAACGGATTAGACGTTGTGTACAGAGACAGCAAATCAAATGTAGGAAAGGTAGCACAAAGAAAGGGAATACACTTAATTTGCTGTTCTTTATGCATCAGCAGAGCGGATGAAATCCAGACTATATCATTCATGTTAGAGGGCAATATTTATTATTGCCTATATAGGACAAATGGCACCAGGGGTCAGCTTCCGGGCTAGGCTTCTGAGACTTGCCTTTTGTGGACGCCTGGTTATTTTTTGTCACAACTAAATAATTCAAATCTGCAGTCTTAGGCGCTGATTTTTTTTTCCGCTGATGGGTGCTTGGCACAACGTCACGCATTGATTAGGTTGCTTAGCAACGGCAGAGGCTACGGGAGTGCCCAAGTGCTTTGAAAAGAAGGAGGAAAGAGGCGCGGTTGCGTTTTCTGGCTTTAGACTCGAAATGTAAAGTGTCTCTTATTCAGCTTATTTCAACTCGTGAGATCCACCAATCAGAGAGCTCCTGAATTTCAAAAGCGTTTATAATTTAAAGGTGCAGTGTGTAATTTTTAGAAGGATCTCTTGACATAAATGCAAAATATTATACAAAACTCTATGATCAGGGGTGTATAAAGACCTTTCATAATGGACCGTTTTGTTTTTATTACCTTAGAATGAGATGTTTTTATCTACATGCACCGAGGGTCCCCTTACATGAAAGTCGCCATTTTGTGCCGCCATGTTTCTACAGAAGCCCTTAACGGACAAACTTTTTACTAAATTGTCTCCTACGATGACATGTTTGTCCCATAGACTGTAAAAAAAGATGGACGACGCCTGTTCGCTCTCTTCCATTGGTGAAAAGTGAAGCCGCCAGTGTCCTGATATGGCGCTGACATCTTGGGTCTTGAGTCTGCGCATTAGCGATTTCGGGACCAGTCCTGCACAGTAGTGAGCAGGAAGTAAAGCCGCGAAATCAAGACCCCGCTCTCGCAGAATGCGCATATCACACGATATCACAGCTGTCAATCATGACGTGACACCACCGTTTTTATATCATTAAATAACTAACTAAACACAAGCTTATTTTAAAAACAAACATTTGAATTTACATCAGCGTGATAAAAACTAAAATAAATGACAGAAACCAGGTTCGGAAAAAAGATAATTGAAGTGTAATTAAATTTTTTTGTTGGTCTCAAGTCCCATTGAATAACATGGGGAGGCGGGGTTTATGAACTATACGGGAAAACTATACCGCAAAAATTTACACACTGGACTTTTAAATTACTTGAGCATATCTAATGTTTTTCCACGGAATGGCATGGCTGTGGCTAAAAGGGATACAGAAAACACAAATCTCTTAAAATCTCACCAGATGAACACTGTTTTTATCCTAATCCTACCCAAACCTAACCCTAAACCCAACATCTAGCAAGATTTCGGCGTTTGCTGTATCCCTTCCAGCCAAAACCGTTCGGCAACCATGTCTGTGCACTGAAAAAATTATTCATTCAATTTACAAAATTTTTTAAGGTAAGTGGTTGCAATCAATTTATTTAAGCTACATTTAAACATATTTTTTTGTTGTTTGTTTAACTGTAGCTTAAATAAATTGATTGCAACCACTAACCTTAAAAAGTTGAGTAAATTGAATGAATCCTTTTTTTCACTGTAGTTGTCTTTTTCGATTTTTCACAAAGTCTGGAACATATTGTCTTTTTTTCTGGCACAAGGTGAATGTTTAAGCTCTCTCTGTCTCGCCTTTGACTATACATAGCGTATAAAAAAATTTAAATCATTATTGCAAATCACTGCAATATGCGTATCGCAATATGGACATGCACAATATTTGACTAATTTCGATATATCTTGCAGCCCTTATTATATATAAGTTATTATATTCCAAAATGCCTCAAAGGATGGCCCACAGATCCACAGAGATCTGAGCTAATCCCTAAATACCCGTTGACCCTAACACGGCGCCTAAATCAGGGTGTCAAAAGTGTGGCCAAAAGATAAAAGAAAGGAAGTGAGGAGAAGAGAGAGAAAGCGAGTGCATTAGAGACACTGAAATCTTCAGCTTGTCTGTGTTATTTGCAGTAGTGAGCCGGGTGGTAGATGGAGAGAAAAAAGGGCCAGGGGGTCAGAAGCTGCTGAACAAATATAATCTCCTGATAGAAATGCGGTTTTCTCCTCAGGCGGAGCGAGGGGTTTGGATAAGGCCATTGATTTAGTGTCTGTGCCGCGCGTCGACTGATCCCTGCCTTGAAAACCCGAACCGGGACCGCCGGTCAGAGTGTCTTCTGTTCCCCAGAGATATACGGTACTGAGCACAGAGCCCACCGCCCACTCAAATATTGATTTGAAAAGCGAGGGAGGAAGCTAAGGGAGATACATCGGGAAGAAACATTTCGGTACGGGTGGGGGCATGTCACTGTCGCTCTGAGTCCACTAGACAGAAACGAGATCAGCGGAGCAGAAAAGCACCCATAACAATAGCGGCGGGAGCCGCGTGCACAAAAGAGGAAGAGGTCCACAGCGAACGCTCTAATTACATGGCAGAGAAAAGGAGAATGGAAGCAACCAGTTCAACCATGAAGCTTGGAGGGTTTTTTAACGTGATCAGGTCTGAACATGAGCAATGACTCACTTCTATACAGTTCTGCACGCACAGGCTTAATGTTGCTGGTTGAGAAGTTGCGTTAAGGCCTTTGGTTTTTTTGTAGTTGTTGATGTTTAAAAAAAGCCTCCAAGCTAAGTACACGACTCAAAATGTAAACTTCTGATCACAATCGTCTATTTCTTCTTTATTCTCTCCTGGCGTTGTTAAATGGGTTGGCATTGGGTTTTAAGACACATTTGATGGCATCCGTTGGATGTAGCAGAGGGTCACTTTCAGGAGCGGTGATTTAATAGCTGATAAATTTGCCGAAGACAAGTCTTCTTTTCGCTATCAATTCTGTGGCAGCCGATCTAAGCAATAAGGAGGAGGCGGTTTGGAAATCACAAGCATCGCATGCACCAACACAACACCATCTGAGACAGACACAGAGGTCGACTTGGTACCATTTGCATCCGTGTTATCCCACCACCAGTGTCACATTAGTGCCGGTTAACCTGGGGCCTGAGATAATCGAATATAAATGTTCTCAATGAAATTCAGCAGGATCTGACGGATATTGAGGCAATGAAACAGAGGTTGACTGAAAGCAAACAAAAGAACAAGGTCACGCTGTAGCATATTTACTTCACTGTGTTTTAACAGATTTAAGTAGTGCGGGAACGTGTGAAAGTGGAAATTAATGGGTAAAGAACAAAAAACAGGAAGTACAGGATTTTGTGCCTTGGCTAAAGGCTGTAAATCATTTTATAACTTAGCCATAATGCCAGGGTTTAGTCACAGCGATAATACAAATAGAGACCTTTTTAAACTCGTATGGCACTTTATGACTCAGCCTCATTATATTGTGCACTATGAGCCACTGAACACTTTCAATACGCCTTCAATTAAGCCTTCCTGTGTTCCCTCAACAGCTACACACAAAGCTGAGCATGGCCTACACAATCTCAAGGGTCAACCCGCAGCCACAGTGTTGCTATTGCTCATCCCACATATTCAAAACCCAGCAGTTGATTTCCCCAGACGCTGGTTAGTCATGCTCTGGATTTAGCGTGTTTTGTGTTCCTCGGTCCCAGAGCTACGGCTGAATCTTCCTCCGCTTTGACTGGCTGTGGTCATCTTGAGCCTGATGAAAGCCCCGTGAGGGCTGGACAAAGATTCTGTTACTGGTACAGCCGAGGCGGTTGCTATTGGAGATGATGTGGAGGATGCAGAGGTCAGGGCAGAGCACATGCTGAATCAGTCAAAATTCGGATCACGGTGATGATTTCATCAGGTTCATCTCCGACACAAAAGCTGTAAATCAGGAGTCCACTTTCAAACACTGACCTCAATAAGAGTTCATACTGTAGCAGCATTTATGTAGGTGGTCCTAAATGGTGATATTTTAAATGTATTATATATTTATACAAAAACATACATCTTTTTAACTAACAATCAGTTTAACCCAGAGCAAAAAAGCGCTGTGTTGTATTTAAATAAGTCATTATTATTCTTTTAAATGTAAATCAAGGTTGGGTTGCATATTGAAGTCTTTGTTTTGTCCAAATATTTCCTTAAAAAAAGAAAAAGCTTTGTAGTACTTTGGACAGTTTGATAGATCTATCTATACACCCTCAGAAAAAGATACCAAAGTTGTCGCTACCTTTTAAAAAGATCCTAATTTGTACCATTTTGTACCATATGTACCAATATTTGCTTGTAAGTTGTTAAAACTTTTACGGAGTGCGGGTCCCCTTGGGTACGTTGGTCCCTCTTGTGCCCTTCGAGGCACCCCCAAAGTAAATTTATGAAACACTTTAAAACATAAAATTTTAAATCAACAAAACATATAAAATTATAAAATTTAGTGATTTTGGTTAGTAGCCTTATTTGGTTCCAAAACGCGATAAACGCCTCTTTTTTTTAAAGAGTTACCACCAAATCAGTACTGTATCAGGTCAGTATTAAAAAGTAAATTCTTAATTTTATGCAAAATCCAATATCCGCCATGTTATTCTCATCTTTTCTCCCTTTTTACCCAAAACGCAATAAACGCCACTCCTCCTTTTCTGCAGAATGCAATAAATCTTAACCAATCAAAGAGCACCATTCCAAGCATTGTTAACAACAATGGCTATTCTGGTTGAATACACACAGAATCCTAGTTTTCCTCATCTACTTTGTACTTCATGATCAACAAACAAAAAATAATACTTTGTTGGCATTGATAAACGTGGTGGATTTCTGTGATGGGAAAAACATAAGCCATCAAAATCTCCTAATTTACGTGAGAGGCACTTGGGAGACGGAAAAATGCCGGCTGTTGCTTGTTCTCCCGACAACATCAAGCTTCTGTCATGCTAACACATTGACCCCAGGGGATCTTTTTAAAAACTTTACATTATTTTACTCGAAGCCAACGAAAATCGAGCAGGACCAAAACATTTTACAGCTGATCGCTGTCAAAAAAAGTTCAGCGACAACGTCCCAAGGACGACAGCAGCAATGACAGTGTTCTTAATATGACAAAGTAAGTGTTTTGATTAATGCCATTCATGTTTTTTTTTGTTTTTGTTTTTTTTTTTGTTTTTTTATACCCGTAGTCAACTAAATGTATATAACATGGCAAAGATGAATGCACATTTATATATTGATTCAATAGATTTATTATTTTAAAATAAATCTTTGAAAATGAAAATCAAGTTATGGATTTGAATTTTTAATGTTATTATAACCTAAAGATGCTATGTAAAAGTTTGTAACAGAAAATAGTGGTTTTCATCTCGTCACTTTCTTGGTATAGAAAACACATTTTTACCGAAATTAGTCAAAATGGATTTATTGCGTTTTGGAACCAAACTCTTCATTTACATATATATATGTTTGAGTTTGAAGAGTTTTGGTTTTATTATTTCATAAAACTGGGGCACCCTGGCACAATCTTTGAGGTACCAATATGGATCTTTTGGGTACAAAAGTGACAACTTTTGTACCTTCGTGTAAATTTTTTTTACAGGTTATAACAATGAAAAGTTGCAGAGAAACGCATGGCAGCTGAGACACAGGACACCTGCATCATGACACCCAAGCCCAATGCTCAATTTTAAACGCTGACTGCAGAACTCTAAGGTCAAGTCACTGTCTAGCATTGTCTTTTTTCTTGTGTCCGTACAGACAGACTTCTGCGAAAATTACTCAAAAGCAATTCCTCTCAAAGAAAGTGTGATGTACTGAGGTCATGCTGTGTGTGGAGTCTGGTGGGTATTCACTTTTGTAAGTTTGTGTTCGGTTTTAGACAGCTGTGTGCGAGGGACACCTTGCTTTCCTTTTATAAGGTGTTTTATTGCATATCTCACAACTCCTTCCCAAGTATTCCTCTGACTTCTTTACAACCCACTTTTGTGTAAATGTTACCAAAATGTGTTCACAAAAAATAAAACGGTAAACACGATGCTCTTCATGCAGTGTGGTGTGCAAAGCATTAAATTAATGTATTGCACCTAAGCATAACCATAGCCTCAAATGTACCATTTTTTAAAGCAACATTAAAAATGTATTAGTCAGATAAAAATAAATATAGCTAGCTATTTCTCCTGCACGCTCGCTGGATGATGTTAATCAAAGCATGCACAGAATAAACTGAACACAACTTTTATTTACGCTACAAATTAACATATGTTTGTATGCCATTACTGGTTGCCCATTCTGTCACTATCAGGGGTGATGGACAGCTCCTCCAAAGTTTTTACTGTTTCAACAGTCCAAAAACCGGAGAAATTATTTTGAAAGGGTAATCTGCAAATGATCCTTATTTTTATGCAACTCGGCTAAATTATAAACACATCTGCAACTATCAATCCACCTGCAGTGAAGATGATTTATTGACTAATGGTCCAAAAAAGTGATTAACATATACTCAAAGTCAAACACTGGTACTTTGTAGTTACAAATAAAGCTATATAAATATATATCTCATCATTTCAGTCCACCACACACCACTGATTTGCCATAAATGGATATGGGATGCTTTATAACAACATTGTTGTTATTTCAGCCACCCTCTTATATTATTGCTTTTAGTTATATGGGGTATTGTAAACAATAAAGTGAGAACCAAATTTATGATCACCATTCGACTACTGGTAATAAAAAGGTCAGTCTAGGTCATGTGGAGCAGAAATTGACATGTCCTACATTGTGATACATTTTATTTGAATAATACTGCACCACAAAGGCATTCATAAAATAATAAACTCCAGTCAAAGCTACAGTAGCTCTCCTTTTCTCCTTTTATGATTTTTGTTCAGTAAGTCTAATATTATAAATAACTGATAACTTCTTAAAAACAGTATAATATACTGTACAACCAGAACAAAATGGTCAGGATCCAACTTTAAGGCAGAAAGTTTTGTAGTGCTGCATAATATTGAAGAACAATGTGTTATGTGATAACTTGCTCAATTATGCACTATTTATTCTTCTAAAAATATTTACAGAAAATACATTTACTTAAATCCTCAAATACCTAAATATTAATAGCCATTCCAGCATCTATGGCTATATTATTGGCGAGAACTGGTTAATGTATAAACAAGTTAATCCACACAAGCTGATCAATACACACGTTGAGTAAGAGGCAATCTCCAATTGGACATCTCCAATTCACCTAACATGCATGTTTATGGATTGTCGGAGGAAACCGGAGTGTTTGGAGTTAAAGGGATTGTTCACCAAAAAATGAAATCATCACTGTATAAGTATCTCAGTCCTGCTGAATACAAAGGAAGATGTTTGAAAAGAAGCAGGAAACAAAAAGCAGGAAAAAATACTACAGTACTATTGAAGTCAAAGGTACTCGAAAGCGGTTTGTTTACGAACATTCCTCAAAATACCTTCCTTGGTGTTCAGCAGAACAAAGAAATTAATACAGGTTTGTAACAACATGAGGCTGAGTAAATGATGACAGAATTTTTAACCCACGCTGACACAGGGAGAACGTATAAACTCTACACAGAAAGACCTCCTGACCCAGCTGGGTCTCGAACCTGGGACCTTGCTGTGAGGCAAAAGTACTACCCACTTATTCAAATTCAATTTGAATAATATTATATTTAAAAACTGTTATATAAAAAAATTATATAACAACGTAAACATTTTAGATTTCTTTCTGTGAATATAAAGCATAACTCTCTGTATCACCAGTCTCTCCAGTCTGCATTAACCTAAAACATTGACCACTTTTTAAGTACTTTGAAGTATTACTTAAGTACTTCATTTTTTTTAATAAAACAGTTAGTTCCAATCCTTGATTCTGATTGATCAATAGCTGTGCTTTATTCACGATAAAACCGCTATGACCGCAATGGTTCTATTTATCAGTGCACAATTAGCAACACCCTTAGCAACCACACGTAACAGTTTGAGAACGGTTTGTTGTTTTTATTTGAGCTTTCATGCATATTACACATTGGAACGTTGTTCACGGTCAGTGACAATTTTTTTCTAGTGGAAGGAATGATTTTATTGATTTAATAAAACTTTAATATTGTGTGGTAACCGTTTTATAAACTGTTTTATAAAAGCAGATATATTGAAGGCAATAAGGTACGAGAGGCTGTGTTATATTGCGAATATGTAATGGCTGAAGGGCCTTTTTAGGCACAAGCAAAGCGGAGTACAGCTTGAGTGCCTTGAGTACCTTATTGCTTACTTAAATATTATTTTAAGCATTATAATCATTTAGTTATTGCAAACTATTGCTATATGTGTATGGCAATGTGCACATTTGCAATATATCTGTGATTTCAATATATCTGGCGGCCCTACACTCTAAGGGGCTGTACACACCAAAGCTTTTTTAAAGGAAAAGTTCGGCCAAAAATGATATTAAACCCATGCTTTACTCACCCCCAAGCTCTCCGAGTTGCATATGTCCATCGTTTTTCAGACAAACACATTTTCAGATATTTTATAAAATGTTTTAGATCTTTCAGTTGATTAAATGTAATGTTACGGGGTCCACCCATAGTCCACGACCTTCAAGTCCAAAAAAAGTGCGTCCATCCTTCACAAATTAAATCCAAACGGCTCCAGGATGATAAACAAAGGTCTTCTGGGGGTAATCCGCGCGGTGTTGCTGTAGAAATATCCATATTTAAAACTTTATTAACGAAAATAAATACCTTCCGGTAGCGCCGCCATCTTAGTCGCGTCCGCATTCAGGAGAGAGTATTTGGGTAGTGTACGCACTTTTCTTTGTGAAGTATGATCAATTCGGAGGGCGGGGGCACAGAGCAGCAGCAGAGTAGCCTCCGTAGGCTGCGTAAGCTCTCATCCTGAATGCGGACGCGACTAACATGGCGGCGCTTCACACAAAATTGAATCCCTGTAAACTATTGACGCTCAGTGCGGAAAAACCGCAGAGCGCCGGCTTTCAGCATGGAAAAAATCCGCCAGCGGCTGGCTGTTTTGAAAAATGCCGCGATTCCATTGGAAACAATTGAAAACATGCGCTGGGCGTGGGCGTAAAAGCTTTGTGTGCAAGCCCTCCTTATTCGAAAATAAATACCTTCCGGTAGCGCCGCCATCTTAGTCGCGTCCGCATTCAGGAGAGAGTATTTGGGTAGTGTACGCACTTTTCTTAGTGAAGTATGACAAATTCGGAGGGCGGGGGCACAGAGCAGCAGCAGAGTAGCCTCCGTAGGCTGCGTAAGCTCTCATCCTGAATGCGGACGCGACTAAGATGGTGGCGCTTCACACAAAATTGAATCCCTGTAAACTATTGACGGATTTAATTTGTGAAGGATGGACGCACTTTTTTTGGACTTGAAGGTCGTGGACTATGGGTGGACCCCGTAACATTACATTTAATCAACTGAAAGATCTAAAACATTTTATAAAATATCCAAAAATGTGTTTGTCTGAAAAACGATGGAAATATGCAAATTTGACAGCTTGGAGGTGAGTAAATCATGGGTTTAACATCATTTTTGGCCGAACTATCCCTTTAAGTGTCTGAAAATGTCTGGAGGACGCCGAATGCCATCTGTTTTTTTAACTGAGCACCAGGTTTCTTCAGCTGAGTGCTTTGGTAGGTGTGATAGAGCTATGAGCCGGTTGGCTCCTCCACTGTGATTGGAAAGCCGTGTGAGAACTGACATTAACGAGCGGAGCTTTTCACCCAAAATTGAATCCCTGTAAACTATTGATGCTCAGTGCGGAAAAACCGCAGAGCGCCGGCTTTCAGCATGGAGAAAATCCGCCAGCGGCTGGCTGTTTTGAAAAATGCCGCGCTTCCAATGGAAACAATTGAAAACATGCGCTGGGCGTGGGCGTAAAAGCTTTGTGTGCAAGCCCTCCTAAATTCTGCTGGATTATTTTTATTTTGGACAGAACACATGTTGGGTTATATATAAACTTTTGTTGGGTTGTTGTTCCCCCAACCATGAGTTAAAATAACGCAGCACTGCTCTGAAACAACCCAGCAAAATTTAGAGCAGGGGTGGTGACATTATTTGGACATTGACGATATTGCATCAAATAAGTAATTCTGGATCAAAATCCTACACTGTTTAATATAATTATAAACTGCTTCGCAGGTCAGAAAAAAGTGGGCTTAGGGGACGTGCACGGCAAAGCTATTACGCTGGCAACTGGCGTATCTTTTCAATTGTTTCCAATGGAAGCGTGGTGTTTTTTTTAAACATCTGGCTGTTTTTTCCGCACTGAAAGCCGGTGACAGCGTTTTTTCCGCGCACAGTGCTGAGCGCCGGGAGTTTAAAAATATTCAATTTTTAATGAAAAGCTCAGCTTGTCAATGTCTGCTCTCACACGGCCATCCAATCACAGTGAAGGAGGGGCGGGACAAATATCACAACAAACAACCGGCGCATCGTACAACAACTGATAAACAAAGCAGAAGTAGCAACCAAAGCTCTCAGCTGAAGAAAGCTGGCAGTCGACTGAAATAAGGGGTTGTGCACACCAAAACTTTTAAACGTGGCTGGATGCCGAATGGCAGTTTTTTTACTGAGCGCCAGCTTTCTTCAGCTGAGCTCTTTGGTATCTGTGATACTTGAGCTGTGAGCCGGTTGGTTGTTTTGATACTTGTCCCGCCCCTCCTCCACTGTGATTGGACGGCCCTGTGAGATCTGACATTGACTAGCGGAGCTTTTCACCCAAAGTTGAATATTGTTCAATTCTCTAGGCTTAGCGCTGAGCGGGGAAAAAACGATGAGCACCGGTCTTCGGCACGGAAGAAAACTGCTAGCTTCCATTGGAAACATTTGAAAACATGTGCCGGCCGCGGGCGTAAAAGCTTTGGTGTGCACGGCCCATAAAGCTGTCCGCCGCGCGTTTTCAGCCAGGCGTTTTCAAAGCTTTGGTGTGCACGCCCCCTTAGTTTGCCCACCTCTGATTTAGAGTGTCGTTTTTAGATATAATTCATTTGATTGAACACTATTGAAATGATCTTTAGAAAATGTACACACATTGGTTGTATTAGTTCATTGGCGCCCTGTGCATTGGGTTAAAATATTACACAGACCAGTGATTTAGTAAGCGTCTCTCTGTGCTCATGACAATTTTCTGGTTTTATCACAAAAGTGCAGATCTCAAACTAAATAAACCCGCCTAATTGTCTGTTATCACCCAACTATCTAAAAGCTAAAGGTCTCCTCTTCAAGACATTGATGAATATTCTTGTGTACTCATCCAGCAAACGACATACAGCCCGTCCACAAGATCACTCGACCGCTGAGCCGAGGAAATGTAGGGCTAATGAGCAGAAAACAATTATGCCAGCGTAATGTGCCATTAACCACTGATCTCAACCTGGGGTAATGACGCATACAGGATCAGTCACGATGATGGACACTATTCTGACATTGTCAGACAAGGCAACGTTTGCGCAGATGTCGTATATAATCAAGATTACGAAAAGCAGACAAATTTAGTAAGAAACTCTTGAATTGGTATTTGTGTGTGTTGGCGGGTAAGGGAACATTTTAAAATTAAAACTTAATTTAGCTAATGGCCTTTATAGTGCATTTTTCAAGTATATTTAGCCTATTGGTTTTTATGAATAATATATTTCACACAACATTGATTAAGTGGGTTTTTTTAATAGATGTTAAATTAGCCAGATGAGTTTGCAAGTCGATTGCACTTGTGTTGCTTTGAAAGCTTGAGGTGAGGTGGAAGGTGCTTTTAATCAGCTGTTCATTTTCTGATTGCTCTGATAATGCACTGTTAACTTTGCATTTGGTTAGAAGATCAGACACTTAATAATGCGCACGCTCAGTCTTCTGCTGAAATCGTGTTACTGAATCATTACAATACCATCGTGCCTTTTTTCTGCAACAGTACCACTTACAGTATGAATGTGTTTGCCTCATACAAGTACGATAATCAATGATCTGATATACATGTACTGCAATACCTAAATATAATATCTGATCTGAAACCGCACTATTACAAGAACCCAAAATTCGATATTGACGTGTCCTGTCATGCAATACAATCCAGAATGATTTTATCTAAAATGTTGCTAATTATTTTATCATTATAACAGCACTCTTATAATGAGTCATTTAAACCTACTACAATAGAAGAGCTCTCTAAATTAGTAACGTCATCTAAATCATCGTCCTGTATATTAGACCCCATTCCCACAAAATTACTAAAAGAGGTATTTCATGGAGTGTCCGACACGGTACTAAATATCTTTAACTCATCGCTAGAATTAGGATACGTTCCAACAGCTTTCAAACTAGCAGTTATTAGACCGCTCATTAAAAAACCAAACCTTGACCAGGGAGATCTTAATAACTTTAGACCAATCTCAAATCTACCTTTTCTTTCTAAAATATTAGAAAAAGTAGTGGCAAGCCAGCTACGCACATTCATAGCGAATAATAATACATATGAAAAGTTCCAATCAGGATTCAGGCCCCACCATAGCACAGAGACAGCGCTGCTTAGAGTTACAAATGACCTCCTATTAACATCCGATCGTGGTGAAATCTCAATCCTTATATTACTAGACCTTAGTGCAGCCTTTGACACAATAGATCACAGAATCCTACTCAATAGACTAGAAAACTATGTTGGCATCAGTGGTCAGGCGTTAGCCTGGTTTAGATCGTATCTAACCAATCGATATCACTTTGTTTATGTAAATGAGGAAGAGTCACATCACTCCCCCGTTAAATACGGCGTACCTCAGGAATCAGTTCTAGGCCCTATCCTATTCTCGTTATATATGTTACCTCTAGGAGACATTATCAGGAAACATAACATAAGTTTTCACTGCTATGCGGATGATACCCAGCTTTACATCTCGTCACATCCTAGCGAAACCCACCAGTTTGCTAAGCTAACAGACTGCATTAGTGATATTAGGGACTGGATGGCACATAACTTTCTTATGCCAAACTCCAATAAGACAGAGATACTTATTATTGAACCAAATCGCTCCAAACATAATATGTCAGATTACAAGTTGCCCATAGATGGCTGCACGGTGGTGCCATCTTCCACGGTTAAGAATTTAGGCGTAATGTTTGACAGCAATCTATCTTTCGATAGTCATATCTCCAACATCTGCCGCACAGCATTTTTCCATCTTAGAAATATCTCAAAAATACGCCATATGCTGTCTGCATCAGATGCAGAAAAGCTTATCCATGCTTTTATGACCTCTAGAATAGACTATTGTAACTCGTTACTCGGGGGATGCCATGCAAATCAGGTAAACAAGCTACAGCTGGTTCAAAACGCCGCCGCAAGAGTGCTTACTCGATCTAAAAAGTATGACCACATTAGTCCAATTCTGGCATCTTTACACTGGCTACCAGTTAAATATCGCATACAATTTAAAATATTACTAATCACCTACAAAGCCTTAAATGGCCTAGCACCCTCGTATATAAAAGAACTACTATCAGAATACAATCCACCACGTAAACTGCGATCACAAAATTCGGGTTACTTAATTATCCCTAGAATATCAAAAGTGTCTAAAGGTGGTAGATCCTTTTCCTACTTAGCTCCTAAGCTCTGGAATGATTTACCAAATAATGTTCGAGTATCAGACACAGTCGAACAATTTAAATCTAAACTTAAGACATTCTTCTTTAACAAAGCATTCACATAGAATGTCCAGTAAATGTACCGTACTGGTAACACTTTACGGTAATGGTACATGAATTATCATGAATTCATGTATAAATTCATGCATGAAATATGCATTCATTTATGCATTAATATCTCATGAATCATCAAGAACTAACACGAGTTCAACGTCTTTCATTCATGACTTCATGGATGAACAACACCTTAATTAAAACATTAACTAAGAGGAGTACATCATCATGAATTATGATTTATTACACATGATCATGAGGTTTTCTCTGTTCACAAAAAAATCGGTCTTCACCACCCATTGTGGATAAAGCTACAGTAGTGGTGGTACATAAATCATCATATATTGCATTATTAACTAAGCATTAACTATCAATGACTTCATCATGTGTGTGGCCCCTCAACTAAAGTGGTGACTTGGTGCTTTGAAACACTTATGAACAATGTGGCATAACTGGGAACATACAAATTCTGTGGGCATTCAAATAAAGTGGTCATCATTAACTAAGCATTAACTATCAATGACTTCATCATGTGTGTGGCCCCTCAACTAAAGTGGTGACTTGGTGCTTTGAAACACTTATGAACAATGTGGCATAACTGGGAAATGACATCAATATGAAAGTGAAGGTTCAAGCCGTTGCAAACAATGTACGGTGGACACAAATGGACTTTGATCTTAACTTTTACTGCTTTATTCAGTATATATAAACAGTATAAACCAGTTGAATCAACAGCTGGAAAGAGCTGAGAAGGAAATTAGTACATACACCATGAACTTTATTTTAAGTGGCTGTATATCTCAAAACTTTTCAAAAACATAAAACTGTTTTACAAAAAAGAAAAAAAAGAAAAAATATTTTACAAACAGGTTGATCTTTTTTGGTAAAGAGTCACCTTTTAATGTAAAGTATAAAGCTACTGATGTGGACCATGCTACTGATGTGGATGCATGACCATGTTTTTGAATGGTCATGCATCAATTTCTCAGTTGCCGCTGAGACAGGAGAAATACAGATTTCAGTGTTGCACTTCCTTCTTTCAATGATGTAAAAATCATCATTTTGCATCATTGAAAGAAGGAAGTGCAATGTCTTTGTTGAGGGAGTGAGACTACAAACACCCCTTTTCTCTGTCAAATAGGCACCAAATTCTAAATGTATGTTACATTTCGACCACAAATATGACACACTTTCAATAAAGATTAATGTTTCTACGGGTGAAATGCTCCTTTAATGCTTAGTTAATGATGACCACTTTATTTGAATGCCCACAGAATTTGAATGTTCCCAGTTATGCCACATTGTTCATAAGTGTTTCAAAGCACCAAGTCACCACTTTAGTTGAGGGGCCACACACATGATGAAGTCATTGATAGTTAATGCTTAGTTAATAGTGGAATATATGATGATTTATTTACCACCACTACTGTAGCTTTATCCACAATGGGTGGTGAAGACCGATTTTTTTGTGAACAAAGAAAACCTCATGATCATGTGTAATAAATCATAATTCATGATGATGTACTCCTCTTAGTTAATGTTTTAATTAAGGTGTTGTTCATCCATGAAGTCATGAATGAAAGACGTTGAACTCGTGTTAGTTCTTGATGATTCATGAGATATTAATGCATAAATGAATGCATATTTCATGCATGAATTTATACATGAATTCATGATAATTCATGTACCATTACCGTAAAGTGTTACCAATGTACTTTTCCCGCAGTAGTTATTTTGTCTAGAACAAAGCACTCCCATACCTCATACGGGTAATTTACTCTTGCCGCAATAGTTAGCCTGTCTGGAACCGAGCTGAATTAAACCACTATAATGTATGACACTTGCATTACATGCGAACGGCCCCTACGCTAATAGAATTCTGTTTTTGTCTCCCTGTCTCGTCCTCGACTCTGAGGACAATGAGACAAACAGACCCAGTTCCTGTTGCTGTGAAGGTCATCGCACCACTAATCAACTGGCTGTCCTTCAACGTGACGCCCAACCGATGCGCGACCAACGGCCACCGGCTGAACCAGTTTAATCCGCTTACACGCTTCCTATCCCTACCGTGTCTATATATTATAAATATAAATATTAATTTCTCCCTAGGGTTTTTTGTCCTTCTAGGATTTTTTCCCATTGGGTTTTCTCCTAGGGGGGTTTTTAGTCCCAGGGAGAGTCAGCCAACTTTGGCTTAACTTAGCACTTTACTGTATACGTTACATTATTAATATGCTCGCTTACACGGTTTTTTATCCTTAGCCGCTATATTCTACTTCTTATACTATGTATTGATTTTCAATGTTCTCCTCTACATCTACTCATGTAAAGCTGCTTTGCAACAATTAACAATTGTGAAAAGCGCTATATAAATAAAATTGAATTGAATTGAATTGAACTCTAAAAATGGTTGGGTTATTTTTAACCCATAATGAGTAAATATTGGACAGGGCTAAAGATTGCCCCATGCTGGGTTAAAAATGACCCAATGTTGGGTTGTTGTTATTAAACCATGCTTTACACTAACCCGGCAGCTGGGTTAAAACAACATTAAATGAAATGATAACCAGTAGCATTTCACCTACGATATACAAGCTCCTATACACGATATGTAATGAAAACTTAAATTGTGAAGTTAATACAGTATAATACGATATATGAAATAGTGGTGGGCAATGATTAATCGCAATTAATCGCATACAAAATACAAGTTAGTTTTGGCATAATATGTGTGTGTTTTGTGTGTAATTAAGATGTATATTTAAACAGAAACACATACATGTATACATTTTAGAAATGCTTTATTTATATATAAATTTTGTTCGTTTATATACTGTATAATATAGAATATATTTAAAAAATATATATTTAAAACACGTGTAAATGTTGCTTAAATAGATAGATGAATGTGTGTGTATTTATATATACATAATATTTACACACAGCACACCCTCATATATTATTCAAAGAAACTCACTTTAATTTGTATGTGATTAATCGCGATTAATCGTTGCCCACCACTTTTTTAAATTGACATTTGTACATCATCTGAATAAATACATCGGCTGAATAAATACGCCTTTTATTGATGCATGGTCTGTTAAGACAGGACATAATTTGGCCGAGATACAACTATTTAATAATCTGGAATCTGGGGGTGCAAAAAATCTAAATATTGAGAAAATCACCTTTCAAGTTGTCTAAATAAAGTCCTTAGCAACACATATAACTAATGATAAAAATGTACAAAATACCTTCATGGAACATGATCTTTACTTAATAACCTAGTGTGGGGGAGGGTTGCATTAAAAAATCGATAATTTTGCCCCATGCAATGTATTGTTGGCTATTGTTTCAAAAATACCTGTGCGACTTATGGTTTTATGGTCGCATATGTCATTCTCAATAAACTCGGCTTTAACCTCCGACATTTAAGGTGGTGTTTTATCACCATCATCTACTGGAGTTTTAGTTTGTCTATAGATCCTCACAGGCTTCCCAGCATAAGCACACCTTCTGTCAACACACCTCAGCGGTGGAAAGGACAAACAGAACAAGTGTCCTCTACTCCAAAGGCAAAGGCTGTCCCTAAGACATCTCGTGTGCAAAAAAGCTGAAAGGGCACAATGACAAACTAGGGTGTGAATGAGAAATCCACTTAGTTCGATTGTTTGATTACAAAGAGGGTCGCATTTAATAAGCCAAGTGAATTTTTTGTGAGATTACTTCCTAAAACGCTCATTGTATTACTATACTGTATGTAATACAATTTAACGCACTTGAGCATTTAAATGCATAAAACGCTGTCATATATTTAGTCAATTTACCATTAAACATTTTACTCTCCATTCTGTGTATTGAAACAGTTATTTTCTTTTCTTTGTAAACACATTTAAATATGAACTTTAAACAGAACAGTGTCATTCCACATAGCTACCTCGTTAATATTTAACTTTCATGTTATCATGTAACCATAATTTATTTAAATTAATGTGTTAACCATAGATATGTATAAAGGCTAGATGTGTTACGGCGGAGTCTCTAACGTCATCACCTGGCGGCCATCTTACCTCAGACAGCTCGCTCACTCGTAGAATTGAGTTTTAATGGGGCAGGTGCTTTTAAATTACCATAACTTGCTCAATTTTCTACCGATTTTCAAACCGTTTGGTTTTTTACAAACGTTATTAACTCTTTCCCCGCCATTGACGAGATATCTCGTCAATTAAGAGAAAACGCTTCCCCGCCAATGACGAGATTTTCCGTCTTTCCGCAATACCGCTATTATCCACCAGGTGGCGCCTTCCGCAACTTTTTAAACCCGGAAGTATTGCCCTCTGGCAAGCTGCTGCATGTCCGTGTCTGTTTTAAAGATCGCTCTGAATGGGATCTCTATGAAAAGTCCGTCACAAAAATGGAATTATCTCTGTTTTTTGCTCAAAATATGGTGTTTTTGCAAAAACCTACCCATATTCAAAAGCTGATTGCAAAAGAACCACTAAAGGTAGGATGAAATGGTTTTTTTTGTTTGAAAGCAGAGGGTCTGTTCTTTCATTTGGTATATTGTATGTTTATATATTTAAAGAAGAACATTTTCTGAAAGGCATTAAACTTTGGTGAAAATCATGAAAAACGCTGGCGCTGGCTGGCAACTTTTTTTTAAAACGCTGGCGGTGAAAGAGTTAACATGGCTATAATTCTGGATGCTTATAACAAACAAACCATTTGAAAATCGGTAGAAAATTAAGCAAGTATGCTCCATTAAACGCAATGCTACGAGTGAGTGAGCTGCCTGTGGTAAGATGGCCGCCAAATGCGGACGTTCCACTCAATTGACTAGCAGCGCAGGCGAGACATCTAGCCTTTATTATACATATCTATGGTGTTAACTCTTTGACATTATGAGAATAATCATGATAAAAAAAATTCAATTAATTGAAAGTCCTAATATGCATACCACCAGTCGTGCAGTAAAACGGACAAAACTGTAAGCCATTCACCTCACTGATCTTTTGTAACGCCAGTCACTGAAGTCCACTGTGAGTAAGTGCAGTTTTAGCACAGTGGCTGCCCATATCTTGTCTGGCCTGTGACACTGTAGTGTAAATGTGTGTGAGAAGGTTTTGGGAGGGGGCAGTCTGCCAGGGCCTTTGGGCGACATTTCACCATCTGGGAGGTATGACCCTGGAACTGCAATGTTTCTGTGAAAACTTCCTGTAATAGAATCAAGGCTGGGGTCTAGCTGAGGGCAGAAAAACTATGAAAATGTGTAGATTTAGTGAGCAGGCGATAAAGAGAGAGAGTGGGGGACAAAGAGAGTGAGTTGCTGTCCAGTTTCATGTTTTGAGCAACAGGATTGAGTCTAGAAAGAAAGTCCAAGCCAAGCAAGCCCAGTCAAGGTCAACTAAGAAAACAAGGAAAAAAAACAGGAAATAGAAACTACATAAGCAAAATAGCTTATGTAGTTTACTGGTTGTCGATTGGTTGTCGGCTTTTAGATATAATGACAGCGACGAAAAAAGAGAACTTGAGGTGAAGGTTAAACAGGTGAAGGTTAAATATAAATGTATCTGTGAATATGTTTTTTTTTTTCATATACACTACATAAGAGTATTTTTTACACACTATACTTTTAACATGACTCATGTGCTACAGTCTGCTATAAACATACACATTGTATATAGCTAAACTCCCTATAACAGGGCTCAACATAAAGGACTGCCCGGTGGCCCGGGGAAAGCGTGAGAGACGTTCGGGCCAGTAAAAAGTATTGTCATATATTTTATTTAACATCTTGGAAGCAGACATTTACTAGGGTAAAACACGACGAAAGAAACAATGCAATATTTTGCACAGTTTGCTGTCAGTTTACAGGTAACGCAGAAAAGTTGGGAGCTTTCTGTTTTATGTAAAATTTTGCTGCAACACATGCAATGCAATATAAAGTTACATTCACTGTAACATTGAGTTACTCTGAAAAACAGCAGAGGGTGCAGTGGCAGAAATACAAATCTGCTTATGGGTCAATGACAAAACAATCTTCTAAAAACGTATTTAGAGGAAAAAATGATGTAACGCTTATTTTTAAGTCTGCAACACTGTGTATAAAGATTTGTGTTTATTGAACAACATTTCAGTACATTTTAACTCTTTCCCCGCCAGCGATTTTTAAAAAGGTTGCCAGCATTTTTTTTCAAGTTGAATGCCTTCCAGAAAATGTTCTTCATTAAATATATAAACATACAATTTATCAAAGTAAAAACAGACCCTCTGTTTTCAAACAAAAAAAACCCATCTTCATGTGTTCATGGGTAGGTTTTTTCAACAATTCAAAATTTTTGTAAATGACTTTTGTTAGAGATCAGATTCAGAGCAACATACATTGAGTTTTTACTGTTTACTGTTTTTGAATCCATGGATACTTCAGTGTTTTATAAGTGTTTTCTATTAATTGACAAGATAACTTATCAATGGCGGGTAAAGAGTTAATGCACTTCCTGTGTCATGTGGATTGTTTGTTTATTTAATAGTTGCATTTAAAATTATAATCCTAAAAATAGTTTAAAAATGTATAACAACTTACCATAAAACACTTTAGAACTTTAAATTTAAAGTATAACAATAATTATAGACAATCTAAGCTTGAATTTATTAAAATTGTTTAGCTATATTCGTTCTAGTTGCACCACCTGACCTCTGCAATGAATTTACATTTAACAAACTTTTACTTGGATGCTGGTATAATCTTTCGCCTGTGATATCAAATTCCTAAATATATATTTTATATACAATTAAATTGTGTTTAACAAAATAAAAAAAATTCTAGTTTTACATTGGTTGTACCACCTGACACAGAAAGTGTACGAGCCAATTCATTACATTAAAGTGGCAAATTTTTAGTATTTGAGAGAAATCTAAAAAAAATTTATTCAGCCATTAAGACCACCTGGGGTTCACTGCATGATGTGAAATCCTCTTTACAGTACTAAATTTAACTTCTTAGTAAAAGGCCCATGATTGCCCAAATTGTTGGACAAAAGTTTTTCAATTATCCTAACATACCAACAACTACTGATATTCGTGAAATTTATATACAGGAAAGGTTTAAAACATAAAATAATGCCAAAGTATTTTTTTATGATAATTTAAACACCATTTAACAGTTGACTTAAACTGCTATATTGTTTGGACAGTTGCCCCACCTGTCATTTTACAAAAAATATTATTTATTATTAAAAAATGCTGACAGTGTATTTAAACTAAATAGATTTCATAGAATAAAGTGACAGCTCATAAATGTATCAAGTTATTTTCATAGTACATAATCCCCCCGGACAAAAAAAATATGCGTTGACCCATATCTCATTTGGTTTCAGGCAGCCAATTTGCTCCAAGGCTTTATAGCTTACAATAGATGTCATGTTGTGCCTCAATAATGGTAATTCATCAAGAAAAACACCAACCACACACACACACTAGACAGTGCGTATTAGATTTCCAATGCTATCATTAACAAAACAAATGGCTGATATAATTGATGAGCCGCCACTGGACACAGGTAGCACAATGCATTTCAAACCACGGCAATTTCAGACTGCCCACTTTGTCATCGGCAAAGCATTTCGCAAGTGCTGCATCCTCACTCCAAGACTCAGATGAGTAATCAATACATGCTGGGCGGTAGGTGTTGGAACAGTCAGGGTGAACGTTCAGATATGGCTCGGTTTCAAAGACGCACGGTATTAAAATGATTGTATAATCTCCAACAGGCCTTCAATGGCCGTTATGACATCACAGCACGGCACAAACATGATTTTCAAACTGCAATAGTTTGGTGTAAAGGACATGTACACACAATTATAGTGAAATGTGGTAAAAATGTACTCTTGGAATGACTTTTCAAGTCTTATTCGCTTTTCAAAACACTCAAAAATCGACCAAATGGTGATTTGCATTGAATCTAACAGATTTCTCAGAGCATTACATTCTTAAAAATAAAGTTTTTTTTGGTCCAGAACAAAAAAAAAACGAACTACAAGTATGAACATGCCCTTAAAAGAACCATTTCTTTTATACCTTATTATAAGCTAAAGAACATTTTTCACTACAAAGACCCTTTTGTGAAACAAAAAAGGTTATTCAGGTTTTAAAGGTTCTTTGGGGAACCATTTAACCAAAAATGGTTCTTCTATGGCTAAGTGAAGCCACTTTATTTTTAAGAATGAATATTAAATCCATTTACCCTATGAGAATTCCTTACCAAATATAGCTTTATAGGTTAGTGTGTGTGCATGACTTACAAACTCTGTCGAAGCTCTGCTGTGTCTCTTGACGTCCCCAATGACTGAAGGTTCTTCTCTAAGGTTACAACTGCAAAGAACAGAGTAATTTCCATGTGACTTGGCACTTTCAAGTCATGACTTACACCTCAATATAAAGAATATTTCGTAGCTTGCTATTTAAACTTACCGTTAGCATTGATTTGAAAGATATTAGAGGAGGTTTCCTGGAAAACATCTTGCAGCTCTGATGGGCTAACCTGTGTTGCTGTAGACAAAGAAAATTACGTTAAAGTTCCTATAAAGTCAATCTTGAAATTTGTTAAAATGTTAGAAATGTATTGCAGATACACACCACAAATACTGTAAACTACTAAATTGCAGAGTTAGATCGTTAAACAGTTTTTCACCATATCTGAGTTCAGGATTTTTTTGAAACCGTGAAATGATGACCAGTGGCGGCCGGTGACTTCTTTTTCGAGGGCGCTCGACGCAAAGTTCGTCATAACATGTATGTAGCCCGTCATGTGTGTGGTTCGTAATTTCAAAATATGTGTTCTGCGCGTTGAAAAGATTTATGATAAAAGAGATGCTCTCATTTGCCAAATACTCGCATAATCTCATGCGTAATCAGAGTTTACTGTTAAGGGAGTGTCTTGCGTGTATTTTGTGAACGTGAGCGTCTCTTTTATCATAAACGGTTTTGACGCATGTGCAGCAGGCACTTATTTTGACCAAACACGTGATGTACATGGTTCACATTCACAAAACACAAGCAACACACATGACACTCCGAACACATATTTTGAATTTTTGATGAGCAATCACGAGCCACAACTGTCGATGACACACTTGAGCCACAATGCATGGCCCCGCCCCTAAAACAATCACGGGCATCCATTCGGGTAGTAGCGATATTTAAAAGCTTTGTGAGATGTCAGCTTTCCCACGAGTGGGTGTGGTTTCCGCACTGACAACAGACACGCCCCCACTGCTTGAGAGCTGAGAATGATTATTAATAGACGATTCATTGTTACACCAATGACTTGGAAAAATTTGTAGATAATTTTTACTTTTAGAGGCCATTCTTATAAAGTCGCGCTCAAGTTTATATTAAATATAGACACGTGGCGTGGCAAGCGCACAAAAAAAAACACGTCTGAAACAAAATCTCGGGTTCACGGGCGAGCGTTTTAGATGCAGCGCGTCCTGCGTTTTCCATGGAGATGTTAATGAACCCTAATGCAAGAATTCATATAATAAGTGGTCGGGACTCACGACACAATAAACTTTGGCATAAAGCGGTGGGGACATCTTTCACCTGCAAATTACGCGAGTGGGACTGCTGTGAGTACTGGCAGCATAGGGACAGTAGCAACCTTCAACCCATGGCATGACAACACCGCCCTTGTGGCCAAATAACAGACCGGCCCACCGGGAATTCTCCCGGTCCTCCCTATGGCCAATCCGGGCCTGTAGAAGTGTGACTATAGCTTAATTGGATCTCTGCGTTAGAAGCACAAAGGTCTTGGGCTCGATTTTCAGGAAACACACATACTGATAAAATGTACGGATATAGTTTGTTGTTTGGTTAGTTGTTTTGGATAAAATTATCTGCCAAATGCATAAATGTAAATAATGAAGACCCCCTTATTCTGATTCCAGATTAAAATGGCTAAAATTTCATAATATAATTATGAGATTAGAGCCATCAGAGTTTGATTTCGATTATAGATTTTACATTGATTTCAATCTTTGAAATGACCTTACTCAGTCAATATCAAGGTTATATTTACAGTGTTGTTTAGATTATGCAGGATGATTTTATGTAGAAAACATTAAATCACAAAAACATGACTTTAGCTGCGTTTTTACAGACTGGTTCACGAATACAGTTCATAATGCGATTGGAAAAATCACTAAAGAAAAATGCTTAGCAACTGTACACAACCTGCAATTAGACTAATGAACATTATAGTTTATTGTATTTATATTTTATCATATTACTGATGCCTAAGTTTTCCTAAAAGCCCTTTACCCATGGTAAATCACCTCAAGTGGCTCATTGCTTCAATATAACACAATAATGCGGGCATGATGTTAGTTCCCTTTGACTGATGTACTGTAGTTGGCAGGCTCTGCTCACAAGGGTCTCCATATTTCAGCTCACCACTTTGAGGGTGCCAAATAAATCAGAGAGAGGCGCACGCACGCCACTTTTCTGGGCAACAGCTAGGCCTAAGCAGACTGAGTCGTGAGAGGCCCAAATGGGCGTGTGGGCACAGTCATTTTCTTCATCAAATGCATGTACCCTGACAAGTACAGGTAATCATCAACAGCTCTTAATCAAATCCACTACACAACCTTTATATCCAAGCACAACCCACAGGCCCTGCATACACACACACACACAGATAGACACATGTCGTCTTTACGGGCATTTGTCTACTTCTGCCCTCGAAATGACTGTAATTGGCGTACTGGTTCTCACAGCTCTAATGCCCTCGCACTTCAGAGTGGAAAATCACAGGCAATCTTTTGCACAGGGGCATATTTTAGGCTAACTGAGGGTTGGGAGTTGGTAAAGAGAAACAGTGGGAAGTAACTAGCTGAAAGCAGCAATGCTACTAACTTTTCAACAACTTCCAGTAGAGTGACAACAGTCAACTTTTTTATATATATTATGTCGGTTTTGCCACAACTAGCTACTTTATCTTATGGATAAATGTCACAGTGTGGAAACAACAAAGCATTTTGCTTTGTACACACCAAACGCGGGGCATAGCGTAACTCGCTCTAGATTACTTGCGGGATTTAACTTCGTGTCATGCAAATTTTTCGCTCGATATTTTCAACTTGGGCGAGAACGCATTTGAGGCGAATAGCGGGGTTTTCGCGGCAAACGTACCACCCATTTAGCGTCATTCACATCGCCCCATGCGAGGACGCATCTGATCATGTCTTTGCATTGACTGTATGTAATATACTTGCGCAAATCGTTGAACTTGTATTTGGTGTGACTCTACCCTAACAATTCTATATCATCACCTTGTACTGTGCGTGTGGTCTTCGGCATTAAGAAAAAAAAAATCTGTCATCAACCTGTGTAAATGTATTTTTTCCGAAAAATATTTGGAGCAATGTTTGTAACCAAAGTTTTTGAGCACCAGTGACTTCCATAATATTTTTTTATACTATGGAAGTCAATTGTGCTCCGGTTTCCTACTTGATTACAATTATTTTCCTTTGTGTTCAGCAGGGCAAAACTGGAGGGTAAGTAGCAGAGGGAGTTCTTGCATAAGGGTTTCAAACTGGGGTCTGGGGACCCCCATAGGGCCTCAAGGAGGTTCTATGGGGCCCCCAAGAATTTCAGAGAAAATAGCCAAAGGAAAATTGTAAAATTTATTTATCATGTGTTTATCTCTCAATTCTTGCTACATTCATTTCAGAATAGTTTATATTTTCTTTGTATCTTTCTAGTGTTTTTTTCTTCTTTTTACAGTACCCTTTATCTCACGTATTGGGGTTTATAAGCAGCACTGCAAATTCTACTGGGTTATTTTTAGGACTGGAGCTATCGATTATTTTAGTAATCGAGTATTCTACTTTATATTTTCCTTTGATTAATCAAGTAAGCGGATAAAAAATAAATTTTCTTTAATAAAGAACAATCCTTAATGTACAAGAAAAAAAATCACAGGTATCTTAAAATGAAGTAATTTGTTTCATTCTTCAAAAAAAAGTAACATTTTTATGGCTAAAATTGTATTCATACCGACTGCTAAACTCTTAAGCACAACCCCATTCTTTTCAGTCAATAGAATTTTTACTATAGAAATCACTGCACTGGTACTACAGAGGTTTAAAATTTTGTAGCACATGCCAAAAGTATAAAACAATAACAATGTATATCACATATATAAAACAACAACCACAAGTGAAGTTCATCACATAAATATACATGTCAGGACAAAGGAAATCAATGTAATATATACTGTAGTTGAATATATTATGACCACATGAAATCAGATTTATTTTGTTTTATTATGTTTTAGTTTATTATCTTTTTTTGTCATGAATTTGCCCAAGTTAAATAATACTGTGGCATAATAAAAGTGTAGTATAGTTTATTTATGTAAATTCCTAGATATAGTGTTTCGGAACCTGGTCATATATGAAAATATATTTTATATTATAAAGTATTTTATTTAAATTATATATTTATTAAAATTATTAATTAAATAATTATATAGAATATTTATGTATAGAATAGATGTTTAAATTACAGACAGACTTTATTTGACACTTTGCCTTATAGGATAGACATCTGATATCTAAGGTCTGCGCTTTTATCAAAATAAACTTGTGAAATAAACTATTTGGAGCAGCTCTGGAGATTAGGTTCATATATTCACCTACTCATTGGATAAATCACACACACACGAACAAACAAGCGGCTCTTGTGCGCGTGTGAAAAGGGTGCGTCAGTAAAAATATTCCATGGGAAACAGTGCTCTGTCTGAAATTTCTAAGTAATCTCTGTCTGAAATTTCTAAGTAATCTCTGTCTGAAATTTTTAAGTAATGAAATAACTTTCCTCAATGATTTTATTGTATTCGAATTTCTCAAGTTACTCAAGGAATCGTTACAGCCCTAGTTATTTTTAACCAAATGCTGGGAAAATATTGGACAGAACACATGTTGAGTTATAAATAAACCTAGAATTGCATTAAAACAACCTGACACAGGATTATTTATTAAATCAACATCACTCTTAAAGGATGTTAATTTGTACACATCTTTTTGTGTTAAAGGGGCCATGGCATGAAAATCTGACTTTTCCATGTTTAAGTGCTATAACTGGGTCCCAAGTGCTTCTATCAACCTAGAAAATGTGAAAAAGAACAACCCAGTAACTTATTTTTGGTAAACCATTCTCTACCAGCACATTAAATTTGGCTCTCCTTATGATGTCATAAGGAGCTCTTATTATAATAATACCACCCCTTAATCTGCACTATCCTACCACAGCACTGCCATTACGTGCAGATAAAAGAGAGAGAGAAAATAATTCAAAGCCAATTGAGTTTCAATTGCAACAAACAAAAAAGCGAACACAGTGTTTTCTATGAGTATACGCCCACCGGCGGCAACAGGTGGCGCCTGTCCGCGGGCCCAGCTACGACTCAGGAAGTTGCTCAAATCCCTGTCGTGCCACACATAGATATGTATATAAAGGCTAGATGGCTCGTCCGCGCTGATGGCCAATTGAGTGGAACGTCCGCATTTTGGCGGCCATCTTAGGACAGGGCGCTCGCTCACTCGTAGCATTGAGTTTTAATGATGCAGGTACTTTTAAATGACCATAACTTGCTTAATTTTTTACCGATTTTCAAACGAATTGGTTTGTTATAAACGTCAAAGATGTACCTATGACACTGAATACGTATACTAAAAATAAATAAAAAATTCATGAAACATGTTAAAGCATCCAGAATTATAGCCACGTTAATAACGTTTGTAAAAAACCAAACCGTTTGTAAATCCGTCAAGAATTCAGCAAGTTACGAGCATTTTAGTTGGCGTATGTCACTCACCTTCCGTCCACAGCAGCAGGGAGCAGCACTATGGCAGCACTGACCTAAGATGGCCGCCAAGTGACGACACAGCTGACTCCGCCTTGAGCCATCTAGCCTTTATATACATATCTATGGTGCCACAAAGCGCCACTCACATAGTTTGACTTTAAATAACATCATATTTGTCCCAAATCATTAACTCTTTCCCCGCCAGAGAAAACGCTTCCCCGCCAATGACGAGATTTTCCGTCTTTCCGCAATACCGCTATTATCCACCAGGTGGCGCCCTTCCGCAACTTTTTAAACCCGGAAGTATTGCCCTATGGCAAGCTGCTGCATGTCCGTGTCTGTTTTAAAGATGGCTCTGAATGGGATCTCTATGAAAAGTCAAAAATGGAATTATCTCTGCTTTTTGCTCAAAAAATTGTGTTTTTGCAGAAATCTACCCATATTCAAAAGCTGATTACAAAAGAACCACTGAAGGTAGGATGAAACGTTTTTTTTTTGTTTGAAAGCAGAGGGTCTGTTCTTTCATTTGGTATATTGTATGTTTATATATTTAAAGAAGAACATTTTCTGGAAGGCATTAAACTTTGGTGAAAATCATGAAAAACGCTGGCGCTGGCTGGCAACTTTTTTTAAAAACGCTGGCGGTGAAAGAGTTAACGACTTACATTGGCTGCTAACGTATATGTTGCATTATGAAGTAGACCCTATCTAATGTGCACTTCCGGTGTCCGATACCTCCGAGTTGTCTTAGACGCGACGCAATAATACACGGCGCTTCTCGTGTGACCCCTTGAAGGGTGATGTGTTCTGTCCGATATTTACCCAACATTGGGTTAAAAATAATAATTTGGTAAAAAATTCTTATAAAGCTGCTATGAAACAAGATTTATTGTCAAAGTTGCTGCGGTACAAATGTATCTGAATTGTACATCCAGCATTACTCTATATGTAGCCAACTATATACCCGTAAATTGCTATATATATTTTAGGTAGGGGGTTCCTCGCAAAAGGTTAATCATATTTGGGGGTCCTTGGCATCATAAAGTTTGAAAACCCCTGCTTCAGCAGATTAAGAATGTAAAAAAGCCAATTTTAGATATTTAAAATGACAAAGAGAAACATGGGACATTATCTCACTGCTTCCAGCCAGATGTGCTTGTTTGCGTGTGTATGTGTGCGCTACAAGGTGATAAGCTGTTCTCAGTGCATCATTTTTCAAGGAAATAACCTTTTGTGCCCTTACTGTTATCTCCATTGGCCTCCAGCTAAGAGTATACCTCTCATACTTTCTCTCACACCATCACTGTGATTGATGGATGTTCCATATTCATTTCATTCTGCATACAGCAGCCCCACTCAGAGCCAAAACCAGTAGGGTGGGCTGAAAAGAGGACACAAGTGCACACTTCTTGTCTAGGATGCAACAGGTTTAAGGCCCCCGGGGCCTCTTTTAATTTTATTTTCTCCCATAACACTAAACAGCAAGAAACATCATCACATCACTTTCCTAAATGCCTGTTTATGTAGAACTGAGACTCCGAAAACAATCACATTCATTTTAAGATGAGACTTTTTATTATTTTCAGATATGTGCAAGGCGATTACATTTTTCAGCAACTGTCAAATACTTGATGAAGGTCCGGTTGTTACAGTAAAACAACCCATTCAAAATGCACAATAAAAAGAAATCTATTTTAATGTTGAATTTATACATTGAGAGATTGCAAACCCTGTTGTACCCTATAAAAGACCTTCTGTAAGAGGCAAGACCCTCTGAGGCCTGGATTCATCTTAACTCCCTTCTTGATCTTCACGGATAAGCGTAAATATACACTTACTGTTTTGGGAATCTGTGACATTTGTATTATCGTCTATGGTGCAATTTGTCTACTTGACATTTGTTTTGTGTCTGTGTTACAGTAGAAAATAATACCAGTGTGGTTTTACCTAACCTCAGATGTGACCCTGAACCACAAAACCACCATCATAAGGGTCAATAGGTCCATCATAAGGGTCAATGAATAAATAAACTTTCCATTGATGTATGGTTTGTTAGGATAGGACAATATTTGGCCGGAGATACAACTATTTGAGAATGTGGAATCTGAAGGTGCAAAATGATCAAAATATTGAGAAAACCTTTAAAGTTTTCCAAATTTAGTCCTAAGCAACACATATTAGTAATGATAAATATTTTTTATATATATTTACGGTAAGAAATTTACAAAATATATTCATGAAACATGATCTTAACTTAATATCCTAACGATTTTTGCCATAAAAATACCCATACAATGTATTGTTGGCTATATGTATATATATATGTTATATGTATATATATATGTATATATATATATATATATATACATTTTTTTACAGCAAATTTAATGACTTTTAAGACCTTTTTTAAGTCCTCTAAAATAAAAATGTAAGACTTTACCATAAAAAAACAGGAACATGTTCAGCGTGACACGACACAGAATTATGTGGCGAAGCATAGCACGGCACAGCTCACCTGAGCCACACTCAAGACACATCACAGGGACATGACAACTTGTATACTAAGTGCTAATTCGCCTAACAACCCTGAGGTGGTTGACTGTGAATGTAAAAATCAGCCTTTAAGGTACTTCAGTTAATTTCTAAATTCTGGCCCCTCTTAGCATTTTGAAAAAGACATGGAGGACAGCCTCAGAACATTACAAAATAGGGGTGTGACGGATCACAAAACTCATGGTTCAGATCACATTACGGTTTTTGAGGCACAGATCTGATAATTTTTCAGATCACCTAAAAAAGGGGTGGAAAAAAATCTAGTAACAAATTAAGAAATTACAAACATTTATAAAAAAGAACAAAGCTGCACATTAGCTAAAGTCTTTGTATAAATTAAACATAATGATTATTTTTTAGAACTACAGAAGGGATTTTCTCTTTGTCTTGGGTTGTTTGATTAACATTAATGACACAGACCAAGTAGGTTTATTGAGTTATATTGTATTTTAACACAACTTAATTATATTTTTACATATTATCTGTTTTGTTTCAGGACATATATATCAGGACTCTCAAGTTTTACCAAAAGTTTGGAGTGAGATGTCAGGAGAGGGGTATATATCTAGTACTTTTCTTAAATTCAGGTATCTAAAGCTTCTGGTTGCAAAGCTTTTGGAGTTTTTGACTGAACCATGTTACTAACTGCTTAAATCCTGATTTATAGCTAAACGCGTCTGACAAAATCACCATACATTTACATTTAAGAGCTGATATAATGTTACGAGGTGATTTTGGCTACATTACCTGTGTGTCTCATGCAGTGCAGAGCTTTACCGTTGCTCTTCTCGTCTTGTTGTGTTATGAACGCTTTTAAAAGTAAAAGTATTATTGTACATCGCGTATATATAAACTATGAGATAATAAACACTGCCAACTTTTAATTCTTTCCCTCAAGTGCCATGTGTGAGAGGCACTGTCGAGGTGCTGCACGACGCAGCATGAGAGAGCGAAAACACGCGCACACGAGAGAGGCGCTGCTGAGCGCTTGAAACAATGAATAAAGCCGTTTTAATACTAACATATTACAATTATAATACTACAAATACATATAGAAAATTTATGAAATATAACAATGTATGGGAAACACTGGATGATGAGTCTGACATGAAATTTAAGATCCCACATGAAATTTAAGACCTCCTTAATGTAAATTCCAGATTTTAAGACATTTTCAGACTTTAAAAATCGAAAATTTTATTTTAGACATTCAGGTCATCATGCACCTCTTTCTATCAGAAAAACGCAAACAGAAGAAAGCAATCCCATGTATTGGCTGAGTGTTATAACAGAGAGTAAAAAAGCTGAGATGAGTCCTGGAAAGCGGGGTTTACAGGCCAGAAACGGCTGTCAGACGTTAACGTGCGAGACGGTGTGAGACGGGGCTTTATCACTGCAACACCAGGCTGTCGCACAATCCACAGTGACTCAATGGGATAAACAATGGCATGTAGTCTTGTGCATTTTAAAAAGGAAATAGATAAATCATAATTCTTCTGTGGTCTCGAGAGGAGACAGAAATGTCTGTTGATGGCCATTGATGGTTTACTTTTTTGAGAGTCTGATCAAGGATCGCTCACAACAGTCACTGTAGTAAAAATACAATAGAGTAGGGATGCACAATCTTGATTTTTCATGGCCGGTTTTTATACCGATTTTCTTAACAAGCAAATTGGCTGATTCCGATCCGATTTCCGATTTTTTTCTTATCAAGCAACAAACAAGAAAGAATGAAAGTATACATAAACAATATGTTTATTTGGTATTTAACAGGCTAAACTTGGTTTGGCTATTGAAAACAATTACTGTAACCATCTAAAATGAACAGCAGTAACTGTGCAGTAGGCTACGTTCAATACAAACATAAGTGGTTACATGAGACCATGACATGGATGGTTGAGTGAGGGTTGAATGTCTTGCCTGTTTTGCATTATCAACAGACTTTTGATACTTATTGTGTTAACTTCTATCTTAACTAATATCGGGGGATGAACTTAAATGTCTGACCAAGTTTGTTGTGGCGAATGCAGGGATCTCAGGTTTTATTTAAAAGTTTGGAGTGGGATAGCATCTGTTAGGGGAGAGGCCCCTCTGCCCCACCAAATTCTCAAGTTTTTGCTAGCAGTTCAATGTTACCTATACTGTGATTCCTAACTGACCAGTGACCAGCACAAATATAAATTATAACAATTGGTAAGTCTGATAAAAGATAGACAAATTTATCCAACTTAAATAAATTGCTCTACATATTAAAAAATACAAATGTATCAAAATTAAAATGAAATCTGTATTATATACAGTAGAATTGCAGCATTTGCCATCAGCGTGTATTTTAAGCTGTGTTTAAGAGAGAGATAAGGTTACATGTTCAGTACTACATGGCAATAATAATGAAATACATCTCTGGTCCTTTCATTAATTTCAGAAAGCCTCTACGTTAGTTTCAGGTAAGCTAAAGCTTTTGATTGCAAAGCAGTTGGAGAGTTTTTTAATAAATCAAGCATAAATAAACACGTATTTGACTATATTTAAGAAACTTGCATTATTTACAGCATTTATCGGATCTTGCTCTTCTAAGTTTCACTCTGTGCGTGCACGCGCTTGCGCATCCATCCAAGTGATTGACATCAGAGGAGCGCGAGAAAAACTTGAGACAGCTAAACTCGACAGATAACTTCACTGCGCCTATTAGTTGTATATAGCAGGAACAGTTATCAGTCTCTTAGAAATACAAGGTGTGAGTGTGCTAATTGACTGAAATGCGTGTATCTCACAGTGAATGCGTGAGACTAGAGAGCCCTGCGAATGTACTGTTGTTTCTCCGCGATTAACTTGTCCTTTACAGACATTGCAGCTTAAAATCTTAATGTCACAGATTTCGAAATGCTTTTACACAAAAGATATGTTTGCGAATGATAAAAATGTAGTCTGTGCACGCGGGTGCACTTTTGGAAAAATCGTCCGAAAAAATACAAAAAACCGGACGGTTGCCGATTGCGCAAAAAACTTCCGGTTCCGATCTCTGGCCGGTCAACCGGTGCATCCCTAGCCTGGTCCAACCAGACTCTCGTACATTCATTTCATTTGTACAGAGAGTCTGGCCACGCTCCATTGCAAAGCGTAACTTCCGTTAAGGAGGGTCCATTGTTGAAGTTTAAAACTATTGGATCTGCCCAGAATCACTCAGGATCTGCCAAAGCCATTCGCTAACGTGTGGTCGTGACGTATATCATGCACCGAAACCGTCCGTAAACAACAAGTCAGAATAATTGGACAAACAAAACTTAGCAAACCTGGTTCTTGCTCCGGCTTTAACTTCTGTATATTCGCAGTTTTGCAACAACGGACCGAATAGCTTTTCTCACGTCTTTCTCCGCTGCCATTACTGAACTACAACTCAAACTGATGCACGACCTCAACGTCATCGTTCTTAGCTACCCCCATCTGTTCGCTGATTGGTCCTGCAGATTTTTGCAGGAGAAAACGAAACTCTATAGAGCAATCCCAGACGTACTGCTGAAGCGAAATGAAAATTAAGTGGAAGCACGTAGGAGGGCGGAGCCAGGTTAGTGCATCCCTACAATAGAGTGTAAAAAAAGAAGGATGACATGACACCGCTTCTTTTCATTGTAATGAACTGAATGTAAAATGTCCGATGATGGGCACTGACATGTTACACAAAAACATCAGTTTGTAGCCAGGGCATGCACAGAAGGTATCGTGTGTGGAGCCCGGAGCCGCGGTATCAAACTTCCGCCCAAATGCTCATGCGCTCAATTCAACCACGCCCCTTATACGTCTCATTTGACTGGTTTGCTAAAATAAGGTAAGTTACCTCATTTTGTCGGTCTGACATAAAACAGAAATCAAAAATGAATAGTTAGTTATATCTTCAATCTTCCCTCGAATCTCTGAGAGTCCGCTCAGAGCAGCTGTCAATCACAAATGTCAATCATAACCACACGCCCTGGTTCTATAGCATCAAGTTACTAGGTAAAATTAAACTTATCACAAAAATGAACAATTTAACATATATCAGCGTGATAACAACTACCTCAAAGGACCAAAACCATCTTTCGGAAAATGTCCCATCGTTTGCTTAGCGAGGGCGGGGTTTATGACCACCAGGGGGCGATCAAAGAGCCAACAGCTTCACTTTTCAAATGTATGAGCAGTAATATTGATGTTTCAGATAACACTGCTATCTGGGCTTTTGTTCATTTCTGCTTTGGCAACAAAATTAGTTCCATATATAGACAACGCAGGATTAATTGTTGCAGTGAGAAGTATGTCTGTATTAAAAGTAGGGCTGCACGATTTGGGTAATTTTTCCCATTGCGGTTATTGATGCTAAAATTGCGATGTGCGATTGCGATTATACTAAATGGTATCATGAGTCAACTTGATGGGTTTTAAGAAAAATCCACACACAGTTTAGCTAAAATTTGTATTTGTAAAACTAGAAATGTTTTCGTATTGCCACGTGATGTAGCAACTGCTCAGTGTCAGTAATCCTACAGGTAAATCCAAAATACCGCCATACCAACAGACATAAGAGTTTTTTTTTTAGCTACCAGATCACTGTCAACCTCCTCTGCATCCATCTTCGCTCTGGTATAAGTGACGACGCACACCACACACGTGCATGCCACACGTGCACTGCCTTTTTTGTTCATTTTTCTTTCTTTTTTTAAACAGCAAGGAAAATCATCAAACTGTTATCAGAAAGTTTGTGTTAACAAGTCCACACATTTATTTATTATGTTGGCTTGAGAAAGCCAACATACTGTTGTTGCACTTAAACTTATTATTATTATTATTATTATTATTATTAGTGGTGCTTGCATTTATGCAAAGCATCACTATTACTATTCCTCAGGGATATTATTATGTTGGCTTTGAAAAAGCCAATATATTGTTATTGCTATTAAACTTATATTTTATTATTATTATTATTCTACCCCAAATTTCTGACACTAACTCGTCCTAGGGCTTTCAAGCTACATGCACCAAATTTTCCACAGACCTTCAGCCTGGTCTGACTTAGTGTGCTATATCTTTTCTAACTGATGGGACCTTCCGAATTCCTAAACGGGGGGCTCAAACACCCCAAAATTTCCATTGACTTAACATTGAGACAAACTTTGACGAGTCATAGCTGCGAGTGAGAAACTTGTAGAAACTTGTGGCTTACCACATCTAAGGAGTCTGACAGGCTGTGTAAGAACATACATCACAATGGGGTGTAAGCTGTACCCCTGGGGTGTAAGGGGCCCCCAAAATCTCCCATTGACTTATAATGGGGCAGGAAACATACCCATATAAGGGAATAAAAGCGTCCCAGATGGAATATCTTCACTTTAGAGTGTCGTAGAGACATGGGGGTTTGACCGTTCTACTTGTGGCTTGAAGGTTGATCATTATGGGATGCCATTTTTCTCCCTAGCAACCAAACTTAGTACCCTAGCAACGGAATAAACAAAGCCTTATTTCTCCGCTTCAGAACATCTTAGAGACACGGGGGTTGGACCGTTTTACTTGTGGCTTGAAGGTTGATTATTATGGGATGCCAATTTCCTCCCTAGCAACCAAACTTAGTACCCTAGCAACGGAATAAACAAAGCCTTATATCTCCGCTTCAGAACATCATAGAGACACGGGGGTTGGACCGTTCTACTTGTGGCTTGAAGGTTGATCATTATGGGATGCCATTTTTCTCCCTAGCAACCAAACTTAGTACCCTAGCAACGGAATAAACAAAGCCTTATTTCTCCGCTTCAGAACATCTTAGAGACACGGGGGTTGGACCGTTTTACTTGTGGCTTGAAGGTTGATTATTATGGGATGCCAATTTCCTCCCTAGCAACCAAACTTAGTACCCTAGCAACGGAATAAACAAAGCCTTATATCTCCGCTTCAGAACATCATAGAGACACGGGGGTTGGACCGTTTTACTTGTGGCTTGAAGGTTGATCATTATGGGATGCCATTTTTCTTCCTAGCAACCGAACTTAGTACCCTAGCAACGGAATAAACAAAGCCTTATTTCTCCGCTTCAGAACATCTTAGAGACACGGGGTTGGACCGTTTTACTTGTGGCTTGAAGGGTGATTATTATGGGATGCCAATTTCCTCCCTAGCAACCAAACGTAGTACCCTAGCAACGGAATAAACAAAGCCTTATATCTCAGCATCAGAACATTGTAGAGACACGGGGGTTGGACCGTTTTACTTGTGGCTTTAAGTGTGATCATTATGGGATGCCAATTTTCTCCCTAGCAACCAAACATATTACCCTAGCAACGGAATAAACAAAGCCTTATATCTCCGCTTCAGAACATCAAAGAGACATGGGGGTTGGACCGTTTTACTTGTGGCTTGAAGGTTGATCATTATGGGATGCCAATTTTCTCCCTAGCAACCAAGCTTAGTACCCTAGCAACGGAATAAACAAAGCCTTATATCTCCGCTTCAGAACATCATAGAGACACAGGGGTTGGACCGTTTTACTTGTGGCTTGAAGGTTGATCATTATGGGATGCCAATTTTCTCCCTAGCAACCAAACTTAGTACCCTAGCAACGTAATAAACAAAGCCTTATATCTCCGCTTCAGAACATCATAGAGACATGGGGGTTGGACCGTTTTACTTGTGGCTTGAAGTGTGATCATTATGGGATGCCAATTTTCTCCCTAGCAACCAAACTTAGTACCCTAGCAACGAAATAAACAAAGCCTTATATCTCCGCTTCAGAACATCATAGAGACACGGGGTTTGGACCGTTTTACTTGTGGCTTGAAGGTTGATCATTATGGGATGCCAATTTTCTCCCTAGCAACCAAACTTAGTACCCTAGCAACGGAATAAACAAAGCCTTATATCTCCGCTTCAGAACATCATAGAGACATGGGGGTTGGACCGTTTTACTTGTGGCTTGAAGGTTGATGATTATGGGATGCCAATTTTCTCCCTAGCAACCAAACTTAGTACCCTAGCAACGGAATAAACAAAGCCTTATATCTCCGCTTCAGAACATCATAGAGACACGGGGGTTGGACCGTTTTACTTGTGGCTTGAAGGTTGATCATCATGGGATGCCAATTTTCTCCTTAGCAACCAAACTTAGTACCCTAGCAACGGAATAAATGTTAGCTTCATTCTAGCTTCATGCTAATCATGTTAGCTTCATGCTAGCTTCATGCTAATCATGTTAGCTTCATGCTAGCTTCATACTGATCATGCTAACATCATGCTAGCTTCATGCTAATCATGCTAGCTTCATGCTAATCATGCTAACTTCATGCTAATCATGCTAACAGCCAGATAGCCTACTAAAATAAACTTCTGTCAAACCATTTTAAATGTTCAGGCTACGCTTTTTCAAGCCAACATAAAGTTTGTCCTCAAACTTTAATATCTAGTTATATTTTATTCTTACATCTGCACGTTTTTTCGGCACCTAACTCGTCCCGCACGGTTTGTCGTAGACCCATGAAAGAGGGCTCAAATCGACCGGCTTATTGAGGAGAGGTGTGCTATGACTTTTATAAGCGATCGGGTGCAGGATTTCCGAAAGGGGGGCGAAAAACCACCCGAAAAATCCCATTGACTTAACATTGCGCCCAACTTTGACGAGTCATAGCTCCGCTCGAGGATTTTGTAGAAACATGTGGGTTACAACATTTGAAGAGGGTGGTAGACTCTGTAAGAACATACATCACATTGGGGTGTAAGTTGTACCCCTGGGGTGTAAGAGGCGCCCAAAAGTGCCCCAATGAAAAGTCAATGGGGGAAAATCCCATAGACTTAACATTGCAAAAACTTTGACGGGTCATAGGTACGAGTGAGGATTTTGTAAAAATATGTGGGTTACATTATTTGAAGAGGGTGGTAGACTCTGTAAGAACATGGATCACAATGGGGTGTAAGTTGTACCCCTGGGGTGTAAGAGGCACCCGAATTTTCCCATTGACTTATAATGGGGCAGGAAACATGCCCATATAAGGGAATAAAAAAGTTCCAGATGGGATATCTTTGCTTTACAATGTCGTAAAGACAAGGGGATGGGCTCATTTTACTCAGACATCCAATCAGTCTATCAGGATATTCCCAAAGTTTTAAGCCACGCCCCTAGCAACCACTTTTGAGCACCCTAGCAACATAAAATTCAAACAGTTATATCTCTGCATCAGAACATCATAGAGACACGGGGGTTGGACCGTTTGACTAGTGACTCGGCGTGTAATCATTATGGGATGCCAATTTTTTCCCTAGCAACCAAATACAGTACCCTAGCAACAGAGTAAACAAAGCCTTATATCTCCGCATCAGAACATCGTAGAGACACAGGGGTTGGACCGTTTGACTAGTGACTCGGCGTGTAATCATTATGGGATGCCAATTTTTTCCCTAGCAACCAAATACAGTACCCTAGCAACAGAGTAAACAAAGCCTTATATCTCCGCATCAGAACATCGTAGAGACACGGGGGTTGGACCGTTTCACTAGTGACTCGGCGTGTAATCATTATGGGATGCCAATTTTTTCCCTAGCAACCAAATACAGTACCCTAGCAACAGAGTAAACAAAGCCTTATATCTCCGCATCAGAACATCATAGAGACACGGGGGTTGGACCGTTTGACTCGTGACTCGGCGGGTAATCACTATGGGATGTAAAATTTTTCCCTAGCAACCAAATACAGTACCCTAGCAACAGAGTAAACAAAGCCTTATATCTCCACATCAGAACATCGTAGTGACACGGGGGTTGCACCGTTTGACTCGTGACTCGGAGGGTAATCACTATGGGATGTCAACATTTTCCCTAGCAACCAAATACAGTACCCTAGCAACCGAATAAACAAAGCCTTAAATCTCCGCATCAGAACATCGTAGAGACACGGGGGTTGGACCGTATGACTCGTGACTCAGAGTGTAATCATTATGGGTTGCCAAATTTTTCCCTAGCAACCAAATACAGTACCCTAGCAACCGGATAAACACAGCCTTATATCTCCACATCAGAACATCGTACAGGCACGGGAGTTGGACCGTTTGACTCGTGACTCAGAGTGTAATCATTATGGGATGTCAAAATTTTCCCTAGCAACCAAATACAGTACCCTAGCAACCGAATAAACAAAGCCTTATATCTCCACATCAGAACATCGTAGAGACATGGGGGTTGGACCGTTTGACTCATGACTCGGAGGGTAATCACTAGTGGATGCTATTTTTTTCCCTAGCAACCAAATACAGTACCCTAGCAACAGAGTAAACAAAGCCTTATATCTCCGCATCAGAACATCGTAGAGACACGGGGGTTGGATCGTTTGACTCGTGACTCGGAGGGTAATCACTAGTGGATGCCATTTTTTTCCTTAGCAACCAAATACAGTACCCTAGCAACAGAGTAAACAAAGCCTTATATCTCCACATCAGAACATCGTACAGACACGGGAGTTGGACCGTTTGACTCGTGACTCAGAGTGTAATCATTATGGGATGCCATTTTTTTCCCTAGCAACCAAATACAGTACCCTAGCAACAGAGTAAACAAAGCCTTATATCTCCGCATCAGAACATCGTAGAGACACGGGGGTTGGACCGTTTGACTCGTGACTCGGAGGGTAATCACTAGTGGATGCCAATTTTTTCCCTAGCAACCAAATACAGTACCCTAGCAACAGAGTAAACAAAGCCTTATATCTCCACATCAGAACATCGTACAGACACGGGAGTTGGACCGTTTGACTCGTGACTCAGAGTGTAATCATTATGGGATGCCATTTTTTTCCCTAGCAACCAAATACAGTACCCTAGCAACAGAGTAAACAAAGCCTTATATCTCCACATCAGAACATTGTAGAGACACGGGGGTTGGACCGTTTGACTCGTGACTCGGAGGGTAATCACTAGTGGATGCCAATTTTTTCCCTAGCAACCAAATACAGTACCCTAGCAACAGAGTAAACAAAGCCTTATATCTCCGCATCAGAACATCGTAGAGACATGGGGGTTGGACCGTTTGACTCGTGACTCGGGGGGTAATCACTAGTGGATGCCACTTTTTCCCCTAGCAACCAAATACAGTACCCTAGCAACAGAGTAAACAAAGCCTTATATCTCCGCATCAGATAATCGTAGAGACACAGGGGTTGGACCGTTTGACTCGTGACTCAGAGTGTAATCACTATGGGATGCCTATTTTTTCCCTAGCAACCAAATACAGTACCCTAGCAACAGAGTAAATAAAGCCTTATATCTCCGCATCAGAATATCGTAGAGACACGGGGGTTGGACCGTTTGACTTGTGACTTGGAGTGTAATCACCAGTGGATGCCAATTTTTTCCCTAGCAACCAAATACAGTACCCTAGCAACAGCGTAAACAAAGGCTTATATCTCCGCATCAGAACATCGTAGAGACACGGGAGTTGGATCGTTTTACTTTTGGCTTTGAGTATAATCATGTATGGTCCCCAGAATTTTGCCACGGCAAGCACCACTCACATTTTCTTCAGGAAATGTACCTATCTAGTTATTATTATTATTCTTTTTCTTCTGAGACTAAAATTTCTAACTCTAACTCGTCCTAGAGCTTTCAAGCTACAGCCATCAAACTTTGGACAGACTTTCGGTCTGATCTGACGAGGTGTGCTATATCTTTTCTAACTGATGGGACCTTCCGAATTCCTAAACGGGGCGCTGAAACACCCCAAAATTTCCATTGACTTAACATTGAGACAAACTTTGACGGGTCAAAGCTGCGAGTGAGAAACTTGTAGAAACTTGTGGCTTACCACATTTAAGGAGGCTGACAGGCTGTGTAAGAACATACCTCACAATGGGGTGTAAGCTGTACCCCTGGGGTGTAAGAGGCCCCCAAATTTTCCCATTGACTTATAATGGGGCAGGAAATATGCCCATAAAAGGGAAAAAAAGCGTCCCAGATGGAATATCTTCACTTTAGAGTGTCTTAGAGACATGGGGGTGGGCTCATTTTACTCAAGCATCCAATCAGTCTCTTAGGATCACCCCAGAGATATTAAGCCACGCCCCTAGCAACAATTTTGGGTACCCTAGCAACATCTCCAATAGACTACCATTATAAAAAGCCCAGATGGATATCTTTGCACCAGAGTGTCATAGAGACATAGGGGTGGGCTCATTTTACTCAGGCATCCAATCAGTCTCTTAGGATTCTTATTGAGGTATTAAGCCACGCCCCTAGCAACAAAATATGAAGACCCTAGCAACATAATAAACAAAGCCTTATATCTCTGGATCTGAACATCGTAGAGACACAGGGGTTGGACCGTTTTTCTTGTGGCTTGAAGTGTAATCATTATGGGATGCCAATTTTTTCCCTAGCAACCAAACTTAGTACCCTAGCAACGGAATAAACAAAGCCTTATATCTCCGCTTCAGAACATCATAGAGACACAGGGGTTGGACCGTTTTACTTGTGGCTTGAAGGGTGATCATTATGGGATGCCAATTTTCTCCCTAGCAACCAAACTTAGTACCCTAGCAACGGAATAAACAAAGCCTTATATCTCCGCATCAGAACATTGTAGAGACACGGGGGTTGGACCGTTTAACTTGTGGCTTGAAGGGTGATCTTTATGGGATGCCAATTTTCTCCCTAGCAACCAAACTTAGTACCCTAGCAACGCAATAAATGTTAGCTTCATGCTAGCTTCTTGCTAATCATGCTAGCTTCATGCTAGCTTCATGCTAATCATGCTAACATCATGCTAGCTTCATGCTAATCATGCTAACTTCATGCTAGCTTCATGCTAATCATGCTAACTTCATGCTAGCTTCATGCTAATCATGCTAACATCATGCTAGCTTCATGCTAATCATGCTAGCATCATGCTAGCTTCATGCTAATCATACTAGCATCATGCTAGCTTCATGCTAACTTCATGCTAATCATGCTAGCTTCATGCTAACTTCATGCTAATCATGCTAGCATCATGCTAGCTTCATGCTAATCATGCTAGCATCATGCTAGCTTCATGCTAATCATGCTAGCATCATGCTAGCTTCATGCTAATCATGCTAGCATCATGCTAACTTCATGCTAATCATGCTAGCATCAAGCTAACTTCATGCTAATCATGCTAGCATCATGCTAGCTTCATGCTAATCATGCTAGCATCATGCTAGCTTCATGCAAATCATGCTAGCATCATGCTAGCTTCATGCTAATCATGCTAGCATCATGCTAGCTTCATGCTAATCATGCTAGCATCATGCTAGCTTCATGCTAATCATGCTAACATCATGCTAGCATCATACTAGCTTCATGCTAATCATGCTAGCTTCATGCTAATCATGCTAGCATCATGCTAGCTTCATGCTAATCATGCTAGCATCATGCTAGCTTCATGCTTATCATGCTAGCTTCATGCTAATCATGCTAGCATCAAGCTAGCTTCATTCTAATCATGCTAGCATCATGCTAGCTTCATGCTAATCATGCTAACATCATGCTAGCTTCATGGTAAATCATGCTACCTTCATGCTAATCATGTTAGCATCAAGCTAGCTTCATTCTAATCATACTAGCTTCATGCTAATCATGCTAACATCATGCTAATCATGCTAGCATCATGCTAGCTTCATGCTAATCATGCTAGCATCATGCTAGCTTCATGCTTATCATGCTAGCTTCATGCTAATCATGCTAGCATCAAGCTAGCTTCATTCTAATCATGCTAGCATCATGCTAGCTTCATGCTAATCATGCTAACATCATGCTAGCTTCATGGTAAATCATGCTACCTTCATACTTAAACATACTAACAGCCAGATAGCCTACTAAACTAAACTTATGTCAAACCGTTTTAAACGTTCAGGCTACGCTTTCTCAAGCCAACATAAAGTTTGTCTTCAAACTTTGCTATCTAGTTAAATATAATTGCAACATTTTGCTGTCATATAATTGCACAGGCTGACATCGCGATTGCGATTGCGATTGCGATGCGATTAATTGTGCAGCCCTAATTAAAAGCCAACACAGACAAGAATGTGACACTTGCGAAGAGATGCTTAGTAAATCTTAATTAAAATAATTTAGATTTTTTTGTTAACTGCATATCCAACATTTAAAAAAAGAAAATAGAAATTTCAGCACTGTTTGATATGCTCTGTTTTGTTGTTTGTTTGTTTGTTTTAATTACTTAAAAATCCCATCCTAACTGAAGTGCAGTGCTTTTTAAAAGTATTTGTTTTTGTCAACACCATAAGTCACTGTGTGATTTAGGTTGCGCACATAGCATGTAAACATCGGTAAGTGCATTGAAGGTTTCGATGGTGCTTGGCACTCTCTTTTGAATAAACATACAGAGTCATTTGCTCTTGTGGTTATCTCCGGTAAGTGCAAAAGTAAACAAAAGCCCAGTTCTTCACGGGTTCTTCGCGAGTTTCAGTCAGGAAAAAGCACACAAGTGGGTTACTGAGTCTTGCGCACAACACACACAAACACTTCATTAGGTAGTCAATACTCTCAAGCAGAAGTGGATGCAGGTAAAAGTGTTTTAAAATGTTTACGAGTACTTAGCCTGGCGTAATAACAGCTGGATTCACGATGCATAGAAATTCTTAACATTTCCTACCATTCCTACCACATGTGGCTGCCAGAGATGCAGATGGTAGTCACACATGGTTTCTATGATCTGTATGTTATTAATCTTATATGTTTATATTTGTTTTATAGCCTTTATAATAAACATTAGACCTAAATAAAATATGCAGCAAATATCATGTAAAATATAGTCTACAGCTGTTGCTGATGGTAAACACATGGTGTGTACGTCTGTCTGCACATATACTTGCTGACTGAGATTGACTTGAGGACTCATTTTTATTGAGAACGACTACTGATCATATTTAAAAATATCAATGAATAGCCTTTAAAAAATAACATTAATCAAAAAGACTTAGGCTGCGCCCGAAATCTCTAAACTGCTACCTTTGGAGGCAGCACTTCCAAGGAAGAAAGGCATCAAGGCACGTCAGAATCCAATATTTGCTTGACTTTTTGTCTCCAGATACCTTCATCGTCTTGTCCCACAATTATGTGTGCGTGTGTGTGCAGGGAATGTGATTGGTCAAAAAAAGTCAGCCAAAAGCGGCAGAAATTAGTATTGCCGTTTTCAAATATGGATTAGTTATCACAGAGGTGATCTCTGTTCTCTGTTTAAATTTAAAACAGAATTCCAATACGCTGCCTGTGAAGGCTGTTTGAATGGGTGATTCTCACGAAATCCAGATTTTGAGGGTGTCCAGCATCAGAATTTTTGAAAAGCCCTTGAAGCCAATTTTTTTTGCACATATAAGATTAAGGTCTGAACTTACTATAACCATTATTTTTAGAGGATAAAAAAATCCTATAGAATTATTTAAATTTTTTAGCTTATCATTATCCAAAAAAATTCGTTACCGCAACATGATATTACATTAAATTTACAAACTCAAGTTTCGGTAATGAGAACTAAAAAGTTGTCTAGGTACTATGACCAACAAAATTGAAACTTTTAGAGAAAAAATAAGAACTGCTTACCTGATAGCAATCTTGAGTGTCACAGTCAATTATGTCACTTCCAACATTTTTTTTTTTTTAAATGTCAATTTCAATTTTTTTTATTATGTCACTTCCAACATTTTTTTTTTTTAAATGTTAGTTCCTTGAGGGCTTAAACAATGATTGAAAATTGTTGCGGACGATGAGAAAATTGGTTTTGGACACATTTTTATTCTTATTATTTTCTCTACATTTACCAATGATCACCAAATACCACATGTTTCTTTACTGTAAATGTTTATAGTATAACATGCACTGAAGCTTTTTATTGTATTTATTTTTTTTATAAATTGTCCATGTCAGAGAACCTAAATCCAGTCATGGACACGTTGCGGTAATGAACATTTTCCACTTATATGTTGAAAAAAACAAAAACAAAATTGGTTTGTATGATGTCATTTGAAATCGTGTGCAAAATAGTACATGAAGAGATGTTTGTAACTGTATACTTCTTATTTTGATACTCTTACTTTGCTTTTACTTTTTAATCAAAATGTTTCATGACACCTCATTAGTCTAATTTCGCGAGAATCACCCGAATGTGTTTCCTGGAACTGCCTTTATGCCGCAAAAGTCATTAGGTGCGTTCCATTCGACCGTAAGTGGACTGCGAAGTGGACTTCACAGGGTATTCCGCCATCTTAAGTGAGATTCCAATCCGAAGGGAGCGAACATGTTCAGTTCGAAGGGCACTGCACACGGCATAGGGAATCAGGGAACATCGATACATCACTTCACAGGAAGTGGAGAGAGATAATCACCCAACTGTCATTGCGCGCATCACGTGATCACCAGTCAGAACGGTCAGACCGCTATGCAATTATATGACAATCGTTTAAAAACACATATATACACGTAACCAAATAAAAGTTTACTTTCATATTTGGATGACAATTACAGCAAGGCTTTAATTCTGGTAATATCCAAGTAATAGCAGCAATAGTCAATTAAAGTGTATAATAAACTTACGTTTTTCATTTGTACTCAATGTTTTTTTTTATTGTATAGTGTACATATTATAAATGTGATAGTAAATAAAAATTAAAATATGAATGTAGTCCTATGTATATTTATGTTATATCAATCTGCGCGACCCCGTCGTTGACTTTCTTTGATGACGTTTGCAGGCCGTTCCAAATGAGCGGTTATTGTCCGTGAAGTCCACTTCAACTGATATACCGTGCTCAGGGAGTAGGGAGCAGTGAACACTCCGTAGGGACCCTGTCGAATGGAACGCACTCCAGCCTCCAGAAGCAGCATGGCAACAAGTCAGCTACCTTGTGTTTCGAACGCAGCCTTAGTGGCACTAGTTTTCCTAGTAGTATACTTCTATAGTATCACCCTGTATGGGTGGTATAGTGTCCTAAATAAAGGGTCACAATCCAAAAAAGACAGGGTATCCCTGTTTAAAGGAATCTCTTCATTCAATTGGGCCACTTTCAAAAACACTTGAAACATCTTAACATCCAGTATCTTAATGTGTATATTACACAGTGTTTGACATTTCCAGTCATTCTCAGCACTCAACTCGTCTTAAACAGCCAGGTTACCTAAACGGTATAAAATTTGGTCTCATTACACTGATGTAATTTCACAATTCATCCTGAAGTCTATATAACATTAAAGACCCCCACAATCCTTTTCCAACCCAAAGCCCACCAATTACAACACAATCATGACGCTGACGCAAGACATGGCCTTTCTAGGTAATTATGGAATGCCTGATTACTTCTATGAATGAATGGACCATTATTTCTCAAGCAATTTGCCTTTCATATTTTGTCTCTGGAACTTGCATAGCGGTTGCATACTGTACAGTAATACAGACTTCAGTGCAATGACACATCTAGGAGTCTGTGAGGGTCGTGATTCACAGAATCACTGAGATAAAGGCACACAACTGCAGTAATTGGAATTTGTGTAAAACCCACAACATGTGGCGGAAACATGAAGTAAAATATTCTTTAAACAGGCAGATGTAACTAACAAATACAGCTATGCCACACGAGTAAGCACAGACAATAAAGGCCATTTTCTTTCTTGTAGTAAAAAGCTGTGTGTGTGTGTCTGTGCGTGTGCTTCAAGCTGTGTTCCACATTTCTCTCCCTGAACGAAGCAGGACACCTGAGCTCAATTCTTCTTCTTCCTGCTTGGATCACCATGGTGTGACTGTGGAGCACGCCCCGGGTTTGGCCACTCACCATGGCTGTTCGGCACCTGCCGTTGTTGAAGTGTCCCTTCATTAGTCTCTCCACAAAGGCAAACCCACCAAGCAAACCTCCTTAATGAACACAACAGAGCCTGAATCTGGATTTGGGCTGACCAAATGTGCCGGACTGGTGTCATGACAAATGCTTGTTTCTAGTAGTTTGGTGTTGAACATGCATAGTGCATTAATGGAAAAAAGCAAGAAAACAAGAAAAAAAGATGCCAAAAAGCATAGAGAAAAAAAAGAAAATAGAAAGCAAGAAAGCTTTGGTGTGTCCCGCCCCTTATAGTCTGAACAAATGTCATATGACACCAATAAGAAGGTGTTTTTGAAGTACTTCTTAACTGAGGGGAAAGTTCCTGAGAGAAAGAAAGATACACAGAAAAACAGAATGACATAAGAATATGCAAAAGAGACAGACAGACATAAGAGTATGCGTAAAGAAAGACAGGCTGAAAGACAGACAGACATAAAAATATGCAAAGATACACAGACACAAGAAAGTAAGACAAGAAAGTACACAGACAGACAGACAGACAGAAAGACATACAAATTTGCAAAGAGACAGACAGACATACATGTAAGAATATGCATATAGACAATCAGACAGACAGACAGACAGATAGACAGACAGAAACAAACAAACACAGACAGACAGACAGACAGACATAAAAATATGCAAAGAGACAGACAGACAGAAAGTACACAAACAGACAGACATAAAAATTAGCAAAGAAACAGACAGACATGCATGTAAGAATATGCATAGATACAGACAGAGAGACAGACGGACAAAAAAAGACAGACAGAAATTACAAAAGACACACAGACAGACAACATAGACGGACAGAGAGAGAGAGAGAGAGAGAGAGAGAGAGAGAGAGAGAGAGAGAGAGAGAGAGAGAGACAGAAATTACACAGACAGACAAAAAGAAAGATATAAAAATTTGATATGCATAAAGACAGACAGAGAGACACAGAGAGACAGACAGACAGACAGACAGACGGACAGACAGAAACAATCACAGACAGACAGCAAAAATGCATAAAGACAGACAGACAGACAGAAAGTACACAGACAGAAATAAAAATTTGCAAAGAGACAGACAGACATGTAAGAATATGCATAGATACAGACAGAGAGAAAGACAGACAAAAATAAAGACAGACAGACAGACAGACAGACATGTAAGACTATGCATAGATACAGACAGAGAGAGAGAGAGAGAGAGAGAGAGAGAGAGAGAGATAAAGATACACACAGACAGACAGACAGACAGACAGATAGACAGACAGACAGACAGACATAAATAACAAAAGATAGACAGGCAGGCAGGCAGACAGGCAGACATGTAAGGATATGCATAGATACAGACAGAGCGAGACAGACAAAAATAAAGATACACACACAGACAGACAGACGTAACAAAATATAGACAGACAGACAGACAAACAGACAGACATGTACGAAAATGCATAGATACAGACAGAGAGAGAGACAGACAAAAATAAAGATACACAGACAGACAGACAGAAATAACAAGAGATACACAGACAGACAGACAGACAGAAATAACAAAAGATAGACAGACAGACAGACACACAGACAGACAGACAGAAACAACAAAATATAGACTGACAGACAGACAAACGGACAGACATGTAAGAATATGCATAGATACAGACAGAGAGAGAGACAGACAAAAATAAAGATACACAGACAGACAGACAGAAATAACAAGAGATACACAGACAGACAGACAGACAGAAATAACAAAAGATAGACAGACAGACAGACACACAGACAGACAGACAGAAACAACAAAATATAGACTGACAGACAGACAAACGGACAGACATGTAAGAATATGCATAGATACAGACAGAGAGAGAGACAGACAAAAATAAAGATACAAAGACAGACAGAAATAACAAAAGATAGACAGACAGACAGACAGACAGACAGACAGACAGACAGAAATAACAAAAGATAGGCAGACAGACAGACAGACAGACAGACAGACAGAAATAACAAAAGATAGACAGACATGTAAAAATATGCATAGAGACAGACAGAGAGACAGACAGACATAACAATTTGCAAAGACACAGACAGATAAACATATAAGAATATGCATAGATACAGACAGATAAACAGACAGACAAAAAAGATACACAGACAGACAGACATAAATAACAAAAGACAGACAGACAGACATACATGTAAGAATATGCATAGATTCAGAGAGAGAGAGAGAGAGAGAGAGAGAGAGAGAGAGAGAGAGAGAGAGAGAGAGAGAGACAAAAATAAAAATACACAGACAGACAGACAGACAGACATAAAAATATGCATTGAGACAGACAGAGAGACAGACAGACATAAAAATGTGCAAATAGACAGACATGTATGAATATGCATAGATACAGACAGAGAGACAGACAAAAATAAAGAGAGACAGACAGACAGACAGAAATAGCAAAAGATAGACAAACAGACATAACAAAAGACAGACACAAAGAAAGAAAAAGAATATTGATATAAGTATAAGAAAAGCAGAAAAATGAGGGGAAGATGCAGAAAGATAGCTGTAACAGATGCCGACATAAAAAGAGGGACAGCAAACGACAGCAAGAAATGAAGTGACAGAGAAAGAAGAGTGACACAAACGCATATGCTGGAGGGGAGTTGAAAGGCTTGGCAGGGGAGAGGTGGGGAAAGATTAGCTCGACTGACAACTCCATTAGTGGCTTAACCCCAGCTTTGATCATCGCATGAGCCCCTCTTCAGTCCGACTGATGCAGAAGAACCCAAACACAGCAAAGCTGACAGGCTCCTGAACGCAGGTCTGCTTGTGATCAAAGCCTTGTCTTTTATAACTGAAGCTGCCTCTTTCTCTTTCCTACCATTGTCCTGTGGGACTGGTAGAAGCCAAACACTCAAAGTGAGAGATATCTCAGAATGTGAGATTTACTGAGGTCACGCTGTGTGAAATAGAAAGCTATTTGCTTTTGCATGTTTTGATTGTGAGAAAGCTCTGTGAGGAAGACGCTGTTTTTCTATTTCGAAGCGTTTCCGTAGATTTGTCACATCCTCTTCTGTAGTGCTGCTACAAAAACTAAACGAAACAAGCTGCATCATATTTCAGCTGCTCTTTTCAACGTGATCTTGTGAAGTACATTGCATTCATGCTAATGAATTCATACGGAAAATGTTGGTTAAATTCACAGCTATGACATGCTCCTTTCTGTATTATACACTTACTACAAGAAAATGCAACAATCTGTTATATATATATACACATTATTTTTAATATATAACCTTACACACTGTCAGATTTTTTTTTTTTTTCAAAAACGGTCCCTAGCTGTCACTGTCTTGTATAATATGTTCATCAAACGGCCTCAAGCCATTTAGAAATAACGCTTTGCTGGCAATATTCATTAAATGCCACTTCAATTTTTCAGCAAAGTCCTCCAAGTGCACACAGAGGATTCGGTGAACAACGGCGCCAAGATGCACAAGTTTTTTACCCAGATAAAGTAGGTTTACCAAATACATAAGTAAATTGCCCGAATAGCGAGTCTTTGAGTCTTTTATTCAGAGACTTTTTTAGAATTGAAGATTTTTGTCTTAGAAGGTTCATGGCTTTGCAGCAAAAGACAACAGAAAATGAAATTGAACTGAAAAACTGTCATATGTTTTGGAATATTGTGGTATTTTTTACAAATGACTTATCTATGAGCTTCATTATTATAATTTTTTTATTAATGTGGCCTCATAATCTTTAATCAAAAGCGCAAATCTCCTCCCCTTCTTGAAACAATCTCTCTTTACTTCCGGCCATGATATGGCAGAAAAGATTGCAGCGATTAGCAATTAGCAACATGACCCAACTTCAAACAATCCAATAAATTCTCGATAGACGAATTCAAGTCCAGCCCTGCCCTTTTTTTTTCATTTCAGAAGCCATTTCACTTAGATATACCCCTAACCCCATCAGGCAAATTGTACCAAAACGTATGTGATCGTATGAATTGATACGAATTAGCCAACTTATAAAACATGTACGAATTCTCGTGAGATAGCGTTGATCCATCACATTTTCACTATTGCATCCATTTATCTATGAATTTAGGCATCGAACACAAGTGCATTAATAGGTTAATTACAAAAATCTAAAACGAAGAGCATAGTTTCCACAATAAAATCTATTTAGTTAACTTAAAATTTTATTTTCTATGCCAAAAATGATTATTTTATTATCTTTGTAACAGAACCACAATAACAAATTATGTGTTGTAAATTATACTAAATACTTATTTATACTAAATAGTCTTTATTTGATACTTATTACACGGCTCTCTGGAATGCTTGATTCTGATTGGTCAGTTGACACATTTGCAGGTTCGTTCTTTTCAAATAATAACCGCTCCAAAGTAATAACGCATAGCCGGTACTACTTGTACGATTTAAATCGCTCCGCGCCAATAAAGATTACTGTTTGGCGCCATCTTGTGACAAACACTGGACAACCACAACATTTTGACATTAATGTACGGAAAAAACAAAACATTTAAACAGTGGATAGAAGAACGAACAACGACAAGACACAGAGAGCTTACTGAGACTGAACTTGACAAAATAGAGCATGACAGCTACGAAGCCAACACACAAAAAAATACAGGATGGGCATTAAAACTTCTCAAAGACTGGCTAAAAGAGAAAAAATGGAGACAGACAAGTATGAAGCAGAGGATCTTAATAAGGTATTACGATCATTTTATGCATCTGTGCAAAGTTTCGCGGAAGGATAAAAATGTTAATTTAAAACAAATATGCCAATAAAATGTTTCAAATTCATATTCATGTCCAGTTTTTTTTCTTATGTGGCAAGTAGCCGTGTAATAAGCGGGATAATGTAGAGGCAGCCGGTAGTTATCGGGAAATAAGCCCCTTCAGTGTGATACAAGACCCTCTGCTTCGCGTCGGGTCCAGATCACACTGTCGGGGCTTATTTCCCGATAACTACCGGCTGCCTCTACATTATCCCTTATATGTACTGGGGAGTCCATGCTCCTCCTCTCTATCCATTAAGGCAGGGGTTTCAAACTTTTTTGTAAGCCGAACCCCATTGACTCAAATTATTCACTTAAAGTATCCATTGAGTTTTTAAATTAATATTTAATTTATTTAAAAGCACATATGCAGGTTTAACCTTTAAAAACATTTATTTTTTATTGCCACATAAAACAAAAATGTCCATTTTGCACGAGTTTTTGTAATAGTTACGTGATGAACAAATAAAATATATATTTTTGTTAGTATTTAGATTTTAGTATTTATTTTATTTTATTTTATTTATTAAATTTTTCATCAACTCCCAAATCCCCTGCAATTCCCACGTGAACCACCAGGGGTTCGTGAACCCAAGTTAAAGGGGTAGTTCACCCAAAAGTTAAAATTCTGTCATCATTTACTCGCCCTCATGTTGTTACAAACCTTTATAAATTCCATTGTTCTGATGAACACAAAGTAAGATATTTTAAGAAATGTTTGCAACCAAACCGTTCGTGGACCCAATTTACTTACATGGTATTATTTTTCCAACTATGGAAGTAAATGGGGTCCACGAATGGTTTGGTTACAAACATTTCTCAAAATATCTTTCTTTGTGTCCATCGAACAACTAAATGTATACAGGTTTGTAACAACATGAGGGTGAGTAAATGATGCAGAATTTTAACTTTTGGGTGAACTATCCCTGTAAAGAGTCCTTGGACTCTTTCAAGGTTGAAGGCCTCTGATCTAAAAAATATTAATCAAGTTTTCAAATGAAAAACTAAATGATTTTACCCATATCCAAATATATATGTTTTTAAGGATTTAGTTTAACCTTTTTTTTATTTATTTGAGTTTACGCTCCACAACTTTGAACCGTGTAATGAGTTGTTCTGTAACCATAATAGTGTATTATAACTATGGGGGAATCTAAAGATATTGTTTAATACAAGAAGCACATTACTTGTCAAAACTCAGATGAGGCAGAACACAAATTGTCAAATTGGCCATATGGCTGATTATTCCCATATTGGTTTATGAAGAGAGAATAAATGCAGAATGTTGTGCTTTATTAAACGAACAGAGACAGACTCTTTGTCTCTGACTTATGATTTATAGTATTTTTTAAAGAATGCCTCGTGATAAATGTAGGGAACTCAACCTGTGAGTATGACAAAATGGGTCTTTACCTACTGGCTGGTAGCCCTGCCTTGTGGGCCCACCGAAAGGATTTCTGCTTCCAAATGAACCCGCATCAATGGATCCATAAGACATTCTGGCTTGGATGTTTTCTTGAGCAGCAAAATGGGATTAATCTGCACAGACACCCAAAAAACAGGACACAATCAAATAATCATATAGCAATAGAGGTAAAAGTGGTACAGTAGCTTATGAATCTACTGGGACTGTGCGTCAGTCAGAATCATTAGCAAAGCACTGAATGTGTGAAATAAAAGGGGGAATCTGTAGCACGATTTCGCCCCACAGTGACATGCACTTTCTGTGTGAGCATAAATTAAACCTTATGACAGAGTTATACAATTCACATATGAATCAGTCGTGAATCAAACTGCCCTGTTATCTGCATTGGCCATTCACATTTAAATAAAACTTTGGAAGGTGCGTGTAACATGGTCGAAAAGATCAAGAAGGTGTTAGAAAGCATCCCTTCCTCACCCTCCACACAGGATGAGAACATCACCCACCAGCGTATTACATAAACATGATCAAATATCATCATCTACACCACATACATAAATACCCATTCGAAAACTAAAATTCATCTACTTTTAAAGCTTTTGCTGGTATGAAGTGGACAAATAAAGCAGTGCCATCCACACACTATGGTCAATATAAACAGAGATGCAGTAAATAAAAGGGCCAATTTAATACACTGTTGGAAAAAAATGTCAAAATATGTACCCCAGTTGTCACAGGGGCAGTACCTTTTAAAAAGGCCTTAATAAGTACCATTAGGTACAGATATGTATACATTTGTTACTAATATGTACCTTTAAGGTGCTAATAAGTTCCCTTTGGTACCTCAGAGGAACTGATGACACTTTTCCATTGCATAGTAGTATCCCATGGTTTGGTTTGGGTCAGGTTGGGTCAGCTTACCTCACTTTGGCTTGGTTAGCTTTTCCATTGAGTTTAGTAACACTTCGGAGTGGGAGGGATTATAGGCGTGTCGTTATATTTGCGCTGCCTACTGCTGTGACATCAAGTGAGAGCATCGTTGAACATTCACATACATTCATTTATTGCCGCCACAAACTGCAAGTCTGGAAAAAACTGTTATGGAGTTCCTGATTCTCAACCTGTGAATGTTTTTCATCACTAAAAGGGAGTTTGGGAACTTACAGCAAAGCAAAGAGGACAATAGGTTTACTCGAGACAGCGCAGGCTAGCATGAAGGTAAAGCCAATCTTTTACATTATAGCGATGATGCGGGTAGTGACGATTCTCTCAGACCAATCAGTGATCGACAGTGTTTTTGCGTCACATTTTGGCATCAGCTCGGGTCGCTTGGAACCCCAACCAAGGTGGTACTAAAAAAAGTATCGGGTACTACACACTTTAGACCAGGTTTTTGTTGGTCAATGGCGTAGTCACTTTAGACCAGGTTTTTGTTGGTCAATGGCGTAGTCTATTAGCCTGGGTGCCAGCCGATCTTAGCCCCGCCCACAACATTTTGAGAAACGGGAAGATCGGTCTGGGGTTTCACCGTTGAGGAGCTACTATGCGAGTCCCAAAACTGGCCGATGAATCAAATTGTGAGGGCGGGCTTTATACGATGATGGACAGATGATCAACAGTAACGTATCAACCACGTCACCAAAGGATCAAGTTAAAGAAGCAACTGAAATGGGTATCACGGCGATGCAACTCGGTGTGCACGACGAGATGGATATAGCTAGCGGTCGTTGCCAGCTTCTTTTCGGAAGCCCAGAATCGTGGAGGGACATGCTAGGCTCGGATATTTTTCAAGCAAACGTAATGGGTATCGTCGTGGATGAAGTTCAACTAATGTACAAATGGTAAGAGATAGTCTTACTGTATGACTTAATGTGATATAAATGAAATGTTGTAAACATAGTAGGTGTTGATGTACGTTCGCTAACTCAGACTTGTAGTGTGTGTCATTGTAACGAAATAACTAGCAGTTCGGTCAAGCTGCAAATACGTCATTTCAACATACGTCTCACACCCCGTTGCTCTGATTGGTCGTAGGTCTATCCAATTGAGTACAGAGGCATTTTTCGGTTGAGACACGCCTCATAATTATAGCTCAATGGAGCGGTATCAGACTCAAATTCTGACTAGAATTGAGTATTACAACATCAGGCTAGTAGTCTATTTTTGATGCCTCAAAATAGCAACGCGCCAACAATGCGCCTGAACACACCTCGTTTTCAGACCAGAACGCCCATGGGCGCAAAAAGGGGCACAAATGCATTTGCTATTTAAACGACGTGGCGCTAAACGTGAAAATGATAATTGCGCAAGCTGTACTTGTTGAAAGGGTGCAGCCCCAGTGACAACTATTTTAGGGTAAATAATTTGACCACTTTTTTCTGACAGTGTACTCATATTTCTACAGGACTGTTCATTGTTCACCAATATATTTACATTTGACCAGCTCAAATAGTCATTTGTTTCAGTCTTGAGGTCTTTTATAATTCAGACTCCGTTGATGTTTTGTTTGAAAGTCTCTATTCACCTGTTGCACAAGCAACAAAGATTGATGATGCACTGAAGTAATACTGAAAGCTGATTAGTTTGAGAGATTACCTTTGGCAATATCTTTGATTGTGATTTTGTCAACTCAACTGCTGCTTACATCTCAAGGTCATAGGTTTAATCTCAGCGAATCACAGACTGACAGAAATGTACACACTAAATGCATTGCAAGATGCTTGGGATAAAAATATCTGCTAAATGCATGTTATTTATGTGGAAGAAGGCAAAATGAAAATTCTCCATTATAGGGCCACATTTTCATTTAATTAAATTAAGTCGCTTCAGTATTAAACCTGTCTTTTCAATTTATGTTGTAAGCCCCTCTGCTATTTGTGCATCTCTGCTATTAAGTCATGTGTGTTTTGAACATTAGTAAGTAGATTCATTAAAACAGCAGCTATTAGTTACAGTAATACATTTTTAGAGTTGGCTAAAATCTCCCTCATGGACTGCCACTGAAAACAACTAGAAGACATCTATAAAAAGGTAAAGAATCATAAAAATGTATAATAGGCTTTCTCTTAATGTTAGAGGGTTATCGGGTTATGATATTCAAGCTAAACTTAAAGAAATAATGATAATAACAAACATTTTTGACACACATCTCTGCTAAAACGTTACGGTTTCTGAAGAGTAGAGTTTAGGTGGGTGAGGTGGCCGGGCCTGCAGGGGGAATGAGATGGAAGATCAAATTTTCTGGGCCACGTGGCCAAATAATCTGATTAATTTCCATAGAGCAGGAAGATTAATTACTTTTGGCAGCAATAAAAAATTCTGTGCTTGATTTTGAGCCCAGACAATGTTTTCTGCTTCCTGCTCAGTCACAATGAGATCCTAAGGGATATTTACCTTTGACTCTATTTTCATTTTGACTGTATTTCCTTTTATTGCATTTGTTTTTTCCAAAACTAAAAAGAAAACTGTGCCACATTGCACAGTTCACAGGAACTTCTGATTTAAACATTGTTGATGTTTGTCATTTTTTATTTCTTTCAACACTTTTAAACATGACATTTTTCTTTAACAATGAATAAATCATACACTTTCAGAAAAAGGTACAGTAAGCTGTTACTGGGAAAGTATCCTTTATAAAGTAAAATATCCTTTACAATTTAGGTACCTGTGAGGTACTAATATGCACTTAAAAAGTACAAATGTGTATTGTAATGTGTTTAATAGGGTGTAAGGTTTTGTACCTACTTTTTTTTAGTTAGTTCTAGCCTGGGTTTCCCCATGCTGCCTTGCGCGCAAAATTATTCAAGCTGCAAGTCAAGCATGGAAACTATGGATCATTTTTTCCCCTGAAAAAGGGAACCAATCACAGAATGGGGAGGGGGCAGCACGACGATGACGACGTCTATGCCACACACTGAAGCAGTTTTGTTGATCCAACATGGACCATTTAGATAGTGTTTTAATAGTTTTGAATGCAAGTTTATTTAAAAAAAGAGCAACTTTTGGCGTTAAACAATTTTTACATCCAAGAAGGATGTTTGGATATGGCAAGACATGATGGCCACAGAGTTTTATAGGATCGACCTGCTAGGCATTGTCGTCAACGAAGTCCATTTAACTTATAAATGGTAAGTGGTATTTTTTAATATCATATTGTCATTATGCCTGTACTGTGGTTGTCACGGTGCCACTAAGTTGTGTTGCTTTTCAATATCAATATACAGCTACCGGTTCAGTTGCATAGCTTTCAGCTGGGTGCACACGTACCCGACAAAAGTGGTGGTCACTTGAATTTATGTCGCACTACATACGTCATGTCGTATAATTGAAACGACTGCCTATGAGCTACGTACAGTCCCATTTGATAGACATTCGTAGCGCCCAATAAACGGCTCTGGGCATTGGTAAACCACGCCTCAAATACGAGAAAATGAGCATGTGGTTCCCAGATCGCGTCTCATTCTCTATGAGACTGGTCTGGTGTTAGCCAGGCTAGGTTAATCATCACATTTTACTCAAACAATCACCTAGTTACTTTAAACCGACACCAAAGAGTTTGTTTTACATTAAAATAATGTTTCCAAAAAAGTTTCAGTCGTTCATCCACTCTAAACAGGGTGAACGGCACTTTCACATCGCTTTGCAGCCCTCTATCAGCCAAAACCGCACTAAAGAATTTCCGACCGTCGGGCGCGGTCCTGTAGTTCGAGTTAAACTACAAAAACTTGCTTTACGGCAGTGGAGCATCCTGCAGGCTGTGTGTAAAGCATTCTCGGCAAGTACATTTAAAAGAAAGATACCATTACAGTACCTAGCGTTCATGCAGCTTTTCAATTGTCATAAGCCTCCAAAGAAAAGGAAGGGTTTCATTTCGGGGGAGGCAAAGAAAAGAAAACAGGAGCACGATAGAGAAAGAGCTCGAACTAGAGTGAACATAGGGCGGGCTTATACTCGTTGGCGAGAGCTGAAGGAGGCTAGGAGTTGCAAGACTGATTTTGACCTGGCTTTGCTGCTACTAGACTTCTGAGTTATACCGGTTTACAGATACTAAACATGCCGACTTGATCTTTTTTTTGTACAATGCATTGTAAAATTATTTACGACAGTGGTAATGGACAATTCTCACTTCCAACCTGTAGGGGGAGCAAAGAGCAAAAATTCTTTAGTGTTGCTTAAAGCATATGACTTCAATTCCTAATGATGTCATCGGCTCTAGGCTACTATCATGACCGCCTAGTCTGGCATGGCTCTGACAGACAGGTCACACAAATATGAGACAGGGCAGTGGATTAAGTCAAGTTGATCAATATGTCAGTTACAATTAGACACCTGTCAATTCCTCTCTTTAGCATGTGATTGGACAGGAAGGCGTAGGAAGAAAGTCCCAAACATCTTTACAGTGTTTCAGGACTGAAGCATGGTAATAAAATCATATTCACACTACATGCACTGCAGAGATTATGTTAATAACCCAATTATATGTAAAATATCATGATTAACAAAGGTTTTGCTTTAATGTATAATTATAGTGAACTTTAATTTCTCCTTTGATTTTAGCGAATTTATACATTTCATTCAATGGCAGGTTTAGCAAAGGTCAATAAAGGCTTGTTTGAAAGAGTGCTATTCAAGCAACCCATTAAAATCATATTCATTGAACATGAGATACATTTGAGGTCAATTATGAATATAACTTTGAAAATAAAGAAAAGTTTAATCAAAAAGAGAAAAAACAGAAAGAGAGAGAGGGAGATTGAAAAACATTTCAACCTTGTCTGATGGACACAATGTAATGTTACGAAGAACTGGCTAAAATCACAAGCCCCAATCTGACAAGCGAAATCTGGCTGTCATTATGATACAAGGCTGTTTTAAAGAAAGTCTGCCAGGTAATGGCACGAATTAAGACCTTGTGAGGCATTTATGGCTGCAGAACTGAGTGCATATGAGCAAATATGTCTGAATTCAAATCTTGTATTTGAGGAGAAACATGTGGTTGGCGAGCAAATGCCATTAGGATGAATGGGCATGTCAAAAGACATCCTTCTCAAGTTATTATACACCTGCTTGGTTGTATAGCACAATTAACTATAAAGATGCTTGGAAACGATGTGCATTATACAAAACTGAACCTAATTGAAGATAACAAATCATTGAATAAAATTGTCCTTGTGAAATAAAAAGCATCTGCAATCGTGAACAAAAGCTCACTAGATTCAGAACTTGAAAAAAACATTGAAAGGTATTTTGAGGTGAGAAGGTCTTGTGTGTTGAGCAAGTGTTAGAGAGAGAGTTTGTCAATGCGTGTTATCCGGTGGAAGTGGGGCGGCAATAAATACAGCCATCAGACGGCGTGCAGGATTGCACAGGCCTATAGGGGGCCGACAGAACGCTTCATCTTTCGCTCGTATTCTGAATTTGTCCCCCTCACTCCATTTCCCGTCACCCATTATCACCGCAGAGAGGTTTAGCACAGCACGATGCCACGCAGCCAGAAAGCGGAACGCTCAGGACACGCTGCCATTCCTGTCACATGGCCTGCTTATTTCACAGCCATGGCGTACCCACCTGAGGGTTTTGTGTGTATGCGTGTTACTCAGAGTTCATAAACACCAGCAGTGCACAGTTTCCAAGCCTGTAATCCACATTTTTACGGAGTGATTTACTGGCATTACGGATGTCAGTCCCATTGCTCTCGATCTTCCCAGAGACTCGGTTTTGGGCCATCAGATCTCCGTGCATCTCTTATAGAGACGTGTGCTAATTTCACAACAATTAAGTGCATCCACATTCATAATATTTAACTGATTATGCTAAATGATGCAACACACTTGAAAGGGCACATATTATGCCAATTTCTACAAGATGTAATACGAGTCTCAGGTGTGCCTAGAATGTGTCTGTGAAGTTTCAGCTCCATATACTGTACAGCACATATATTTATTATAGCACGTTTAAAATGCCCCTAAGCAGAAAAGTGCTGTTTTCATTTGTGTACCTTTTAATGCAAATGATCTACTGCTTCTCTGTCTCTTACCAACAGACAATGGGCATTTTTGCTCAAAAATAAATCTGATTTCTGTAAACACATTCAAAGACAATATTATCTTTAGCCACATTAGCGCTACAATGTGCTAACAAACCATTTGGGTAAAACTAACCAGTCAGTCAGTGATCATGGGCGGGCTTAATCAGTGTGATATCATACTAACAAGATAATCAAAACAGCATGTCTAATGAAACTGCTTTGGTTTAATGAGGATTAAAAAAGGGTGTTATTTTTATTGTAGGGTTGTTGTGTTCACACACTGCCAACACACATTTATGTCCAAACACCCTGTAAAAGTGGATTTTGCATAATTGGTGCCCTTTAAGGCATCACTGTGGACATTTTGCTTTATTACCATTTAAAATATATATATTTTTTTAGAGTGTTTCCACATATGTTGGTGCGCACCGTGGTGCGGCCTCGGAGCGCACCAAAATACATTGTATAATTTTTCAGTTAGTGCGGCCCATGTTCACATATTTTACTCGAAATGCCGCACCGTACACCATGTGACAACGGTCATCGCTGTCATTGGTCTCTGACAGCTCTTACCGTCTCATGACCATCCCCACGTTTCCACGACAACCAGCCTGACAAGGAGAGCGCAGCTATCAAGATGTGGAGATAAACGATGCACGTCTTTGCTTTAACGCGAAATTGCATAGCTGTTCTATTAAAGCCTTTCTCACGGATCCGTTTGCTAAAAAGCCCGTAATGTCACTATTTGTGTGGAGGACAGCTATGCATTTATAAAATCATCAGCTCAAACGTAAAGGAGAGAGCAAATCTCTGCAACGGACCAGGATTGGCTTGTTTGTTGTTAACCCACAATATAACACCTGGCTCACGTCACGATGGAAGCCCAGTGGCTCAATCATGTGGAGAACTTCCTGTATTTGGTTCGGTCCGAGGTCCAGGAGTGTTCACACCACAGGTTGGTAGCCCCAGAGTTCGGCGACAGCCGCTCCGAGACCACCTGTTTAGAGCGGTCTCGGAGTGGTCGTTTAGTGCGCACCCGAGTGCGGCTGTTGTATTCACACTGACCCAAACGAACCATACTCGGAGCGACACGTCATTTGGGCTCAATCCCATTTCTCTGTCTTACCCCTTCCCCTTACCCCTTCCCCCTACCCCTTAGTTTTGCACATTCACAAGAGCGAAAGGGCTATCCCAATTGGGCCTTACTCTCACGTGAACGTGCGAAACTAAGGGGTAGGGGTAAGGGGTAAGACAGAGAAATGGGATTGGGCCTTGGGACGACCTAAACAGTGTATGTGTGAAAACACTCTTAGACTGTATAATGTAGTTCAGAGGTAGAATTAAGCATAAATGAATCAAAATGAAATATGAAACTGGTGTTGGCAGCTCTTTTATTTAATGAATGAGTTGTTGCGTCATTCATTCAACTGATTTGTTTCATTCAGGAACAAAGCAAGTGACCAGCAATTCAGAGCTGCATATTAGCATACTATTATTAGTACTTTTACTATTCCTTCACATGAAAGAAATAGTAAAAGTAACATGTGGTTTAAAATTCATTCAAGTCTTTATGAAGTGACTCAATCACTTACTCATTTGATTTGTTCCAACCTTCAGTAAGGATGCTGTGTGTTGCTCAGAGATGCACAACAGTACAGCTGCTGGCTTTGTTTGGGTGATTTTTTTGTTTGGCGAAATAGAGCAACAGCTGATGAAAATTATATTTATAGTATAGCATTGTAATTATTATAAATTGTAAAGTTCCAAATTAATTTACGTCAAAGTCCCTTTATGGACGTCGCACCACTAGGCATTCATCTTTGCAATGCTTTCGGGCAGTTATTTCAGTCATGCGGGACTAAAGTCCTATCCACTTGAATGGGGAAAGACGGATATCTCTAAAATTGCATGCTTAAATCACAATTAAACTGCATGTTTTTGATCAACAATTAAACCTGTCCCCAATCGCCCCAACAAAATGGTAATCAACAAGGCTTTAAGTTTAACTTTTGACATTTATTTAATCGCATCATATTTTAAAACATAACACCATTGAACACTTTCAATAAAAAAAAAACTTTGCATGAAATAAGACTTTGTTCAAAAGTAAATAATAATAATGCAATTGTGTTTGCATTTTGTCTCTAACAAAAGTCATCATACTTTCTTTTCGGCTGGCTTTTTTGTTGATTAGGTTCAGTTTCTGTCTTGGTTTTCTCTGCTGGTGCCGAAAATCTAGTTTTCTTTTAATTCTGTGTAACAAACTTATCCATTGTTAAAGTTTATACCCACTACTATACCGCCTCTCCACAATAAAGTTTTTGTTCCGCTTCAATTAACTTTCCACCATTAATTCACTCTTGTAGGCTTTGGTTCCGTATGACATTTTCTTCGCAGGTATGATGTTGTTTTAAGTTAGGCTTATAATTAAATGTGTCGTTTTGAGTGTATGGTCAATAAATAAAGGAATTAATAGAGATCACAAAAATGACAAAATTTCCTCCCGTTTGTCACGCCCCACTTGTAATGTTCCTATACCCCACCAGTGGGGCCTAAATTAACACGAACAAAATGATTATATACACTGTAAAAAGAATACTGTGAAAAATACAGTAACTTGCTGGCAGCAATTAGCTAGTAAGTTGCTGTATTTCATTTCACAGTATTCTTACTGTAAATGTAACTGCAGTAAAATTAAAATTACTGTGAACTCTTTTACAGTAATAATCACAGTACTGTATTTCATAACTACTACTGAAATAGGGATTACTGCATTTATTTTGTGTACTGTAAAATGAAGACACTGTTTGTCACAAAAATGCCATTTATTTTCTCACTTTAAATTACAAAAATTCATAAATTAAAAATAGCATAGCATACATTTTTTTCAACATGTTAAATTTTTTCTGTGAACATCTCAAAACTATTTTGAACACATACATTTTTTTTAATATGTTAACATTTTTCTGTGAATATTTCATTTAATTTCAACACTTCATACAAAAACACTTTTCTGAACACACAAAACAATCAATATGTATTAAAATGTTTCTGGTAAATTACAAATGCATAAAAATTAAATGATTTACATTTACAGCAGGATTTCAAACCTGAATATTGTTTTTCTCCAAGACGTTTTTTTTTTCAGAACTATTATTCTTTTAAAACTGGACCTGAACTAGTTGACTTCCTGGGCTGGACTCTACCCTGTAGTGAAAGAAATTGACTATTAATGTAAAAGTTTATAAGCAAGACAGATGGGTTGATGACATATACATAAAAGTTTACTTCACAGTGTTTTAAAGGTGCGGTGTGTAATTTCAAGAAGGATCTCTTGACAGAAATTAAAAATAATATACAAAACTTAATTATCAGGGGTGTATAAAGACCTTTCATAATGAACCGTTATGTGTTTATTGCCTTAGAATGAGACGTTTTAACTACATACACAGAGGGTCCCCTTACATGGAAGCCGCCATTTTGTGCAGCCATGTTTCTACAGAAGCCCTTAACGGCAAACTTTTTTACTAAGTTGTCTCCAACTATGACATGTTTGTCCGGTGGCAGCTACCGTAGCTTCTCTATGTGTTTCAAAAGCAAGAGGTGAGCAGTGGACTGAGCAGTTGGTTGCAATTCACAACTTCACCACTAGATGCCGCTAAAATTTACACACTGCACCTTTAAATAAACAATTTTTATTTTTTATATGCTCTGTTGGTGGTTTGTGGAGTAAAATCTAATATTTATTATTTAATAACTGTCTACATTAAAGGCGGAGTGCATAATGTTTGAAAAACGCTTTGGAAAAGGAGACGGGCCGACTACCAAAACACACTTAAAGCCAATCAGCAGTAAGGAGCATGTCTACTAACCGACATCCTTGCTGGGTTGCGTATGTGTGAGGCGGGTCTTTTAAAAGAAGGTCCAGATTCTATTGGGGTAGGGGCGTGTTTGTTTAGGTGATTTCAAATATCAACAATGGCTTTCAAACATTGTGCACTCCGCCTTTAATACTATTATAAAATTATACATAAATATCCCACATTTCTGCCACAATACCATGTTTACAGTTAGTGATACAACAGTGAAATTTATGGTAAATATTTGTTGATTTGTGAATGGAAAAGTATTGTTTCACTCGACGCGCCAAACACATATTTTGAAATGACGAACCACACACATGACGGGCTACATACATGTTGTGACAAACTTTGCATCGTGCGCCCTCGAAAAAAGAAGTCACCGGCCGCCACTGCATTAGACTAGCTGTGCTGCTTTTCTACCATTTGCATGGTGAGTTAAATTAAACGTTTGATGTTTAACAATAGCACAACAGTTGATAAACAAAAATAAACACTTTAAAAAGTATTTTACTTATCGGGTAGTTGGTTAAAGAATGACTACTCAAATATTTGTTCCCATTCCTAGTCAAAACTAAATAAAAAACACTATATATAAAAGTGCTTACCTCTGGATAAATTCCAATGTAGTGGCTGCATCATACATGGCTAGAGCAGAAGTGAAATCACAACGGTCACTCAATTGGAGGAGAACTCTGCCCTCGATGGAAAGCATCCATTTTTTGCCCCCAGAATGGACTCTCCTAAAAAATATTAAATAAAAGTTGCCATTGCACTGTATTCAATCTGATATGGTTTACTATTTTACATAAGCAAAATTTATTGAAAACACTAGCCCTACATAACTACCTATTAGATCAATAACCACTAGAGATTTTTGGAATGTATGTGCAAGATGACATAAAACTTTGTTCACACCACACAGTGACTCGATACAAATATGCTTTATAGATGAAGTAACCCTTAAAATTGACATCTATTGTGTATGTCGAGTGCTGGGATCTTACCGAGCATGATGAGCCTTGGAGTGCTTGGCAGGGAAATCTGGGCCTCAGCATCTGTTTAGGTGGAAGTTTCCTGTAACACAAAATAAACAAACAAATAAAAACGATTAGAAATCACAAGTACAATATTCATAAGAGAAAAAGTGTGTCAATACTGTACAAAAATAACTTGCATCAACCAAGAGAAAAACAGCTTCTTCCTGTTGCATGGTTTCTGTGCACTTTAACATGTTTGATATATTAATATATATATAAATCATAGAATAAACAACATTGCTTGCATTTGAAAATCATCATGCATGCCAGTTCATGTAACTTATGTACCTGGAACGATGGTCGATGGCTCTTGTCTGCAGTCTGAAAGGAAAAAAAAGAGGTGAATAAAAGAACGAGTAAGATCTCGAAATATCTTAATACAGTGCGAGAATATTATAATAGTATAATATATATACACAATTTCAAACTATTTTGAATTCAGCAATGCTAACGTTAGGTACTCTTTAATCAAATAAAAAAGACGTTATAAATGTAATGTCGCCAGATAAGACAAATATTTATACAATAGGCTATGCTCCCCAAAGTCGGGTATAACACTTCAAATTAGGCTATTAACAATCTAACGTTATAGTTTCTGCAGTTTGACCTCCAATGAAGTTCAGAAAAATCGTGAAATTATGAAAAATGTGTGTTACTGTGTTTTCTTTCGAATCGGCCCGCTTAACTTTATGTCCGTTTCCTCAGGCAGCAACGTAAGCGAGAAAGAGAAAAAAACGAGAGATTTAAACGAATATCGCGCCAATAAATACAAAAATACACACTTTTAAATTAATTTTGGTTCACAATGCTAACGCTATAATTAAATTAAAGACGTTATAAATGTAATGTTGCCGGATAAGTCTTACCTCATATCTCCTCAGCTGCGTTTTCTTTCAGCTCGAGAGACTGGTTTCAGCCTGCGGAGGTCGTCGCACTCGCATATGCAGGGTCCATACGTCATCAACCCTGGGTTATTTAAGTTAACTGACCATTAGATTTGCAAGTCATAAGCATATTAAACAATTTACTATTAACTTAGAATAACAGTCAACTTTATAATTGTTAATATTCTGAAACAAGACCGTTTTGATGACGTATGCAGCCGAGAAATGCGACCTCCGGAGGCTGCAGCCTTCGCATTGAAACACGGCCAATTACTATTATTATTAAATTATTATCCTTCTCTAAACTAATGACGTTATAAAATGTTGCCAGACTAGAAAATATATCGAAATCATGCAGAAATATATATTTGTGGTAATAAAATTGCAAAATGCACACACGAGACGGGTTTACTAGGAAGTGTGCCGCTCATTACTCCTCTCTCTCAGTGCACTCTTAAAGTTGAACAAACAGGTGACTTTACAAGAGTAAACTTTGAAATTAAATTAGCAAATTTACCTTTCTGAAGTAAAAATTCTGATGAAAGTGTGGAATTTCGTAGCTTTCCTTGGCTGAAGAAAAAAATCCTCTAGAAATTGCTGTATTGTGATTCACAGAAAAAATATTTTTACTGTAGAATTTACCCGCCATTGAAAAAAGACCATGATGCTTTGCAGATCTACAGCAACTTGCTGTATACAAGTTCTACAGTAAGCATTTGCTCATTTTACAGTAATAATGCTGTGAAAACTACAGAAATTTGTTACAGTGTAAGATGATTATAGAGCTTTATTTTGGTAAAAATAAATAAGACTTTAACATTACTCCACAAAGTGAAGCCGTCGTCCTCCATTTAACTGCTAAGAAGAGTCATGTGATCGCGGGCAGTGTCCAACTGAGTTGACGTCATTTGCGAGCATCGCAATTTCAATGAGGCACGACACGTCTTGACATGGAAATATCCAATCTGTCTGCTTACATTGCAGACGCGAATGCATGTATCTGATTCATATCCGATTTGAATGAGGCATGAAAAATGACACCATTTGTAGGGCCCTATAAAATCTGTTTAATTTTTTCCCAAATTCCGTTTTATTTTTTTCCAAATTCCGTTTTGTCAGTTTTAATTTTCGCAAATTCCGTTTTGTCCGTTTTAATATTTGGCAATTATTTTTTTACCCTTTAATGTTATTGTAGTCATAAAAAGAGTGTGCCTTTAATGTTAATGATTAAAATGTACACAAATACAATAGGAATGACCTTAAATTTATTGAGGTAACATTTTTTCACATTCCCTGTTTGAAACACACACACATAAACATTTTACTCAATTCGATGCATTGTTTAGTGTTATTGCAGAAAAATACACATGTCAAAGCAGTGGTGCCCTCAGAAGTGCCTTAAACACATCGGTCCAGCGGAATGCAATACATATTTTAAACACAATCACTTGAAATGCATATAAATTTACAAACATACACAGGATTATTACTTACTGATCTTCAGACAGCATGAGCGCGCAGCTCTCTGCACGTGCGAGCAAAAGAGAGACAGAGAGCGGAATTGATACAGATGATTATATTTTAAACGCAAGGAATAGTTTGCCTCAGCTCGCTTGAAACGCATAAAACTGAACAAATACATGAGGATTTGTATTCGGACTTCAGACAGATGTGAAGTCAGCGCGTGCACGTGAGAGAGGTCAGCGAGAGAGACGTGGATGAGAGAGTGCATGTATCTTTGCTCTCCCAGTCAACGGAATGTTGACAAAACCTGCAAATAGGGTCCTATAATTTCCGCGATCACGGAATCGTGGACGGATTCGCGGAATTGGCAAATTAACACGGAATCTAGTATTAACACGGAATTGCCAAAAATTTAAACGGATAATACGGAATTTGCAGAAATTAAAACGGAGAAACGGAATTTGGGGAAAATAAAACGGAATTTGGGGAAAATAAAACGGAATTTGGGGAAAATAAAACGGAATTTGGGAAAAAATAAAACGGATTTATTGGGCCCTTTACAAAATAACAGTTCACCGGTCACATAAAAGTCATGAGGGAACTGCTTGCAACTGAGAGCTTAGCGTAGAATCGTGGAGAGCCGCTTCGCCATGGTTTCAGTGTTTTGGAGGGGGTCTGAAATGACGGGAGGGCGTGTGTCGCCCTGATTTGCTTCCCCGGGTCTGCATTTCCCCCAGACATACATGGTTCTCCCACACAAAGACAGATTTTTTTTTAAAATATATAAAATTCCGCGAAATTCCACGTTAACGCTAGATTCCGTGTTAATTAGCCAATTCCGCGATTCCGTCCGGGATTCCGTGATCGCGGAAATTATAGGGCCCTACATTTGCCAGCGTCACATTTACAATGACGCACGACACGTCTTGACACGGGAAAATCCGATCGGTCCACTTATATTGCGGATGAAGTCATAGGCTCTTATAAAACCTTATTTAATCTGATTTGAATAAGGCATGAAAATATGAATGAGGCATGAAACCGATCAGAGTATATTGATCGGAATTTATGCGCTTTTTTCTGCTTACACGTTTGTAGGTCATATCTGTTCTATGCCAAATCTGAATTGAGTCACTTCTAACAAGCAGTGTGAATGCGGCCTTAGGCTTCACAGCATATAATACGGATTTTGTTTCAGGGCTATTTGTAAACAGTTGGATTACTAGCTAGATTTTGAAAGCTTCAGTCTCTAAACTCACTCCATCCAAAGTCTTTCTTCTAATGGTTTTGGCATTATTTTCAAAACCAGAGCGTGAAGGTTGCATGCATTCTCTCACATACACAAATTTAGATTTACAATTGCCCTGTCACATGTAAGAGAAACTCATTATTGAGATAAATTGGTAAGATCTTCCCAAAATACCCTCTCTACTGAGTCTTCCCTATATCAGCCGAAGCGGTCATCTTCACTGCGGGTTCCGGTTAGTGGCCCGAGTCCTGTCAGTGATCTAGTATGAGTGAGTGATTCACCCTTTTTTACATTCCATCCCCATCAGGAACTTCACAGTAATCTCACATTTACCACACACCACGAGCGTCATCAAGACTTTTGAATTTCGCCTAAAGGAAGTAAGAAGGTCTTTTTTTATCGTTTCTTTGTGGTGAATGCTTTTATATTCAATCTTTTCAGCCTTACGAAGCCTCCTTTATAAAAAAAAGCGGTGGCTAAGTTGATGACTCACTGTTGCACAACTATCTGCAAAGTGCACTGGGTCATAATTTCATTCACGATTTGTCTCCTGATTTGCACATAGGCAACGCCATTGCTAAAACAACCCATGCATTCTTGAGTCGTTCCAACAAGCTTGTTAGCGATGAAAGGAAAGATACAAGAGTTCAACGTAATCTCGTGCTCCTAGCCTGCTGAGAATTCCCTAACAGGATTCTATTGAGAGATCCAAGGATAGCTCAACACAATTTTCCAAATAATCAGCCAGTAACAAGGGGTCTGGGAAATACGTGGCTTTGAAACTATTACAATGAGAAAATTATTAGCCTGCTCTGCCTTTTGTGCCAGAGGTGCTTATCTTCATAGCATTATTGTTTAGCACACAAGGCAAGGTCAAAAGCACTTATGAGTCTAATAGTGTGAATAAACACTAGCATAGGAATATTTAACACATAGGCAAGCACAATGTGGCAGAATTCAATGGCGTAATTACAGAAGATCAGCCTGACAAAGCTTTGCCTTGCCCACTTTTAAATTTAGTTTTAAAAACTGTGCCATTGCCAGCAGAACTTACATGTAAATGTGGGTTACAAGCAGGAGTATAGGAGAGATCAAGATTTATATAATGAATAATGACTATTTGTAATGAGTGATGCCATTATTTACTTTTTATGCTGTTTTAAACCCGTATGACATAATGGATGTGAAACGCAAAGGAAGGCGATCTACAGTTGAATAAAATACAATTGCAGTGCATTATGACTCACTCTCACGGTTAATGTAGTATCTACAAGTGTCAGCAAAAAATGAAAATGCAATAATATATTCTGATGATAAACAACCTAGTTTTAAACAATTTTACTGTTAAAGAATGTCAAACGACACTGCACAGTAAAGCAATGGCAGTATGCATGATTTCACTGTAAAATTGCTTAAATTTCGACTTGTTTTCCACCAAAATCAATCAGACAACTCTTGGAGAGTGACCAACGAGCCGCACATTCCATTTTGCTGACACTCTTGGCTGCTTTAGCAGGCGTTAAAATGAGTCATGATATACAGCCAATGTATTGATTTTATCCAAACGGAAATCCTTTCAATGATCTCCTATTGTGTTCTGCAGAAGACAGGAAGTCATACAGAACGGGAACAACCTGAGGTGAAATGAAATTCAGAAATGAATTTAAATACCTCTAAAATGGTGGTCTAAGCATTTATATTACTAAAGTGCTTCTCTAATGATGATGTAGTAAACTAAGCGCAGCGTGTGACTAACTATCCTCTTGTGTGCGTGCGTCCTGACCTGCTGCAGGTAAGAATCCTGTGACAGACTGACCCAGAACACTTTGAATACAGAGGAAAACAACACAGCAAACCCAGCAGATAATCAAAGTGCCACTTTAGTTTATTTGTGCTGTTTGCGCAATCTAATTTCGGTCGTTTCTACGGAAAGGACAATATGCACACAACCACAAAACCAAAGAACATGAAATACAAATGAATTAGAGCAATCAAAACTATTTGTGATTTAATATGTCTGTTAAATGCGAGGATTGTAAAAATCTCACATGTAGATGTAAACTGCAATTCATCGACTGGCCACTAGAGACTGGCTCCAAAAGGAAGTCAATCCCATAAGCCCCCCATGTTAAAATTCGCAACTTTACAGCACCAATATGTTTACAGCCTGATACAAATCCTGTTTTTGGTTTATATAGTTAATTATACCCTTGCAAACAATGCAAATAATGTCATTAATGACTCACCCTCATGCCTCGTTCCAAACTCGTAAGACCTCTGCTTATCTTCGGAAACACAGTTTAAGATGTTTTTTATTAAGTCCGAGAGCTTGTTGACCCTTCATTGAAAATCTATGTACAGTATAATGTCTATGTCCAAAAAAGGTAATAAAAACATCATCAAAGTAGTCCATGTGACATCAGTGGGTCAGTTAGAATGTGTTGTAGAGTCGAAAATACATTTCGGTCCAAACATAACAAAAATTACGACTTTATTCAGCATTGTGTTCTCTTCCGGGTCTGTTATGAAGCGCATTTTTTTCAAACTTACAGCGTGCCTCAGACTGTAAACGAAGCCCGGGCGCACCAGACAACACGTCAGCCACGTCAAACATCATCCACGTCACTGCAGTCACGTGTTCTCTTAATTGATGAGATAACTAGTCAATGGCGGGGAAAGAGTTAAGCCTTAAAATTTTGCATAATTAAGCGCATGGCCACTTGAGTGACAGGTGAACTGTCACTGTTGTCACTACCTTCAAGTTAGGTGGGCGTGGTTTCAGCAACCAGCCACCTCAACTCCACCTCTTTGTCCTACCTCTTTGCCCATTTTTGATTATCCATGAGTGATGTGCTGCCAAGATGGCGATGGCAGGCTCTGCCAACTATTGGCTTCAAAAGTGCTTTTCATAAACCAAAAGGTGATATTTTTTTACAAGGCTATGGTATAGACTAATATTTTTCTGATGTCAGGACTATATCATCAAGGGTTTAGTAAAAAATGTACAGATATTCAATATAACGTATTTTCCGGATTATATGTCGCTCTGGAGTATAAGTCGCATCAGTCAAAAATGCGTTTTGAGAGGGATAAAAACATATATAAGTCGCACTAGACTTACGTCGTGTTTATTTTGAAAATGATTTCACAAAATCCAAGCCAAAGAACAGACTTTAAAATAACTTTAACTTGTAACAGACTTTAACATGTTCGGACACCTAACAGGCTGAATAGATGTCCGTACATGTTAAAGTAACAAAAACAGTTTTTTACACGATACACAATAGCATACAGTACATACCTGGGAGGCTAAATGGGCTAAATTAACTTGACAAGCCAAATAAAGTTCAAAAAGGTTGCGAAATCATTCCGCATCACTGAATCCATTGAATTACATAAATACAGGAGCAGCATAAAGCGGATTCTCGCGGCTGTAGACGGTAATGGTTTCTCTAGCTTCATATTAAATAATTTTGACATATAAGTCGCACCTGATTATAAATTCCAGGACCTGCCAAACTATGAAAAAAGTGTGACTTATAGTCCAGAAAATCCGGTATTGGTAATACAGTAGTGCATTCTCTGAGAAATTGTATTGAATATAAATTTTTGACTGAAATGTCACATCCATAATGCCGGAATTGCTCAAATAGTTTTTAACCTTAGTAATATTGAATCTAATTATTTGATTCGGTGTCCTTGTGGTTTGGGTTATGTTGGAAATCCTTCACGTTAACTAAAACAAAGAATAAGTAAACATAAGAGTAAACATCAAAAGTATGTTAACTATCCATTTTAAATCATGATGTTTCTTTCTAACATTTCTGCGGGATTAAAAAAGGGAATGTGCCACCTAGAAGAGGCGCTATTGGATTGCTCCTACAGAGACGTGAGTTGTATTGGATTTTTACTCTTCAGACATTATCATCTATGGGTATGAATAATGAAGCATTATTTAATGTGATGCTATATTCTTTTCTATGTCAAGATATGATTGTGGATTTAATTATGTGATGTGTTGTAATTGTAAAATTATTTTGTTCCATTTACTTTAAAGAAATATTCCACTTTCATAAAAGAAAGTGAAAAGAAAGAAAAAAGAAAAAGAAAAAAAGAAAGAAAAAGAAAAAGAAAAAAAGAAAGAAAGAAACTATTTATAGCCTTCTGCGACTACATAACTAAATTACAGAAGCCTATAGCTGGATACAATTCACAGATGCACAACTATTGTTCTTAACACGAAAACAAAACACCTCCAACACAAGAGGCTGGTAAATTTCAAAATCTCTGTCTGTGTCTATGTATAAACCTTGTCAACACATTTGGGCCTCATGGTTAGGCAGTCCGGCAGACATACACTGTTGCTGATTGAAAGTCATTAAGTTGTGTCTCATTTTTTACAGCTGGTGCCATATAAGACCAGCTGCTCAATTTAAAACAAAAGATGGCCTGCCTTGTTTTTCATGATACTGTCAAATTTATAAGATAAGAAAACAGATGGGCCAGGTAGGTATCAATAAAGCTAAATGCAGGCCGTCCACATGGCGAAAGGAAAACTGTGTAAGCTTCTATTAGAAAGAAGAAGGTGCATAGAGACCTTAAAGATTTAATTTGTTAGAGTGCACTAAAGCATATACTGGTCACACATCCTACATTTCTCCTTTTTGTTTAGATGTCACACACAGCTTTTATTCTCTGCTTTTCAATCATCCCATCTGTGCATTTAAATGCATTATAAAGCAAAGCTGGCTCCACTGTTTATGTGTTATTTGGCTTTATCAACATGTTCTGCCTCATAATTTATTTAAAATGAGTCACCTGGGAGGCACTTCTCCAGTTTTACAAGTCTGACAATGCTATCCTGGCTGGAAAGTTGTCAAATGTGAGATATATTTACATTTATGCATTTGGCAGACGCTTTTATCCAAAGTAACTTGCAGTGCATTACAAGGTATACATTTTAATGAGTTCCCTGGTTTGACCTTTAGCACTGCTAGAGCTATACAGGAACATGAGCACAGTATCAGAAATTACTCAGTGCAGCCATAATTCGTCTCTGTGTATCAGAACAGCAATGTATGTCTTGTGTGGTTTCCCGGACAGGGCTTATCCTAGTTCCAGACTAAAATGCATGTTTTCACTGACATATCTTCCTATACTGTACATCAATGTTTTGTTTAACCCTGGAGAACCCACGGGTCAAATTTGGCCAATGTTTATTGCTGATAATCAAAGGGTTCTTGGATTCATCAGGGTTAAAGATCCACACCAGTAATGTTTTTTGTAAAGTATGTTTGTAAAAACTTCTTAAAGAGCCAGTAAGATGCAAATATTTAGCGTACTATCACTGTTTATAAGTCCCAAAACAACAGGTTTAAATGCATGCAAGGTAAAAAAAACACTGTAATTTTCTCAAAATATAAATTTAACATTACCCAATTTCTAAGAGATCCCCAAACAATTTGGGAAAAGCCGTTCAACGACTCAGTCTGCCTAAACCCTACCTTTCAGTAGCCTACTCTGCTCTGATTGGTCATCTGACACAGTCTCCACACAAACCAGAGATCAGTGGTACAGACCACCAATAGTGCAACGCAATGTATTGACCTGGTGCTAACATGATTTACTGAGAAGACATTATCGACATCAATACACGTCATTCATCATTAATCCAAGCAATAAAAACGACGACAGAAACTAATGTTTTTACACTCATTTAAGCATTTATGTAAGCTAACCGGGCCATAGCAAAACCTTAAGTGCAACATGCGTTAACTAGTGCTGTGTTCAAAATATCGATACGACGATACATCGTCATGGACGCCTGACGATGCGCGCATCGATACAGCACCTTCCGTATCGATTCGGATGTACTTTTGAAAGTAACGTGAAGAATTGCTGTTGATCTGTGATCCATATGGAAAGGACGCATGTGTCCCGCGGAGTACGTAGAGTTAAAGGTGGCGGGGTATTTTTTTTACTTTGCGTGTCTGTCTCGCTGGCGCACGTGTCAGCATAGTGAGCTGCGTACTCGCGCTCTCTCTCGCGCGCGCGCGCATTAAAGTCAATGAGTTCAGTATGAAAGCGCAGATATCTTAGCCTATACTACTGCAAAGGGCTTTATTAGCCATGCTCTTATAAAACAGTACTGACGCATTTGAGAAGAAACACGACAAAGATTTGCATGTGAAAAGTGTACGTCTAGAGAAGAGATACAGAGCTACTTAAACTATAGCTGTCACATTAATAATCTGATTTCTATTAAATAGTATTAAGTCTGACTGCATGTTTATAGATATATTCATAGATGTAGAATAATGAGAGACAAGAGTAAGGCACCATCTTTGTTAAACTGCTTTTAAAAAAACATAAGTTAAGTACTAAGATTTTAAATATTTCTAATAGCTAATAAATGAATGGCAAAAACACAACTGTTACAAGTCAACACTGCTTATTCAATGTACAATAAACAAATAATAATAAAAATAATGTTACTAAATTCTGAACAAAAATGTAATTCAAAATAGTCTCGTATCGTGATGCGCATCGTATCGGGACCCTTGTATCGGGATACGCATCGTATCGGGGAATTGTTGGTGATACACAGCCCTAGCGTTAACCGCTTGCTAACGTAACTCCCTGACAGTATATTAAGCGTTTAAACACCGACATCAATACACATCATTCATTATTAATCAAGCAATAAAAACTACGACAGACACTAACATTTAAAAAATTAAATCTTGAATCTTGATTTTACACCCATTTAAGCAAGTATGTAAGCTAACCGGACCATAGCAAAAATGTAAACAATAAGTTAGTGCACATGCGTTAGCCGCTTGCTAAAATTACAGTATTATATAAAGAGTTTAAAGTGACACTTTGTAATTTTTCAACCTTCATAATATACTTTCAAGACCCTTGTGATGGTACATCGCCTTAAAATAGGTTGAATGACATGTCTATCATAGCCTGACGGGGTCTGTATCACTTTTACTCATACTTTTAAACTCCGGGTAGTAACTACAAAAAACTACAAAAATCTGCTTTACGGCATACGTCACTTTCTCCACTTCCTCAAATTCGGACATGAGAGCGCAACTATTTATTTTCCTGATGTTTTTGTCATGGCCGAAGCAGCAACTAAGAAAAAGAAACCAAAGGTTTTGTTGGAGGAGACCAGAAAGAGAAAAGGGGAGAGTGACGGAATAAAAATAAGGATGAGGATCAATTATATTGGGCCAGCGTTCCCTCGCTGGCGTGAACTAAAGAAGGAGGAGGGGTTTCTGACCGATGCTGACTTGGCCCTCATGCTTTTGTACTAGTAAGTAATGTTATATTGCTTGCATATATAAGTCCTGTCTGGCGCCCAAACACTATTTTTTATGTGAATTTTAGTGGAGGCTACTTGGAGAGTTTAGAGAGAGACTTATATCATGTGACATTGTGGCGCCGTTGTAGCATCATGGACCTACGACACGGCGATCTGGGTACGATTCCCCTTTAGGGTTAGATAACCGGGCCACAGTTTAACTGCAACATGCGTTGCTAGCGCAGCTTACTGATAAGACATTACAGTAAACTAGACATTTTACAACACTCGGGGGAAAATAAACAATGAAATAATCATACTTACAGGTTGTGGTTAGGAGACGCATGTTGTTCAAAATAAAGTGGGTACTGAACCATCTTTCATTGCCAAATGTTTAGTAAATCCCTACGTGAAAAAGTAATTTTAACCACTGATTCTTCACAGCCAAACGTTTAGTAAATCGCTCTTGAAAAAGAAATTTTAACCACTGATTCTTCACAGCCAAACGTTTAGTAAATCCCTCTTGACCAAGTAATTTTAACCACTGATTCTTCACAGCCAAACGTTTAGTAAATCCCTCTTGAAAAAGTAATTTTAACCACTGATTCTTCATATCTTCATCCTTTGGAAGTGAAAACAACACAAACTGAAAACACAGTGTGATATGATGTTTACACACTAACTAGCTAGTTAGGTCAGAGTTTTTGTTTCTCCCAGGAAAGGCTGTAGGTGGAGATTATTATGCAAAGTGTTGGTATTATGTGGATAAAAACAGGCAGGAGATTCAATCCATATGACGACTTGTTTCAGCAATTCAGAGTCGACTCCCTGCTTTAGAAGCCAAAACTTTATTAATCGTGCACTTTTTGGTTCAACTACTTTGCAAATTGTTTTGATGGACAGCTACATGACACACTGCAATACAGGTCATTTTCGATTTTGGATCTGTGTGACTCTTTAAATGTCCTAATATAACTAAGGCCTATTGTTGGATTAATCTAAGCCCTGTATAGGAAACTGAACCTACATGACTTTAGTAAATTATAAGTAAAATGTAAATCCACCTAAAGGGGATTTAAAGTCCATGAATTGAATGATCCTCCTTTACTGAGATGGCTTGCTTGACTGTGCTAACAGCCAAACCCCTAAAACCATTAGAAATCTACATAAACCTGTCCACCACACTAATCCATATAGTGAAACATTATATACAACATATGCTAGTGAAAAAACACACAGATACACACAAATACAGGCAGACCATGGTACAATAATAGCACAACTACAGGAAGCATACGTTCATGGACTGAAATGACATTATGTACTATCTACAGCTTTAGTCATCGAGGTTGTTATCAAGGGTATTTTGGGTAGTTGTGCGTAGTAAATCGAAAAAAGATGTGGCAAGATTTCACTGATGTGATGCTCAAGGGCTAAACACAGCCTCGCTCATTTCAGTTCAATTTCAAAATGTGGGGATCACATGTAAGAACGCCTTATGTCAACATGTACACTGACAGTGTATGAGAACAAGATGAAGCAAAAGCTTCATTAAAAGAGACGAGGGGGGTTGACTGAGTCCGGGTGCCTAAAGCAAACAATGATGCAGAAATTGAGTGACAAATGCAAGAATATTAGCCATATTCCAACACAGCTGCCTACACACAACCACAGACCAATTTTTCAAACAGTTCACAAAGTAGGTTCATATGTCATGTTGACAATAAATGAAATTAGTATGCTAGTTTGTTTTCGTTTAGGGAAGAACATACGTAAAGTACAACCCGAGGCCATGTCAGCATTTTGTTTCACAATGATATGTGTCAGGAGGTAAGAATGCATTTCAGGTCTACTAATACCAGCTACTTAAATCAAGGGTATACTTGCAGAAGAATGGCTGTGAGGTGGTACTTTAGTATAGTAATAATGACATACAGTACCATCGTGCTATAATATAAACAACGTTATGAAAAAATAAATAAAAAATCACTGTACTGTGGTATTTACATGGTATTTCAAGATGAGTGACCCTGACTGAGACATGCAGGCTTAAGTTTGTTTATTTATGAAATTAGAAGCATCAAAGTTTGATTTCAATCATTGATTTCAGTCACAAAATTCAATCTCTGACATGGCCTAATCAAGGTTATATTTTTACAGAATGTTCTTTATATTATTTAGGATGATTTTGGTTGACATGTTTAACAGGAATGTGTCCAAAAACTTTACTGTGTATGGCCCTGTTCAAGTAAATCCATAGCATCTCTATTGGGTTGAGGTCTGGGCTCTGACTTGGCCACTCCAGATTTTCGGATTTTGTTTTTCTGAAGCCATTCTGTTGTGGACTTTCTCTGGTGTTTTGAGTCATTGTCCTGTTGCATCACCCACCTTCTACACAGTTTCAGTTGACGTACAGACATTCTTACATTATCCTAAAGAATTGTCTGATATACATAGGAATTCATTTTCACCTCAATGATTGCAAGCTGGCCAGGCCCTGATGCATCAAAGCAGGCCCAAATCATGATGTTTCCTCCAACATATTTTACAATTGGGATGATGTTTTCATGATGATACGCCGTGCCCTTTCTATGCCAGATGTAGCGCGCTGTGTTTTTTTTTCTTCAAAATAATCATAGTTTCATCAGTCCACAAAACATTTTGCCAATACCACTGTGGAGTGTCAATGTGCTCTTTTGCAAACTTCAGGCATGCAGCAATCTTCTTTTTAGTAAACAGTGGCTTACTTCGTGGTGTCCTGCCATGGATACCCTGCTTGTTCAGTGTTTTACGCATTGTAGACACATAAAAGGAGATGTTAGCAAGTTCTATGCCTTCAAATCTTTGGCTGTAATGCAGGGTTGTTTTCTTTACCTCATTAATGAGTCTTCATTGCGCTCTTGGTGTCATTTTGACTTGGTGCCCACTTCTTGGTAGAGTAGTCCCAAAGCGTCTCCATTTGTAAAACTGTAGACTGGTGGATTTTTAAAGTATTTGAAATAACTTTGTAACCCTTTCCAGTTTTATGTAAAGTAACAATTCATGATCATAGCTCCTCTGAAAGCTCTTTTGGCGAGGCATGGATCACATATGGTTCTTCTTGTGCAGAGCAAAATCCAAAAGTTTAACGGGTTTTTATCAGTCAATTAATTTTATCAGCTTTTTTGAGGTCATTAACTCAAGGGTTCACATACTTTTTCCACAAGCACTATAAGGTTTTTTGGATGTTCTCAATTAAGACATGAAAGTTCAGGATTTTTGTGTAATTATTTTTAGACACATTATGTTTGTCAATACCCTTGACTAAGATAAAGATCAGATCACATTTTATGACAAATTTATTCAGATAACTATGAAAATCCAAAAGGTTTACACACTTTTTCTTGCCACTGTATAACAATGTGATACTTTTTGGTTAAATCACAAATATTTGTTTTTTAGCATAATAGCAGCAAGATCTTCATCTGCATGAGACAACATGGCACATGATATGTAGACATTTAAACAGGACCCAGGGCTGTTTCGGCTGTCAGTGTTGGACATGGTTATGACCCCCCTTTGGGATTACAAGCTGTTTTAGGTTTGGACTTAGGGAAAGCTGCTCTCACTATGAGCTCCAAGGGCTCCATGGCTCATGAAGGGGAGAAAAACAGATGGTACACTGGACCTCCAACTTCTAGCCTTCTGGTTCTCTCCTCACACCACATATGTCCCCCCCTACAGCTACAGTACATACTGGTGATGGGTTTTCCACAATCCAACATACTCATAATCCAACTGACATAAGAAGGAACATGCATGAGGTCTTTTCGGCTGGGTCCTGGAACGTACAGTAATTGTCTTTATATGCCACTCCAGGGTACTTTGTATAATACTTCTGGCCGTTTCACACGGTACGCAGCAACCGCAAGTGTTTATTTTTTTTTTTTATAGGAGACATGCGGAAATGGCAAAACGGGGGGGGGGGTACATAAGTGAAGCAAAGTTGGTCCACACGCCTTGCTCGTGCACCCAAAATCCTATTCCTTTTGCGGACACGGCTCTTCATGGCAGGTGCCATTGAAGATAAACAGATTGGCACTAAATGCTGCACAAAATGCTTCCACTACACAAGAAAAGCTGAAGCTGGGCGCCAATTTCGCCGCTTGCCACATACAACGGCCATAAGTCCATCAAGTAGCATAAACCTTTTTGACATATGTACACACTACAAAAGGTACAAAAGGGACAGTTCCTATCTATGTACCTTTTGGTTCATTTATGTACCTTTAGGTAACCAGTATGCACCGCTAAGGTACCAATATGCACCTTTTAGGTACAAAGGTGTAATTTTTGAAAAAGTACCGCCCCTGTGACAACTTTTGTACGTTTTTTTTCTGAGAGTGCATATAAAGTGGTATAGTAGATGTTCAAGTTAAAGAAAATGATAAAAAATAATAGGTGCTCATTAGCACAGGTGATGACATCACATAGAGATCTGTTTTGGTGATTCTTTGACGTAATGTGGCAGATGGTAAAATCTGCCATCGATGAGTCACATTATTTCCCTATTTTCCATAACCTGTCAAAGTCTGTGTCATTTCAGTGCGCCATCTGATAATGAGCAGAAGCTATTTTTGCCTTTGGCTCCCCATACCGAATATTATGGTACAGTTCAAGAGTTATCAAATAGCAAAGCGTTCCTCAGTTCAAGTTATTTGATGAAAGTAATAACCATTGCAGTCAGATAAACACTGAAATACAGCAGCATCTATAGAACAGATCTTCATGCTGAGCAGGTTTTGCACGTCATATCTTCCATAATCTCATCTATAATCTCAGCCAAAGAAATGTCTTTGTGAGATGATATCTGATTTGGCTTCGCAAATGTGCTCAAAATCCTGTTATCGCCCTGTACTTAAAAAGTCATATTTATTGTACCTCACATTTAGCGGGCCTCCATTCATCAATGTGATAGAGAATCTGGTTTAATAGAGGGAGAATCAATTCGCAGAAAAGTAAACTTCAGCATCTGGATGCCCTTGTCAATGCCTCCTGGAACAAATAAAGTTATGAAGCAGAACCAGGAACTAATCTCATTAATGGCTGCCATTTGTGAGTGATTAAGGCCTATCCTCGTGCAATGGCATGCTGGACACAAAGTTCTCAGAGGTTAATAACCAGTTACAATCAATTACTCAGCTAATTTGATACAATCAATGGGTTCCTCTAATCACACGAAGGGACAAAAATAAAGTGCAATACGATCGAATCGAATTGTTTGGATATCTAATGGATGTTGTAGGTAATGGTGAATGTGACCAAAACCATCCTTTCTGTACATCATCATCATTTCATATTGGTTAAAGGAGACAGTTAGTGAAAAACCATTTTTACCTTGTCTTTGTTGAATAATGGTAGTCTACCCGCATTCAAAACATACAAAAGTTCTAGACATGCTAAACATCTGTCTCATAGAAATTCCTCTTTTAGAAATGTCAGCCAGAAAACAGCCCAATCTGAAAAACTGATGCTTATGACATCACAGGCATCTCCCTGCCCGTCCACTTTAAAATAATTGGCTACATTTTTAGAGTGGCAGCAAAGTCAGCCAATCAGTAATGAGATTGCAAGTTAAGCCAGTAGGGGGAGCCAAATAGGTGCAAAACCACTTGTTTAAAATCCCCCACCCTAATAGAGCTATCTGAGAGAGGTTTTTAGGAAGCTTCTAAGGCATTACGACCCAAACAAAAACATTTTTGTCTACATGTCACATCACAGAACAAGGATAAATACCCCGTTCAATCATTCTATGTCACCTTTAAGATGTTTGCAGTAACACAAGAGTTCATACCACAACAAACTGCAGCTTTACAGCCCTTACAGAAAAACATGATTTTTTACGCATGGAACATTTTTGTGCCCATGTGAAATGTGGTGACACATTGTATGCATGTGGAGATACTGTATTTTTACACATGCGATTACATGTGGACAATATCAATGGGCTTCATGTGGGACTTGAGCAAGGCAGCTTTCTCAGTTCCTCCCTGCTGGGAGCTGCTGACTGCCGCTGTCTACTTGTGTTCACTACACTGGAGAGATGAAACGGTATGAAAATGTTACATCATGGTTATAGTGACCACAATCACCAGGATTATCAATATTATCATAGTTTTGTAAACAATTTCTAGAAATGCAAAAAAAAGTACTGATGCAAACCAAATTAAAAATTGATTTTACATGTGAGTGCATGTTTGTTTGCATAAACATCAAATAACTTACATTAATAATGGCACATTTGGGGTCATGAGATAAATGTTCATTTAGTTCAAATAAAACCCAAGTGAGTAAATCAGATTTTCATATAAACAAAGGACAAATCAGTAAGTCTATCTGCGAGAAATATGGGGGACTTCAGGACCCAGGAGTAAGCTGCATGACACCTGCGCTCACAGCAATCCCAGAAAAAAAAAAACAAATTGGAAAGGAGCTTTAAACTCATCAGATCACATCATTTAATGGAAAACTAATAGAAAAGATGGATCTGTCTAAAGAAATATTACGTAAACATGTGTTAGTACAAACTAGATTTTCCAAAATGTGAATTTTTTATTAATTTAAATTCAGTCAGTGAAGCACTGTCACCACAAACACATGGAAGCAGACTTGAATGAGTGTGTTTGTGTGAGATACTGGCTGTTGCCGGTGAGTGTGACATGGGTACGTCCCAAAAAATCTCCAATGTACTTTCATACTTTTTTTGGTACTTTGGATTACTTTATTTATTGCACTTATTTATTGGTTTCCAATCACTGTAAATAAACTTGTCGGTTGAGTCATCTTTCATTGGAGATTTTTTGGGACGTACCTGCGTCACAACCGGCGGTACCAGCCGGTATCTCACAGTTTGTCTAACGTAATTGCTTTTATTGGTTGATGCTGGACAGGGGTTTTCTAGCCTTGACACTGGTATGGTTAAACGGTAATAAAAAAACGACGCCGTAATACTAACTTGTTGGACATTTTAATGGCGGTAAACCGGTAATTGTTACATCTCTACTAGTTAAATGCAGATTTTACATTTTAATTAAGGGGCTAGTATACCTGACAATTACGGCACTCTTTATCTGTCTTTATATTCCGTCTCTTTGTTACATACATGTGCTGCGAGATAATGTTCATCAACTTGTCAGATGCTATTCTTGATTTTGGCAGTGTGTAACGTATTTATTTTTTACTAGCGAAATTTTGGACGATCTTTATGTGCAAAGATCTTTATTGTGCATTTTGTGAAATGCATGGGGGTAAATTATGTCTTCAGGGTTTAACTTGGATCCGAATACCCGAGGTCTGACCCAAGAAGCGAGCAGGTTTGGTTCTGAAACTTGGAATGAGTACCTCGAAGCAGGTAATTTATTATAAATGTATAGTTAGCGCTGTCACCATGATTAAATAATCGACTCATCGCAATTGTTTGACCTCATCGCAATGAGTTCAGATCACCGCAATGATTGCATATCCTTCTAAAAAACACAAGGGGGAGCTGCAACACCTGTATAAACGAGACCGTATCAGATGGCGCTTCTTAACTGACAGTGTAACACGATACATTGCAAAGCCATTTAATACAATGGAAAAAAATAGCATTTAAAGAAATGCTGCAAAACTTTGATAAGCAGTATGAACTGCCAGGTAAAACATACATTTCCAAAACAGCAATTCCAAATGTAGGAAAGTGAAGGATGTTATTGTTAATCATCTGTAAGGAATTGATTTTTTTGCAGCCACTACAAACATGTGGTCCAATGCTAATATGACGTTAGTAGTATTGGCTACATTATTATTTAAGGCCTGTTCTGGTATAGTCAGTTTCTTTTGATTGCATTTTTATTTTCAGTTATTTTTCAGACATTTTATTGTGTTTATTTCTTATGAAGAATTTTCAGTTTTTAAAGATATATTAATTTAATAATTACTTTATAATATATGTTATGTGTATTAATATTTACTGCCAGGTAAACCTTGCAAAATATTTAATTTAAATAATCACAACAATTAATTTTATGAACAAACAAAAAACATTTATGAGAATTAAAGCAACACTATGTAATTTCCATGTAAATATGACTTACAGCTCCCCCATGTGGTTGAAAAGCGCAACAGTGCTTGGTATCAGACACTCTTCTGCAGGCAGGTGGAGGGGCGGGGCTGTGTTTCCTACCCTCCACCGCCACTTTCAGAGTGTGCTTGTAGCAGCTAGGAGGCTGTTCAGGTTGCAGCAACAGTACAATTTGTCCAGTTAAAAGTTGTTTTATCACTGAAATAATTTTAGAGACATTATTTAAAGGTAAAAAAACTACATAGTGTTGCTTTAAATGTCAAAGCCCTAAAACAGTCAATGAATCGCCATAATCGCCACAATTTATCAAACTATTAACTGTCAGGCAAATCTCATCATCGTGAAAGCCCTATGTGTAATAAATAAATATTTTTTAACATCAGACTAAACGTTACAGGACGAATTTAGAATGAATTTATAAACATCATGTTCAGGTAAGAATTGATTTGGATCTGGTTTTGGATTTGGTCTGGGTTGAGTCTGATCTTTGAATTCTAGAAGACCTCTAGTCGCAATCCATATTTCATATACTAAAAAGAGTGTCCATACGATTGTTTGTGACTGTTTATTATTGTAGTTAGTTTTCCTCTTTAGATTTACCCAATTCTCCCATTATAACAGACAGCAGTTTGACAAGTGTCCCAGACCTTATGCCTTATCTTTTAGCACTTTGAACACTTATTACTTTAATTGGATCTAAATCCTTGTCCACCCATTATCACACATCACTAAAGCACAGGGCTTGTTATCTGGTTTGCTGAAACCTCTTGTCTGCAGGAGTACACAAATTAAATCCCAACTTGGCTTTTTCCTGAGCGCCTGCCTCATATAATGCGGTCCAATTACGGAGATTTCGAGTTTCTTACTTATGCAATCAAGTAATTACAACCCAATCTCATGCCTGTCGTGAGCACAACATAATCTTTAGATTGGCTGGAAAATTATGTCCGCGATGCACCATTTTTTGAGATGTGACAATTGCCTTCTTAATTATGATGCCATTGTGTCAACTTGCTTTCTCAACCCAATCACGAGTGAGGGTAATCATGAAAGTGGTCCTGAGATGTGGACCGCTATGTTGTAATTGTACTTTAATCATAATGGTGTAGAGAACATCGGCTGTTACTTTCCCATCAGTTTCTTAAAATTGAAGTGAGAAAGATGCAAATTTGAGAACTAAAAGGCACCAATGATCTCTTTAAAATCCACGTAGACATTATGAATTGCCCTGCCTGCCCATCAGGTCATGCTGGGTTTAATAAGATGAGACGGGAAAGAGAGAAAAGTGCGACGGGTTTGAAATATTGTAGGAACGTAGGGGCCGTTTCATTAACCAGAATGCATTGCTGCTAGATATGTATCGAATTAAAAACTGCTTTAATTAATTCACTTTGTTTAAATAAATGTGATATCTGCTGAGGTTAACTTAATATTTTGCAATTAGTCTTACTAGTAGGGGTATACAATGCAAAAAATGACTTTCTTACTTAGTATTTTGGTCTTGTTTTCAGTAGAAATATCTAAAACTTCTTAAATTAAGATGTATTTTCTTGACGAGCAAAATGAAAATAAATCTAGTCTAAAATATACAATTTAAGTGAATTTGTGCTTAAAACAAGCTTAATAATCTGCCAATGAGGTGAGAAAAATTAGCTTGAATTAAGTGTTTAAGAAAAAAGAAAACGTATTTCAAGATTTTTTTTCTCACCCCATTGGCAGATATTTTTGCTTGTTTTAAGCACAAATTCACTTAAATTGTATATTTTTTGTCTAAAAACTACTTATTTTCTTTGGTCATTTTGCTCATCAAGAAAAAGCATCTCAATTTAAGAATTTTTAGATATTTCTACTGAAAACAGGACAAAAATACTAAGTAAGAAAGTCATTTTTGCAGTGTAGGAGTGATTCATATACTGGGGAGACGCATTTAAAAACTCATCAAATATCATTACTCTGACAACATGCTTTTAATTCCTAGCTGCTATGGTAATAATAACATGAGATGTCATTTTAATGCCTAAAATTAAATATTTATAGAAGTCATTTTAGCATTTTATTAAAAGTTTCACAATAAGTTTTACAATAACGACCATGTTGTGAAAACTCTGAATGTAAAAATCCATGCTTTGTCAAATATTACAACTCTTCTGTTGTTCATATTGGCTCTCCACAAAAAGTTTACTTTCTGTTTGTGGATCGGTGCGCAAACAGTGCCAAGCCTGGCATCTAACGGTCTATCTAACGGTTTGCTGAACGGCAGTGTGGGCACTAGCTATGTCAGATTAACATTTCCTGTACATATTCAGTCCACAACCAGATGGCAATCCAGGAGTACAGTCAATGTATTATGTGCCCAAATACACTTCTTTGTGTAAACTTAGCTAGCAATGTTTCTTAAAAAAAATTGATGGTGCTAATTTTGTTATTCTTGAAAGTACGGGAACCTAATGGTCCAGACTACATCCTTTATCAGCAGCACTATTTTAATTTGGCAGATAATAGGATATTGACTAAAATGTGATTTACTGTTTTCTACATAAAATCTTGCTTCACAATGTAAAGAACATTCTGTAAAAATAAAACAGGAAATGAACAGGAAATACGAAACTTATTGTAAAGCATGCCTACACAGATATTAATTAGTAAACAACAGAGTCAGTATTGAATAAGAGGTTAAATCAAAACCCAATTTACAAAAGAAATGTGTGTTAAAAACCAAAGCAAGCGAACAAGACTGTACTACAGCCAAACAGAAATATAAAAGCTCATTATTACCTAATGATTCAGGCTAATCTGATTGGTTGACTGAAGATGACACATACAGTATACAATAGCCGGCCCTCTTATAGCCATAGTAAACTACATTTGTAACCACTTCCGTGCAATCTATATATTGCATAAATATGGAGCATTATGTCTACATGCACTACAATCTGTGTAACTGGTATGACGCGCATTGTACTGTAACTCTGAATGTTGCTGAAGCAGAAAGATGGTACTCAGCTGTAACAAAAAAGCATCCTTTTCTGGCCCACCCTCCCCCTCACATCCTCTCCATCCTCACACACAACCCTCCACCTAATGTAATACCAGCCAAAATAACAATTTCTTTAAACAAGACACAATTAAACAAAGATGATTTTATACATTACCGTTTCCAGAGAGATAGCAATTCGCCTTAGCACTCACATCAGACGCAACCTCACAGATTCAATCCCGGCTGACAACATCACATGACTCTGTACCATCTGCTCCTTGCTGCTTCTCATGTGACTTGAAGATGTGGGATTATGGGATATGTAGTCTGAGTTTGAGAACACATAAATTGTTGTGTTAAAAATATAGTTCACTCAAAAATGAAAAAGCTGTCATAATATACCCTTTACTGTAACATAAAAGGCACAGAGACTGACAGTGAGAGTAACCACGTACTTTGATTCCTGCATTTTCCATACAATGAAAATGAATGGTGGCTTTTATTAATAATGATCATTATAATAAATGTTTAGGGTACATATACAATTTAGCATTTTTAAACACATAATCCTACATGTTTTCACTGCAAATTCTAGATCTTAATAATCTTTTTTATTCTAATGTGAACAATGTGAAATACATAAAAGACAAAAAATACATTGTATTGAAAGACCCCTTTATCCAAAGAAAATTCACAGTGCATTCAAGATATACATTTTATCAGTAAGTGTGTTCCCTGGGATCAAACCTTTGTCCTTTGCAGTGCTAACATATTGCTCTACCAACTGAGCTACAGGAACACAAAATTTACTGTAAAAAAAGGTCAAACTGAGAAAATGACCTTTGTAGATGATACATAGCTGAGAAAAGAACATGACTGTAAATTATTCACGAGCCTGTGTGTGTGTGTGTGTTAATGGGAGTACAGAACTGACAGATAGCCCACCCCAAAAGGATCACAAGAGTTTATATCATCAATAGCAGATCACTTTCACGAATTTCGGACAGATTGCATTTAAACTGATCCCCAAGGTCGCATGGCCTATATCCCAGTCCCAGTGTTTCTGCTGACAACAAATGATTCGAATTTGCACCAGAAGCACTGCCCAGCCAAATGCGTCACCATAACACGATCAGGGGTTTTCATGTGTTAAAAAAAATGTGACCCTGGACCAGAGAATCAGTCATAAGGGTATTTTTTATAAATAAGCTTTCCATTGATGTATGGTTTGGTGTGGTAGGACAATAGCTGAAATACAACAATTTGAAAATTTGGAATCTAATGATGCAAAGAAAAATCTAAATATTGAGAAATTTGCCTTTAAAGTTGTCCAAATGTAGTGCTTAGCACTGCATTCACTCACAAAAAAGTTTTTTAGTCAATTTAGTCATTTTCTTTAAAAAAATCCAGATAATTTACTCACCACCATGTCATCCAAAATGTTGATGTCTTTCTTTGTTCAGTCGAGAAGAAATTATGTTTTTTGAGGAAAACACTGCAGGATTTTTATAATTTTAATGGACTTTAATAGAGCCCAACACTTAATACTTAACTCAACACTTAACAGTTTTTTTCAGCGGAGTTTCAAAGGACTATAAACAATCCCAAACTAGGCATAAGGGTCTTATTTAGCAAAACGATTGTCATTTTTGACAAGAAAAATAAAAAATGTGCACTTTTAAAACACAACTTCTCGTCTAGGTCCAGTCCTGAAAGCGCCAGCGCGACCTCACGCAATACGTCATGACGTCAAGAGGTGACAGAGGACGAACGCGAAACTACGCCCCAGTGTTTACAAGTGTGGAGAAAGAGGACCGTTCCGCATTGTTGTATGTGGAATAATACTAATTAATGTCTTTGTGTCAGTTTATTGTTTATAATGGTCCGCAAATGTGCGTTTCATATATGTAACACGTGACCTCTCTACGCTTTCACGTGAGGTCGCGCTGGTGCATCACAGGACCGGACCTAGACGAGAAGTTGTGGTTTAAAAGTGCATATTTTTAATTTTTCTTCTCAAAAATGACAATCGTTTCGCTAGATAAGACCCTTATGCCTCGTTTGGGATTGTTTATAGTCCTTTATAACTCCGTTGAAAAAAACTGTTAAGTGTTGAGTTAAGTATTAAGTGTTGGGCTCTATTAAAGTCCATTAAAATAAAAATCCTGCAATGTTTTCCTCAAAAAACATAATTTCTTCTCGACTGAACAAAGAAAGACATCAACATTTTGGATGACATGGTGGCGAGTAAATTATCTAGATTTTTTTTAATGGATTAATCCTTTAACAGTAAGAAATTAAAGAATATTGACCCCCACAATGTATTTTGGATATTGCTACAAATATACCCATGCCGGTTAAGACTTTGTGGTCCATGGTCACATATATTAAAATGTTCTGGGTATCTGTTTTGGAGCTATCTGCTGTCTCAACCGAGTTGATTTTTATTATAATTCTGACAGATGATTTGGAGGTCACTGCTAAGGAGAGAAATGTGGCTCTTACATGGACTGTGAGAAAGCTGTGGTGATAGGATATGAAATGAAGCAGCATGCAGCAGCCTCCAGACTGAATTACAGATGCCTCCCATCTGCTGAAGGAGAAGCAGTCTGTCAGGCCTCCTCAGTGTTACCACTCTGGGGCTAAGAGATCACATTCTCCTGAAAGAGGAGAAACAGTATTGACCTATCCTCTGAGAGATTAGATATTTCAGCAGTTAAAATAAGTGAAACGGTGACATAATCTGGAATACTATTATTATAGAAGCCAATAGCTACTAAATAAAGTAGAGAAATGGCCATTTTAAAACATTTTTAATGTCTAAAGCTTTTGACCTAAACTCAAAATATTTCTGATAAATTGGAAGTCATTATCCTTGTATGGCATATAATTGCAATTAAATAAGTTAATATAAACCTTGAGGGCATAAATATTACATTTGTTACATAAAGAGATTGTAAATATATTTGTTTTGTTTATATACAGTTCTGTTAGTCAGTACAACACATCATCAAACACTATACTTATGCACTGTAGGGCTTTAATAACTACATTGGACTATAATGTAAACACACGGTTGTCAAACATATGAAGATAACGTTAAAGGAGAGATATCCGTTCATAACTTTATCTGTTAAACAAAATTAAATTTTTAACCTTTAACCGTTTAATATGTCTTTAAAAATATTCATGTCAATCCTTACTGAAACTGCCCGGTATTTTGGAAAATATCTTAATGAGATGATTACCTTTTATATGTAATTACCAGAAATATATTATTATTAATGTGCAACCACATAGTGTAAGAAATGATGGGTGTGGTTATTAGTTACAGATATGTGGTGTGCGCTTGCGCAGTGGTTCTTATTCCACCAGCGCTAACTGTCAAAATTTCAAAAACAGTTCTGAAGTTAATACCTGTTAGCAAACTGTGTTAATCCTCTCACCTTTTGTTATTTATAAATACTCACGATATGGTCCTTGTATTGTTTCTTCACATTGCCACAGAGTCTGGTGAGTTTACTAAAATCATGCCGAGTAATGTTTAATTCTTACGGTGGCATTTTGTGTTTCATTTAAAATGCGTGACTGTCATCGTTAAAGTTTATGCTATCGGTAGAAAATAAGTTTACGACTTGGTTTTATTTGCACCTCATGTTTATACTGAAACAGTCTGGTTGGTCAGCCCATAGATATGTATATAAAGGCTAGATGGCTCAAGGCGGAGTCAGCTGTGTCGTCACTTGGCGGCCATCTTAGGTCAGTGCTGCCATAGTGCTGCTCCCTGCTGCTGTGGACGGAAGGTGAGTGACATACGCCAACTAAAATGCTCGTAACTTGCTGAATTCTTGACGGATTTACAAACGGTTTGTTTTTTTACAAACGTTATTAACGTGGCTATAATTCTGGATGCTTTAACATGTTTCATGAATTTTTTATTTATTTTTAGTATACGTATTCAGTGTCATAGGTACATCTTTGACGTTTATAACAAACCAATCCGTTTGAAAATCGGTAAAAAATTAAGCAAGTTATGGTCATTTAAAAGTACCTGCATCATTAAAAGTCAATGCTACGAGTGAGCGAGCGCCCTGTCCTAAGATGGCCGCCAAAATGCGGACGTTCCACTCAATTGGCCATCAGCGCGGACGAGCCATCTAGCCTTTATATACATATCTATGGGTCAGCCTATGCTCTCATTTCTCCTAAGTTCAGTGTCAGAATAAAAGTTCAGAGCGGTACAGCTCTTAAGACGTTTTAATCTATGGTTTAAATAAAAATGTGACATAATAAAAACAAACGAAAAATAATGTAGTAATTTAGATTAATTAAGGATTATTTTAATATTTGAGTACCATATGCAGTATAATTTATATAAATATTTACATACATTTTTAAATTAAATTTAAAAATCTTAAAATAAAGATTTTAATGTTTATTAAAATCTGTACATAGTTTCAAGCTAAATTCTCTCATCCTCTTTCTTTAAAGGTGCCAAAGAATGCACTGAAATAATATGTTCCATTGTTTTTTTATATTTACATGGAAGGTATGTAACTTTATTATGTGCAAAAATCATCCATTATGTCCGTTTGTCCTTAGAATAACATGATCTATTTTTGCCCTATTTGGAAGGATTATGAATAATAATAGTGAGCTCTGCTCTGATTGCTCTGCTCTGAGGCTCATGTCAGTAGCTCACATTAGCAAACAGACCTTATATGTTTAAGCCTGTATCAGACGAAAAAACGAATGAATGGTACGTTTCTGGGGTTTTTTTTTCAGTATGGATCTGCAAAAAGTAACTGTAACAACAATAGTAGAACTTAAAAGTTAATAGTGGAGCCTAAACGCTAGCATATAGAGGTTATGCATTGATGTCACTTTTCCACGTGACCACGCCGAGACTTGCACTGTTGAGTGGCAAAACATTTAGCAAATATCTCACAACTGCTATTTCCATTTAGACATGTTTTCCCACATGTTTTCGGTGATTTCACACTGTACACAAATTCTTTCGCTCTGTCTTTTGCCACTCAGTGGGCGTAACCGCAGTAACTTTCACCAAAGGTGACATCACTTGCATACCCTCGATATGATTAATTAGCATGTAGCGCTTTAGTCACAATTTTTTTAGCATTTTAACAACTCTAATTAATTTAATGTGTAATTTAGTGTTGGGGCATATATCTTGACTGTGATTTCACAGTCAGTGTTATGCTGAGATTGGCCTGTTTTCCAGCAGTCTTTGTGTGTATGCGGTTTACATAAAAATGAGGAAACAAACGTATTAGAGGCTCACAATATGTACATTACAATGTACAGAGCTCTTATTCTTCATCTATGCCTATGTAAATACAGTTTTGTATTCTATGGCACCTTCAATACATTTAGTCCTTTTGTATTTCATTTTGTAAGTATTGTGTATTATACTGCCTCCCACAGCCTAGATTTTTTATGTGAGTGAAATATTTTCTGTTGGGTGCAATATTGCTACACATGCTATCTTTTGATCTCTATGGTAAACAGCTGTGGAGCCTGATCTAATTTGACATGACATTATGTTAGATAACATTGAACACTGCAAAACACCACATTGTTAACTATAGCCCAGTTTCAAACTATATTAACTAAACCCCTCTCAAACTATACAAGCAGGTTGCATTTTTGACCAACACACCCCCTTGCCATTGTGCTTGCCAAAATCATTGGGTATCAGAACACTAATTTTCCAAAAATAAAGGGGACTGCATTAGTGCGAGCTAGCATGCAGGGTTTAATTTCCACTTTGCTAAAAGGAATATTTACACATTAAAATTATCCATTACCTCTTAGAATAGGGCTCTTTTTTAACTTTTTTCTGTTTATTTATTACCTTACCAGCTTACCAGTCTCTTTGTGTTGTGTTTAGCTCTTAGCACCTTACTAAATCAGTCAAAATCATCCTGGTCAAATCTGACTATGTAGAACACAGAAAAGTATTTTTGCCAGTTAAATTGAACACTTATATATGCATTCACAGGTACGCGCCAAAGCCTTTGGCATTATCATGCCGAAGTTGGCCCATTACCGCACATTGTGCGTGTTTCAGGATTCAAGCCTGGCTGGTCGATATACAGTAGCTTACACAACTGGCAAATCCTCCCTCGGAACATAAATGCAAACAAACTTGCTTAGATCTGGTTTAATATATTCTCACTCCTGCCATAAGGGGAATTTAGAGATGATATTTCATTTCACAAGCACAGGACCAGCACCACTACTGCTAGCCCCAAAAACAACAGCTTGCACCTAACCAATTTGTAACACACTTGATTTAAAGGTGGAATGGGAGGGTGGGATTGGAAAGTACAGCTGGATTCATTTTATTACCAATGAGGTGGCAACAGATATCTGGCCCTGATTATAACACATAATAAAGCTCAGGTAATGAAGTGTAATGGTGCATAGTTTGCTCTGATAAATGAGAGAAACAAACCAGAACAGATTATCACTCATCGCTGACAGCTGACCTGGGTCAGGTCGGATGTCTTGAATGTTGAAATCACTCATGGGTAAGAATAAATTAATTTAATGTATTTTAAATGTTTAATTTGTTTCTTGCATGTGTCTTATTTAATTTATTTTAATCCTTTATGTTTTTGTTTCAACGTAGGTTTACTTAGGTATTTAAGTTAAAGATCTGTGCTTGTAACTTATCAGTACGTTTTAATCCTACAAAGAGTGATTTACTGTATGAGCTACAGTATCATCATTGTACCTTTGGCAGGGTACGTAACCCTACGCTGCTTCATGGGAATTGTCCCTGTTATGTGTGTTGCATCTGCTAAATGGGTGCTTACTTGCTTATGAAACATTTAACACCCATCACTAAATGGGTGCAGGCAGGTGCACTAGACAGAAATAAACAAGGAGGAAAAATCTTGCACACTGACGTGAGCTTGCAAGAAATCCAGTAAATGTTGAGATGCCAACGATTCAGCCATGCAACATTTGTCAGACAATTAAAAATTTTAATTCCTTTTAAATGCCCGATGAAGGTCACATGACTTGCAAGCTACAGCGGTGTGAAGGATTTTCTTTCTGGAACAGCGAGCGTAGCTCATATGCAACCAAAATATGGCCTTACTTCCCCTGGTGATTGTTTTTTGGACTGCGTTCATATCATAAAGTCAGAGAAAAACAAATGCAATGCCAGAGTTTTATTGAAAAATCCAAACCGACAAACAAACAGAAACAATTAATTTTTGTGTCTCTACATACTGTACAACTGCAAAATGTATAAGAGTCAAACTGGCACCATATCTCTGAAATGTTTTTAATGCTTGTAAAGTAAAAAGTTTGAATAAAACACAAATCATGGCACTATTCAATTCAATTTTATTTATATAGCGCTTTTCACAAGTGTTAATTGTTGCAAAGCAGCTTTACATGAGAAGATGTAGAGGAGAACACAGAAAATCAATAGATAGTATAAGAAGTAAAATATAGCGGCTAAGGTTAAAACCGGACAAGCGTGCATATTAATAATGTAACGTATACAGTTAAGTGCTAAGTTAAGCCAAAGTTGGCTGACTCTCCCTGGGACTAAAAAACCCCCTTAGGAGAAAACCCGGTGGGAAAAACTCCTAGAAGGACAAAAAACCCTAGGGAGGATTTAATATATATTTATATATATATAGACACGGTAAGGATAGGAAGTGGGTAAGCGGATTAAACTGGTTCAGCCGGTGGACGTTGGTCGCGCATCGGCTGGGCATCACGTTGAAGGACAGCCAGTAGATCAGTGGTGCGATGACCTTCACAGCAGCAGGAACTGGGTCTGTTTGTCTCATTGTCCTCGGGGTCGAGGACGAGACAGGGAGACAAAAACAGAATTTTATTAGCGTAGGGGCCGTTCGCATGTAATGCAAGTGTCATACATTATAGTGGTTTAATTCAGCTCGGTTCCAGACAGGCTAACTATTGCGGCAATAGCATATTACCCATATGAGGTATGTGAGTGCTTTGCTCTAGACAAAAATAATTACTGCGGGAAAAGTACATTTACTGGACATTCTATGTGAATGTTTTGTTAATGAAGAATGTTCTTAAGTTTAGATTTAAATTGATCGGCTGTGTCTGATACTCGAACATTATTTGGTAAATCATTCCAGAGATTAGGGGCTAAGTAGGAAAAGGATCTACCACCTTTAGACACTTTTGATATTCTAGGGATAATTAAGTGACCAGAATTTTGTGAGCGCAGTTTACGTGATGGATTGTATTCTGATAGTAGTTCTTTAATATACGAGGGCGCTAGGCCATTTAAGGCTTCACTAACTGCACAAATAGATAAAAAACAAAGATAAGGACTAATCTTAATGAGTTTTACACGTAGACTGCAGGAGCTTTTGTTCTTATGGCAAAACATCTTAAACATAGTTATGATACTTAATAGAGAGGATTTTATGATCCCCGGCAGCACGTAATGTTAGCTTTAAACTCCACCCTATGGACAATGTCTCCATATGGGTTTAAAGTTTCAATAAGCAGTCAGGTCAGACGTTGCCACTGGCTGCTATTACACATTGCAATTTCCTTCAGAGAATGCTGACACAATTAAGGAAGGAATTAGATGACATTAATTAAAAGGACCGAAATGAAATGGGCAGTGGGTCTATTGTGTGAGGTGCCAACAGTAGTATGGTGATTTACATGAATTGTGGACTTAAGCGCTTCTGTTAAGAAGCGACTGAAAGGTTAATTCCTAGGTCCCCGTCCTCCACTCGTGTCCAGCGGAGAGAATCGAGTCTGCCGCGTGGCATTCTGGGATATTGTTTCTGTGGGTGAAAGATAATGGATTAGGTCCAGCGAGGGCTAAGAGAGAATTTTCGCAGGGAGATGAATGAGGTGACAGGAGGCAGTTCGGGGTGGTGGTAAAAACATTTTTCGATTGTGGAGGAGCCGTGTGTGTGCGTGTGTGTGTGAATGCATTGTTTCTTTGTTTGGTTTTATCTGCACTTTTAAACAGCAAACTTTGTCATGGTTAGGATTTAATAATCTTGTTTTTAGCCTCCAACTTCCTTTAAGCGAATGAAAATGAAAGCTAAAAGAATCCCGTACTGTTGGATAGAGGGCTGATATTAAAGGAGTGAGATGCTTTGCCCGAGCGTTTATTTCCTTTCATTCTATTTGGTGCCGCACTGAAACTGCTCAATTCGCATGCCACCCGCCGCATTATCATTTCTCACCAAGACATAGATGTATTGAAAACCTCTTACAGGGCACATTTTCCCAAACTTCACCTCACCTCAGCAGACCAGACTATGAAAAAAACACTATTCAGCATCTAATGACATACTATGAGAAGTCACATTTAAGGTGCTTTTTCTACCAAGGCCAGTTTTCCCACTTACACAATATATCGAAGTAAGCATTGTTAGCATTTTCTTGTTCAAGGGTGCATGTTTTTATACAGTATGTATATTTTCGGAGTTACAGCCACTCAAAATTACAGCCCCAAACTTTTCCAAATCGCAGTGAAAGCGTTGACAGATTCAGAATTGCAAATGTGAACAGCAGGAGCATTGGTGTAATCCAAAAGCCTTTATTCATTGGGGAAGCCGGCTGGGAACAAACTCTTGTTGTAATTTTCAGCTTTTCAGCATCGACTACATTCAGTCCTCGCTCAGCGGGAGTTTTTCAAGCGACAATGCAAAGTTAAATTACCTCCAGATGAATTTAAAGTTAGACATAATAGTCCTATACTGCACGCTTGGAATAATGTTGGGTGTCCGCTTGAACGTCATGAATGTCCTATAGAATATTTTGAGTCTTGTTCACTTGTTCCTCGTGATCATGCTTTATCAAAATTATCGTGTTTGGCCATCTGTTTGAGTCATCATATGTGACTTAGTCATCACATTCTTGGTCGACAAATCGTGTGCAACCATGCCTGATGCAGACAGTGACATCCATCCTCCTCCGTAGAAAGTGATAATATTATCACAAACTTTTTTAGCTTTCTAAAAAAGGCATGGATAAACATAACTCAGTATTGAAGTGGAAAGATGTTGCTTTATGTTTGTCCTTGAGTAACACATACTCCACCAAATTTAAAAATTATTTCTTGTTTTTCATGCTACAGTTTATCTTTTAATGTCAGAGAATGTTTCAATATTCGATGACCTGTAAGTGACGTATTTGATCTCACTAGCTTACCTGTCTTTGAGATATTCTTCAGCATAATCATAAACCAGCTCATCTCAAGGTCGAGGTTTAATTCCTTATAAGCCAACTGGAGTTGTGATTTAGTCACAAACTTTGTAGTCCTATCAGTATGTGTTCAATTATCAAGCTTATTTATTACTTTCAATAAAAGCTCGACACTTGACATTAAACACAGACCTACAATTACTCTTTTAGTCAGGAATCAACAAGCCGGGGCTCGTGTTGGTGCTTAAGCTTGTGTAATGAATGTGATCGTAATGGACATCCAGCAGTTTGGCGGAGAGGTTCTTTACTGCCCGAACGACCTCTTCCTTAGTCGCCCCTCTGTTTTAAATGCCACTTGCAAATGCTTTCCAGGGCAACTTAAAAATCCATTTCCCACTTCACTTCCCCATTCAAAGCTCATCTGTCTTGCTGGTATTCCTGTGTTTTACATAACGATTTGCTTCTTTGATCTGAAGGGGACCTTCAGAGGGACGGGGATGGTTAAGAGGCGACTTTTTCTTATGCTCTGTTCTCAGGGAATGCCATCATTAAACAGAAAATGGTTTTGACCCACATTCACATGACAAAGAGCACATTTACACCTAGTATTAGGATGCGTTTTGGTTGATCGGATCACAAGTGGATAAAAGAGGTAGATGTCCTTTCACACCTTAGGTTTTAAGGGTCAGTGGCAAGACGAGAAATTCAAAATTCTTAAAAAAAAAATGTTTAAAAAGCACGCATCAGGTTTAGTTCAATGCACATTGTGTGTTTATGTTAATTTTATTCAATAAATAATTACATTTGCACAATTTTTATGAAAAATTATATATATATATATATAATTGTAGTTATTTCTAAACATAAGTTTTAATGCATTTTTGTAATATTTGTCCTGACATATGCTGAAAACAGCTCTGTTTGCTAAACAATATTTGACAAATGATGTAAAAATGTATGTAAAAAATGATTCATTCAATTTACTCAATTTTTTTAAGGTAGGTGGTTGCAATCAATTTATTTAAGCTACATTTAAACAATAGTTTTTTTTTCTTATTTTTAAATGTAGCTTAAATAAATTGATTGCATCCACTTACCTTACAAAATGGAGTAAAATGAATGAATTTTTTTTCAATGTACACTTAAAATTTGTATGAATATATTTATATTTTAATAAAAAATTATCCTCCAAATATTCTTTCAAAATGAAATAAAACCAGAAAATTTAGACTTGGTCCTCAAAAAAGAGAATCTATGCAAACAATGTGCAAATTTATTTTGAAATTTTAACCCTTTTACATTTAATTGAACCATACGGACACAAAATAATTAATGTCATTTCATTGACCCTTAAATCAGTCCCTTTTGTCCACTTTTATCCACTTCTGTCCTGATTACTTCAAGGAGATGGGGGCAAGTCGTAAAGACATGAGCGAGAGAAACAACGGTTTAAATTGACTAATATTATGTGAGCATAGTTTTGTACATGCATATGTAAGGGCTTCCTTAGATATTTTAGAGCAATTGATGAAATAAGCTTGTGCAACTTTCACACGCTCACAAAATTAAACAAAAATGAGGCAGAGAGCAGCCGCTTGAGTTTTATCAATAATTGCCTTAAGACCGCGCCGAACGCTCCAGGCTAGAAGTCAGGACCGATACGTAAAAACACTGTGCTCGGTACATCATGCATTAAATCAATAGGTGGAGAGTAGGCGGTCTTAAACATTCAACTACATGCGCGTCTACACAACAAAAGCAGTGTGGGGACATACCAGCAATTTTTAACCTTGTGGGGAAATGTTTGGTCCTCATTAGAAAAACAGCTTATAAATCATACTAGATTATATAAGTGTGCCCATAAAACATGGAAACAAAACGTGTGTGGTTAAAAACAACTCAGCATCATTTAGAGTGCATTGTTCACCTCAAAAAATGAAAATGCTGTCATCATTTACTAAGGGTGTTTTCACATATAGTTCATTTTAAAAGAACCAAACCCAGTTCACTTAAAGTGAACCAGAAAAGGAACTAGCCGAATGTGTCCTCAGTCCTTTTGGTGTTCACAATATAGTGGACTCAAAAGAGGACCCAGTTCTTTTGTTTGGTCCTCTTCACAGCTGAAGTGATCTTAGACCCTTTTTTGTTTACACCACAACTTCATAAGAACTCAGACCCCACCTTTCTGCGCAGCAGTTTATTTTGATACAATGTCCAAACGATACGTGAAGCGGACCAAAAAAAGACCAAAAGATCCCTAAACGAACTGTACTCAGACCACCTCCAGACGTGGTCTGAGTTCGGTTCACTTTTGGGTCCTTTTAGGGGGGTCTGAGATCACTTGGTTTGTTCACATACACCCTGAAATGCTCTGAGAGCATTTGGAGTGCTCAAACGAACTAGGTGTGAAAACACCCTCAGTCTCATGTTGTTCTAAACCTGATTTTTTTTTTTTTTTAAGAACACAAAAGAAGATGTTTTGATAAATGATGGTAAGCACACAGCTGCCATAGACTTCCATAGTAGGAAAACAAATATAATGGAAGTATTGTGAAAAATGATGATGAAAATGTTTTGATAAATGATGGTAAGCACACAGTAAATGGTACCCATTGAATTAATTAATTAATTTAAATTTTCATGTGAACTATCCCTTTAACTGCTGAAAATTATGAGTAGCTGCTGCTTTACATTTTCAGATCTATCAAGCTACCAACCGGCACATGCTGACCTGCGTGTCACTCTCAAACACCTCTGTGATCCGTACACGCAGCAGCCATCCTTCCCAACACCACCACGATGACTGATGACACAGCTTCACAGATGCCTGTCATCTCCATACAGTAACGCTGATCCCTTGTCACCTCTGTCACACTTAATGTTCTTGAGATGTTCAGCATATGATCAGATGACTGACATTACAATATCTATATTCCTGTCTCTGCAGGGGCTGAGCAAAAGACCAAACGGTGAACACGAGTGACTCGGCAACAGCTTGCTTGTCACTTAAAAAAAAAACAAGAAGGGTACCCTGACAGGTGCCGGGGGCCCAGAGGATCGATATATCTATGCTCGGCTAACAAGCGGTTATATTTAGCCTCCAGACAAGTGTCAAAGCGTGGCTGTGTGGGTTCCCACCTGCATAAAACTTCCTTTTCTGTCTTTTCGTCATCAACTGCAAAACCTAGACAGATCTGTCCGTGTGTGGAACGCTTGATGATGAGAGAATACAGGTACGTGACACTATTCCTTAGTAAAGCGGTCACGCTCGGTTTCACGGTCAGTTGATTGAAGCACAAAACCCCCCATTTAAAAAAAACATTCATTTGGTGTAATTTTAGAGAGGGAGAGACCTGCTATTTTCTATTGTTCGCCTGACTACAGGTGTGTGCCTTTTTGTACGTACATTAGTATGATCAGAAAAGTAATCTTCCCATATGCACAAAGAAAGTGAATAATTACAGATCTTATGTTCTCCCATCAGAGGGACTGATGCTTAACCTGCCAGTGCTTTTAAGGCATTATTCTTTATTAAAGAGAGAGAGAGATTTCAGCATAATTATCCTGTATAAGGCAAAGAAAGATTTTAGGCTACAAGGAAAAGGTTTTACTGACGTGGTAACATTATTTGAGGAAAAACAGGTGCATCTCAGAAGGCTGTATGTATAAAACTTGGTCATCGAGTTGTCTTATTGTGCCAAACACAAAATCCATTTATGTTAAATCCATATAATTGATACATCACTCCCTCTATTGTGTAGCTAATGATAACGCTACACTGAATTCAATGCAACAGTAAGATATTCCTGTCTACGTGTGTGTATATCGGAGAGATGGATGAAATGCAAGTGTGTGCGTGTGTTTGTGTGAAAATAAGCGTATTTAATCATTTGGTGCTGCTCCAGCTCCTGTGTGCCAGAGGCAGTGTTGGCGTGACGGTGTGTGACTAACTGGGCGGGGGGGGTTGGCAGAGGGATGGGGTGGAATGTACTGTATGTCAGCTGGGATGATTTCTGCTTCCTGCTCTGCATGGAGTCTGCTCGGCCTGGGTTCAGTCTAAGACCGTGACATCATGATTCAGCCTAGGCTAGATAAGCATGTGTCACTGTAAGTAAGATCATATAACACAGGCCAAACTACAAACAGGCCTAACTAGGAAATCCGTTGATGTACAGTATGGTTTATTAGGAGGGGACAATATTTGGCCGAGATACAACTATTTGAAAATTTGGAAGCTGAGGGTGCAAAAAAATAAATATATAGAGAAAATCGCCTTTAAAGTTGTCCAAGTGAAGTCCTTATCAACCCATATTACTAATAATAATTATATATATATATATATATATATATATATATATATATATATATATATATATATATATATATATATATATATTAAGGGTAGGACATTTTGAAAATATATAAATGGAACATGTTCTTTACTTAATATCCTAATGACTTTTGGCAAAAAAAAAAACAATTATTTTGACCCATATAATGTATTGTTGGCTATTGCTACAAATTAAGAGTTTCGTTGCAAAACGAGATAATTCCGTTTTTTTTTTTTCAGAAATCTCGTTTTTTGGTTGTGCATTCCAATTAATATCAATTCAACTGCAGTTGGTTTGTTTTGATTTAAACCTTCATAACTTAAAAAATACTGCTAAGTAGCACCATAAAACAAAATAATAACATGATAACATAATAAAAAACATGTTTTGACAAAAATGTTACAAACGGATCTATCTCATTTTGCAACGAAACTCTTCAAATATATCCAAGCTAATTGTAACTGGTTTTGTGGTCCAGAGTCGCAAATATTCTGTGTTAAAAAAATCGCTGGGTTCAAGTAATTTACCCCCGACACTCAAGACTCACACATAAATTTTTACCATAAAGAGAATACTCTTAACATGTACATTTATGCATTTGAGACTTTTATCCAAAGAGATTTACAGTGCATTACAAAGTATACATTTTATCAGTACGTGTGTACTCCTTTGGATCAAACCCACCAATTTATGAGCGCAATGCTCTACCACTGAATAACACAAAGGGGCGGTTTCTCGGACAGGGTTTAGATTAAGGACTAGGACTAGGACTTAACAAAATGGCTCTGATATGTCAGGATTTGCTTGCTTTATGCGTTTCACATTTGTGACGTGTGACCTTTCGACGTGATTATGCAAATGCGTAAAGTTGCGCTGGCATGTCACACGGCAAGTGCAAGACGAGAAGTTCATTGTTTAAAAGTGCTTATTTTTTATTTTTCTTGTCGAAAATTACTATCGTTTCGCTAGATAAGACCCTTATGCCTCGTTTGGTATTTATTAAAGCCGTTTGAAGCTCTGCGTTGAAACTTCAATTTTAAACTGCATTCAAACTGTAAACTGTTGGGGTCCAATAAAGTCTATTAAAATGAGAAAAATCCTGGAATGTTTTCCTCAAAAAACTTAATTCTTCTTGACTAAACAAAGACATAACAACTTGGATGACATGGTGGTAAGTAAATTATCTGGATTTTATTTTTATGAAAGTGGAGTAATCCTTTAAAGCCTTTACCTGTTTAACACCTTAACTGTTTAGAGATTTTGGAGATTAAGATTGTTAGAACAGTCAATTTAAAGCTGAAACAGCAGAATGGAAATTAAAGTATCGGTAGGGTTTTTAGGCCCACATCCTCTATAATACAGGTGAAGAGGTGGGCTTAATGGCAGCCCGTCTGTGCTCATGGGCACACGGTTCCAGGAATTATTTTCTAGCCAATCAACAGAGATGTTAATGATTGTAAATACTTAATTGGCAGCCGCAGGATTATTACATCCTAACAAGTGTGATGTGCTAATGGCACACACAATTGTGATGTCTAAGCTAATAAACAGGAAACTAATATAACACAGTTTTTAAACGCACTTCCAAAATTAGGCACTTGTAAAAGATCCACTGCCACATTTACACAATTGGCAGATGCTTTATCCAAGTGCAGTACTGGCTATACATTTGATCAGTATGTGTGTTTCCTGGGGACCGAACCTATGCTCTTTTGCGATGCTAATGCAATGCACCACCAGTTGAGCTACAGGAACACTTAAATTGAATTTATAAATTGCAAATAACTTTTTGCAAATAGTGTTGTAGTTATGCACAGCAAAACCTACTGTAGAACCGTTTTTGCATTATAAAAATAGACAGAACGTGTGTGTTTCTGTACTGTATATGCATGTGTTCAGTTGTGTCAATGTGTCACTGTGTTGGCATGCTTCACTAAGAAACAATTTGCATTGCCCCATGAACTCGGCTGTCAGGTACAGTCCACCTCAGCTCTTCCCCAGCCTTGATGAAAAATATAAAAGGAGCTTTTTCACCGAATCAGCATGGCTGTAATTGCATGCGACAGGAATAGATTTCCTGTCACAACTTAACTTTATAAAGATGGTCGGAAAATATATATTTTTTCTTCTTCCCATGGTTTATACCCACAGACCACCATGTGTGTCTCTGTGGACCCGAATCCGATCTATCTGCAAGGGCCTTTTGTAATTATTATCAGTAAACACAGTACAAATATTTACATTTGCATGCAATTGGCAGGTGCTTTTATCCATACAGTGCATTACGTTTTTTTTATCAGTATGTGTAATCCCTGGGTTCAAACATTTGCACCTATACAGGAGATTAAAGTCATACAAATAGCAATTTGATATTAATTCATTTTTTCCTTGTGCTTACCACATCATGTCTGCAGATGATTTAGTTCCTTGGGACAGATTGTAATGTAATAAGTTGCTGAATTAATGGACGCCTTACTTATCTTGGATCGGAGAGTTGATGAGCACAGCAATTATTGAGGCATTAAAACATTATAGAAGTGACCAAAGAGAACAAGAGAAAAAAATCAATATCCATCAAATCGTATTTTATTCAAAGCTGAAAAGGAACTGTAGATTTATGGTGAATTACATTTCAGGAAGCCGAGGCATTTAGTCGTCTTGTTGTGTGTTTATTGAATCATGCTAGCTGATATAAGCACATAATTAGAGGGTCTGTGATCCGGCAGAACGGGTTTGCTGTGCATTTGCATAGGTAGATGATAGCGTAAGAGCTGCTCTGATTGGTGGGTCAGGAAAGGGGTAGAGCTTTTGGTGAGGCGTAACTGATTGGTAGGTTATAAACATGGTCTACTGAGCTGCCTGATTGGTTTGATCTGTTTTTTCGACGATGCCCGGGGCCGCCAAGCCAAATCGGTTGCTTCTGCGAATGGGACTCACTGCAGAGAAAGTTGCAATTTGGTTATTAGCATAATGTGTTGTCTTGATCCTATAAGCGTTTCCTTCAATTATAACAGCAAGGATGCTAAAAACATACTGGCGCTATTTCTCGCTTTGTTTGGTTGTCATTTTGTTTCATTTTTTGATTGCCTGCCTGCTGTGTGTTTTCTAAAAGCATGATCTTCAGTTCTGTTTTGGTATTGTCATGCAGGAAAGAATAAGGACAAAGACATCCTAAATACCTCAATTGTTTCTCATGTTTCAGCCCAGAGGAAAATGTTATTGTTTAGAAGTAGTAGACTTCATGAAGATCTCTGGTAATGTATGTAAGACAGTATGTAATTAGAGGACAGGAAAGCAAAAGGGGAGATAGGGGCATGGGATTGGCAACTCGGGTCCCCGAAAGTGTGTCTGCACTATATATGTCGGAGCACTTGGCTCTGAAATCTCTAGTTAATTTTATTTAAACTTGCTTTAAGTTGTTTTACAGTTAAAGTATACAGGTATGTGAATGATGAATCGGATGCTCATACAGTTCCATAGTTCAGATAATTTGGTCTTTATTGAGACATGTTTGAGTTCCTATCGAATTTAATATTGATTTCAAGATTTTGTGTCTTGACGACTTTGAGATGTTGTTGAGATGTCTTTTGAAGCTCAAAGAGATTTTAAAATGTAGGTGTACTATTTTTATACGCCTTTCCTTTCTTGTTTGGCTTCACAAAACATTAATGATTTATAATTTTAAGCATCTTTTTAAATTATGCACCATGCGGTCTGATTCTACCCAGGCATCTTCACCTTGCCTAAATGGGGTAGATCTCAAATTGACCCAGCCTGTCATTTACCACTTAGCGGAGAGCATTTGTTTTGGATGAGATATTTTTTTTTTTCTTGGATCACAGAACATTTGAACAGCATTGAAAAAGTAGAGGCAGCAGTTTGATCATGACAAATTTGTTGGAAAGGCTGTGGTTTTGTTCGCAGATGGTAATAAGCTTTACAGTCCATTACTGTATCTATTATGCGGGTGGGACTAGATAGGACAGAAATGTCGGACACTAATACAGAATTAACAAACATTAGGGTTGTATCACCCTCCAAATATATGTGATGTGATGGAGTGCCAATGAGACCATCAGTTCAGGCGGTTTAGTATATCAAGAGCTCAGATGCAAAAGCTGCTAAAAAGCCACCTCCGTCAAAAATGAGATTATGATATTGATCCAATGCTCTTGGGATGTATTGAATCATGTATAAAAATACTTTCAAATCCTCTTAATTTAATTTCAAATCCTCTTAATTAGCTAAGTCCTCCAAGTGGTTCAAAGAAGAATAGCATGAATGATGGAGTGTGTGTGTGTGTTGGATTTCAATTGTTGAGCTGCATAAGGATTTTTTTTACCTGGTTAAAGGAAGATTAACAAATATATTAGGATATTGAATGATTTTTGAGCCTTGTACCTTTATTCAGGAATGACAGTGAAGAGTGACTAGAGATTTTTAGAAGTGGAGATTTTGCAGTGAAATGGAGAATAAAATGCTGACAAAATGAATTTTTAACCCCAACCCATTTCAAGGCATTTTTCAAGCCTTTGGGAGTCAACTGAGTCAGCTTAACTATACTTTACATTAATACTCACTGGTATGGTTTAATTTTAACTGCTGTATGTTGCTACTTTTATTGTCCTTTGATTTTTCTGTGCTTTTTCTGTTTTTTAATAATGTAATGCTGCTTTAGAACAATTGACCAATTGCGAAAAGTGATAAATAAATAAAATTCAATTGAGTTGCGGAAGGAAAATTTGACGATGGGCAGCTGAATTATAAGATAATAATGCACACCCAAGGTGCTTATGCTGCACGACCGTGTGCGTCATACATCTAGAAAAGTGAAGCCGCTGACTCTTTGATCGCCACCTGGTGGCTTGCAGTAATACAAGTCATAAACCCCACCCTCTCCATGAAAACAAACAAGACTCGGCTATAAATAAAAAAATATTTACACTTAAATAAAATTTTCCGAAAGATGGTTTTGGTCCTTGTTATCACGCTGATATATGTTCAATTGTTAATTTTTGTGATATGTTTCATTTTAGCTAGTAATTTGATGCTATAGAAAGTAGCGTGTCGTTATGATTGGCTTGGTTGAATTGGACATGGTAGCTCCCATGGTCAGACATTTTTGGCTTCAATTCATTACAATGGAAGGAAGCGACATTGTGTCGTCCATCTTTTTTTACAGTCTATGGGCACGGCACGAAGCGTCAAATGACCGAAATCAATTATTTTGCTTAGACCATGGATACCACAGATATTGCTAAGACATTACTTTGGTGCTTATTTTAAGACATTTGACACATGGTTATTCTGATTTCTTAACCATTTAGAATAAAGCAGTCAACAGCCCTGTGGTATAATAAGTAATAACTTATTAATTCCCATTAAAATGAAATTACTGAACCTGGCCTGATAAAATGCACTTAGGTCCCGTACACACTGCATATTAATTGGGTTGTCACTTCACCTTTTACACTTAATCCTGTTCTGTACAGTATACACACAGTTCAGTAATTTACGGGACTCACAACCACATTCTACAACCGGATTAATTCCCGCAAAATGCAGGTAGTGACAACCGCATTTGCAGAGACTTTGCATAGTGTGTACATAACCGAACTGAACAACTAGTAGTTAATAAAGTGTTTAAACGTGCATCATAAACATGACAGGTCTCTCTTCTGAAAAAAGAATCCTTCTGTACAATATGTGCAGTTCAGAAAATTACAGAGGGACAAGCGTTTGCTGACTAGTGTTGCCAGATCTTGCATTAAAAAAACAGCGAACAAGAAAAATCCAATAATAAAACGAAATAAATCTATATGCTTTACCTCAATGATCAAAATATTGGGACCAGAACCTTCACACTTTATTAACATCAAAAACTTGATCGCTTCATGAGCCAAAAGCCATAAACTGTTAAGCGCCAAAACGGTATTTACGTACAAAAAAGACAAGGACCTGGCAACACTGCAAGACAGCGCTCTGTGAAGCAGCCAGCCTCACAAAAGCGTACAACAATACACAACGCAATTATTTTGGTCAAAGCTGTTAGTGATAAGCACGCGGGACGGCAGAACGTTGCTATGGTTATTTCTGTGTCAATCATCACATTTTCGGGAGTGAGTCTTGTTCCGTACAGACATGAAACGAACATTTAGGGGATTCACTCCCGCATTTAAATGCGGTTGTCACTCCCAAAGGTTCGCAGTGTGTACGAGACCTTAGAGGGTTTTGCATCCGAGTTCCTCATATATACTGTATAGGACTGCAATACCACTATAATGAACAGACTAAACTGACGGTCTCATGGGCGCTCCATCATTTCACGTATTCCATATATTCGATATTTATATAATAGTCTGTACGTTACTGATTTATCCCACCATGGTGTTTAAAGTCTTTTGGAGATCTTTCCACCTGCTGACATCAGGCAGCACTGCTTGCTTGTCCTCTTCTCCCTACTGCTGTGCCAAATTACCTATAACATCTGACTGTTACCCCTGTGAGGAGTAACTCCCACATAGACCTTTCTTCTTACTTGTGAACCCAGTTGCTTGCACTCATGTAAAAAAAAACACTCTGTTTCATTGCAAGTACATGTACTGTATATTAGGGATGTCAATTTAGCATTATTTGAGCATGATTCAGAAATGTTTTTTAACAGAATGTACTTTATAATTTTTTTTAGATTTGATAATTGATCAGATTTATTTTAAAGGTATCACTTTACAATAAGATTGCATTGGTTAACATGAATAACAATGTATAATGCATCTATAGCATTTATTAATCTTAGTTCAAGTTAAATTCTTTATTTACTAATACATTTTTTTAATCAAAAGTTGTTACTAATATAAGTTCACACAAGTAATGTTTTTTAGTGAGGCAAAACATATTATATTTTCGGTCTAGTCCTGGCTTAAGCTAATCCCTGTCTGGGAAACCACCCCTTTATGTTTACATTTTCTATGTCTGCCGCCATCCATTAAACGTGTCTTTGAGCTATATTCTTGTCTTTTAACAATGCAAAAACATTTTCTTTTAATTGATCTTCATTTTCACCACAGTGCCTCTGGACAACTGCCTGCTTCATTTCCCTTTGGACCACTAAGGATGTATCTGATATCATCTACAAGTTCATTCAACTACATCTCATCTCAATGAACAGACACATTTTCATTAAAAGCTTTGTCAATTGCAGGCTGGTAACTGTTCATTTGATAAAATGTCTAAGGCCATAAATTAAAAGTGAAAGTCAAATAATGTAGATGAGCATGCAAGAAGAGAACAGCATTAGAAGTTCTTTGTCTGTCTGATAGGAAGTGTCAGAGGTGCTGAGGACTGTGGGTTTGGTTTTAAGAGGAAATAAAATTATCGTGCATATGCAGTAAAACAGCAGTGTCCTATGAATTGGTTTTGGCTGAGTGATGCTGCTTAAGATCTGATGTTAATTAAAGGTGTGGAAGGATTTCATAGCATCTCAATCCATCAATCATTTACTGAGCAAGAATAGACTGAGAAAACAGACTAAGAAAATCCTGCCTGGAAAAAAAGAGATATTAAAAACGGGATTGACTTTTTTAAAGTAGTTAATTTCGAATGCTTTTTGAGCTGTGTTATATTTAAGTGTTATGTTAATTTCTCACTGACAGCATTGAAATTTAAATTGAGACTATTGCTTAAAGGAATACAAAATTAAGTGAATTTTTTAATTCGAGGGCACTTAATGCGAAGTTCGTCACAACATGTAGCCCATCATGTTTGTGATTCCTTATACACATATTTTGAAACGCAAGCAACATACATGACACTCTGAACACTTATTTTGAATTTACGCCCCTCAGATGAGCAGTAACGAGCCGCCACTGTTGTTAACCCAAATTGGGTCAAAAAGGGACGAACCTAACCTGTTGGGTTGTAATTTAACATGCTGGGTTGCTTCACCTAAAATGTTGGATTGTTTTAATCCAGCGTTGGATCAAATATAAACTTTTTATAGGTTAATTTAACCCAACTACTGTGTTTGTCCCTTTTTGACATTTGTGTTCACCCCAAAATCCTGTCATCACCCTCAATCAAATTCTACCAAGACCAAATTGTCCAGCTCACATACTGTATGTGTTTAACAAATAATATTAAATTCAACTTTTATTTGTCACTTACACAATCATATACAGTACGAAATGCTTTATACAACTGTATTTATTGAGATTAAAGGGATAGTTCACCCAAAAATGAATATTCTGTCATCATTTACTCACTTTCATGTCGTTACAAACCTGTATAAATGTCTTTGTTCTGATGAACACAAAGGAAGATATTTTGAGAAATGTTTGTAAGGAAACAATTCATGGACCCCATTTACTTACACAGTATACGTTTTTCTACTATAGAAGTGAATGGGGTCCACAAATGGTTTGGTTATAAACATTTCTCAATATATTTTCCTTTGTGTTCATCAGAACAAAGAAATGTATGTGGGTTTGTAACAAAATGAGGGTGAGCAGATGACAGAATTTTCATTTTTCTGTCACGGCCAGGGACGGACCCAAATATACTAAAGGTCACACCCCTCTCAACTCTTCCACCTCGAGGAGTTTCCCAAGACCACCCCAATGACCAGACAGACGAGTATACTACGTTTAAAATAAACTTTATTTAAATATTTAAAAAGGGAAAAGGGAAAGGGCAAGGTTAAAAACTAAAATGACTTCTTCTGCCCTCCAGGGCCACTCGTGCCAAGGACCGGGGACAGGGGCTCCTTATGACACTGGTCCTAGAACCCGTGGCGCGCTCCGCTTCTTCCTGGAGGCAGATCAAGAACAGAAAGGTTATCACAATGTGTTTCGATGTGAATTTTACTGCTGCTCCAATCCCCCGTCTTCTCGCTCTCTCCTCTGCCTTAGGTTCAATGGGCTGTGGACGCTGAAGCAGAGATCGTTAGTGGACCGTGCAGGAAAACAACTCACAACACTAGGGTTTCTATCTCACAAGGGCCTTCGTCGAGACACAGGTAAGTGGTTGCTGTAAGCACAGGTCAATGACACTTCACAGAGGTAGGTTACTCACAACACTGGGGGTCTTCGTTCACACAGAGCATTCCTTGAGACACAGGTAAGTGGTTGCTATAAGCACAGGTCAATGACACTTCACAGAGGTAGGTTACTTACAACACTGGGGGGCTTCGTTCACACAGAGCATTCCTTGAGACACAGGTAAGTGGTTGCTGTAAGCACAGGTCAATAACACTTCTCAGAGGTAGGTTACTCACACGCTGGGGGTCTTCGTTCACACAGAGCATTCCTTGGGACACAGGTAAGTGATTGCTATAAGCACAGGTCAATGACACTTCACAGCAGTAGGTTACTCACAACACTGGGGGTCTTCGTTCACACAGAGCATTCCTTGAGACACAGGTAAGTGATTGCTATAAGCACAGGTCAATGACACTTCACAACGGTAGGTTACTCACAACACTGGGGGTCTTCGTTCACACAGAGCATTCCTTGAGACACAGGTAAGTGATTGCTATAAGCACAGGTCAATGACACTTCACAGCGGTAGGTTACTCACAACACTGGGGGTCTTCGTTCACACAGAGCGTTCCTTGAGACACAGGTAAGTGGTTGCTGTAAGCACAGGTCAATAACACTTCACAAAGGTAAGTTACTCACAACATTGGGGATCTTCGTTCACAGAGAGCATTCCTTGAGTCACAGGTAAGTGATTGCTATAAGCACAGGTCAATGACACTTCACAGCGGTAGGTTACTCACAACACTGGGGGTTATCGTTCACACAGAGCGTTCCTTGAGACACAGGTAAGTGGTTGCTGTAAGCACAGGTCAATAATACTTCACAAAGGTAAGTTACTCACAACATTGGGGATCTTCGTTCACAGAGAGCATTCCTTGAGTCACAGGTAAGTGATTGCTATAAGCACAGGTCAATGACACTTCACAGCGGTAGGTTACTCACAACACTGGGGGTTATCGTTCACACAGAGCGTTCCTTGAGACACAGGTAAGTGGTTGCTGTAAGCACAGGTCAATAATACTTCACAAAGGTAAGTTACTCACAACATTGGGGATCTTCGTTCACACAGAGCGTTCCTTGAGACACAGGTAAGTGGTTGCTGTAAGCACAGGTCAATAATACTTCACAAAGGTAAGTTACTCACAACATTGGGGATCTTCGTTCACACAGAGCTTGCCTTGAGACACAGGTAAGTGATTGCTATAAGCACAGGTCAATGACACTTCACAACGGTAGGTTACTCACAACACTGGGGGTCTTCGTTCACACAGAGCATTCCTTGAGACACAGGTAAGTGATTGCTATAAGCACAGGTCAATGACACTTCACAACGGTAGGTTACTCACAACACTGGGGGTCTTCGTTCACAGAGAGCATTCCTTGAGTCACAGGTAAGTGATTGCTATAAGCACAGGTCAATGACACTTCACAACGGTAGGTTACTCACAACACTGGGGGTCTTCGTTCACAGAGAGCATTCCTTGAGTCACAGGTAAGTGATTGCTATAAGCACAGGTCAATGACACTTCACAGCGGTAGGTTACTCACAACACTGGGGGTTATCGTTCACACAGAGCGTTCCTTGAGACACAGGTAAGTGGTTGCTGTAAGCACAGGTCAATAATACTTCACAAAGGTAAGTTACTCACAACATTGGGGATCTTCGTTCACACAGAGCTTGCCTTGAGACACAGGTAAGTGGTTGTCACAGACAGTGGGCTTTCGCTACAGCGTCGGTGCACCGTGTTCCTTCACCCGTCCACTCAACTTCTCGGGCGTCGTAGGGACTGATGGGTCCAGTGGCACGGAGTCGAACGCTTCCCGAACTCCCCCTCTGGTTTCCACGACCGGGGTCCCGAGTTGGGGCGAACTTTCGTTGAGGCTCCGCCACCACGAGCTGCTGTTGGATAGGTCGAACACACACACACAACTATGACCCTCAATCCGCACAGTGCACTTCCACAAATACTCACTCCTATCCGCCACTGGGTTTCACCACTGTCCGTTCTATCGAAGAGTGACGCTCTCTCTAACACACCCGGGGCCAAGGCTTAATTTCACTCTCTCCGTAGGACTCAGGCCACAACAGATGTAATCCTCTCACGATTCGTCCGAGGCCGGCGGTTTGGTCGCTACGAGCACAGCATACACACAGCAAGCACAGCACAACACCAAGTAATAAGTGAAACTCACCCACGACACTCTTGTACACACTTCACGTGATCTTAAATATGGACTTAGCCACCAGGCTTCGATTCCCTCGGGAGGATAGCTGGGCGAAGTTTTTGGTCACCGTTGAGAGTAGGCTTTATATTACTCACAGCCCCGATGTGTTGTTTGTTACTTCTCTGGCTCACCCACGCTTTCTTGTCCCGCAGGGCCACTGATCGATTCGTAGACGGCGCTTCCTATTCAAATGTTTCGTCCGTGTTTCCGGTCAACCCACGGCTCGCCCACTCTTCCCTCTCCGGTGGGGCCAGGGACCTCAAACACAAGAAAGACACACACCAAGCAACTCTTCTTCGAAGTATTACACAGTAAACACAATGGCCGTTACTCACTCTTTGTTGTCAATAGCCTCCTGTATCTATAATCCCGTTGGCTCTGTATCTTGTTCACTGACGAGTGAAAACTCTCCCCATATTCCTTCGCTAGCTGTCTTTCCTTCCTTTACTTCCCCAAAGGAACGATCGGGCCAACACAAGCGTCTGCAAAGCAGCAACACAGCGCACACAAAGTACATAACAAGCACACCGGTGTGGTGTCCCTTTAATTTTGCACAGCCCCGTCCTTTTCGCCTCTTCTGGCAGCCGCACTCTTTCCTTACACCATAGGTGAATCGCGGATCAACGGCGCCCTTTCGGCTCCTCCAGGGACGGGGCGTGTGGTTCAGTTTGCCCAAGGCATAAAGGGACTCACGCCCGAAGACAGCTCTCTACTTTGTGCCTCCTTGGACCTTTTTATGTTGCTTGGCTTTACTCCCTCCTCCAATCGGGTCTCTCAACTACATTTGCCACACCTGTTGCTCATTTTCTCCCACTCTGTGTTGCCAGGGAGACCAGGAAGCGAAATGGTGTTTTTAAAATCGGGTCTGGGCGGAAACCATCTTCACGGAACCTTTCTCCGCCACTTTTGGTTCCCGCCCTCCCATAGTCACCTGGTGACATCTGGGTAAACTATCCCTTTAAGACTGAGATTAAAAATTGTCACAAGAATGGAGTTAACAATAGACATAAAAAGGGAAGAAAAAATTAGAAGTGCCGCTCTTCATCTCTCTTCACTTACTACCGATTGAAGCACGTATAGGTACAAGTTGCTACTCACTTAGAGAACTTTCACTGGGACCGCACCGGCATACTTTCACACCTTTATACATTCCTACACCCCATCCAAAATGAGCAACGCCTTGTGTTACCTTCACAAAGGGGCACTAAATCACGGTCCCACTTATTTTCCTTCACTTCTCCCTGCTGGTGGAATGACCTTCCTATTACAATCCGGTCCGCCACATCTCTTGGAACATTGAAAAACAATTAATAAACCCATCTCTTCTAAAAATACCTGTTGACCGATTTTATTTTATTTAGGTTTAACAGATCCTGTAGTTTACTCCTATTGCTCAAGTGGAAGGGGGATTTACCATAAAAACTTGACACATCAGTTTACATGTTATACAATATTTTAATACTGGATACACATTTCCTGTATTTTCTGGATGTATTCTATTAAAGAGACTGAGAAGCAATTATATATCACTATAATATTGCAAAAACAACAAATCTAATTCTGGCATGGTGGCGTAAGACTTTTGCACAATACTTTATGTATTTATAAATATTTTATTTTATAAGATCTATCTTTTCTCTTTAATGAAAGTGAGTGTTGACTGAGGTTTTCACTTGCAAGCATTCTGTCTATCCATATGTGTTTAAAAAAAAGGTCAACACGACTGTACTGTAAGTAAATTATAATAACATGTAAATGTTTGGGAGAATTATGTTTAATTGAAACAAAACTGACTAGAATTTAAACAAAACCATCAAGCTACATCTTTGTACCATCATTTTCTTAAGGAAAATCAATAAGCACCTTTTAAAGACATGGCTTTAAACTCACCAAACTTCTCCTAATCTCCAGCTATGATCATCTAAGGCTACAGGTACATGAAGTGCAAGTCAATAAAAAGATTAGAGAGGAGCAGGAGAAATAAAAGAAGACAAATTACACAAAGAAAGGAAACAATTGTTAACACAGCTCATCAAACACTCTCCCTCTATCAGTGCTGAACGCTGGATGAACTACTTGCTGAATTTAAAGCTTCCATATGTTTGCTGTTTAAGTCTTAAAGTTTATCTCATCTGCATTACTCATTCACAGATATTAGAGTTTAACGATGAACCAATCCATTAAGTCTCTTTAGACTGTGGGTTGTCTCTCATAGCATGTGACCCTGCCTGTGAAAACCCATATAAAGTCATTTTTGTGATTGAATGTTTTCTACATAAAATCATCCTAGTCAACATTTGAGACATCATGTTATATTTTGTATGAGCAAGGTCATTAGATTATGAGATTTCAGCTTGAATTTTACTGACAGGGTCACATATGTCCAGAAGTCCAGTGAGTTAAATCCAAGAATCGTCCTTATGCGAGTTGAGAGATGTGTTATTTTCACTTGTGATGTGCGTGAGCCAGCCGTGTGTGTCTACGAACATGTTTTTCTCAGAAAGAGGGCATTCGAATGACCTCCAGGCTTTCATAACAGCACATAAAATGCTTACTATGTTTCCGTGGCCGTGACCTTTCCTGCCTGAAGTCAAACTGTCTGAACACAGATTCTTTCTCACTTTTCTCTTAAGGGTAAAAGCAGTCGGGGAAGGATGCTGAAACAAACGGAGCAGAGCGAACATTCGACTGAACAGCCAGCACAGCACATTTTACATCAGGAAAAGAGTTACACCCCGACAACTTGCATCTGACCCCAGCATAACACCTTGGACTCCGAACGAGGTTTGTTTGCTTTAAGGTTTCCATGCTGCATTAAAGGATAAACCTTCAGCTATTTCTTGAACCCTTACGGCAACCCAATAACAATATGTTTGTGTGCGAGTGTGTGAAGGAGGTCCATATATGCAATGTGCATGCAAACACACACAAGCAGAGGCAGATGGTAGCATTACTCATCTGAGACTCTACAGTATAACTGACACGTTTTCAACCCCCCTTCCTTCCTCAGCAGAAATGCAGCCCACGGTCGCACTTCGCTTTGCGTTCGCACGTCCAAACCTCCTCCGTATTCCAGCAAGACGAGGCAGGGAACGCTGTCCTAAACTCTAAACATCTTTCCAGCAGCCAATGAAGTAGAAATTGGAAAACAAACATCTTGGGTGTAAAACAAACAAGTCAGCAAACAAACAAAGCAACACACTTTAATAAGGCATGACAAAAAATGCTTTTTTGTATATTTCATTAGTAGCTTGATTGTGGTATGAACAAATATTGTTAATGATGCCATTTTGGGTTAAACTTGATTTTTTTGTAGATTTACAGTGACCCCAAATACTGTCAAATTTCATTGCTATAATGAAGATCTCTGATGCAAAAGCCGCTAAATGCTTCACATTAAAAATAAGATAATAATATTGACTGAATGCTGTCGCCACATAATATACACTCATGAAATACTTATGCTTCAATTTCCCTTAATTCGGACCTCAGGCAATTAAGAAATACTGTTTTGTTGGCAAAATCGGTTAAAGTCCATGTCGATTTGTTAGCAAAGCCCTCTAAGTGCACGCATAAGGAATTGGATGAACTATGGCCCACCTATGTCAAGGTGCAAGGGGTAATTTTGCCCAGTGTTCAACAGATTATGAGGGTCGACCACTCCTGTCAAGCCTCCCGTCATTATCCGGTTGTTAAGCCTGACGTCATGGGCTACGTCCGGGTCCAACAGCTCACAGATTTCATGAAGAAATAACAAAAAAATCACGGCTAATACACTTGTATCATAATGAAAAACTACCAAACACACCTGATCCTAATTTTTATCTTCATAACAAAATCCGAGATGACCAGACATGGATTTATGGATGTATAATTATTAATAGATTGCTATCTTTGATTCTGGGAGCCTGAGACTACAAGTTTACACGTGAGTTTATACATTTTTCGCTTAAATGTGTGCTATGAATAAATAATGCTCATATTCGGCTGTTTAAACGTGGTGGCTTGGAGTTGAAAACGGTATGCCTTACGTCATGACTTAACAAGCGGATAACGTTAGCCTGGAGACTGCACTGTACACTGCGAGTTTATAAAATTTTCGCTTAAATGTGTGATATGAATAAATAGTGCTCATAATCGCATGTTTAAATAATATCCTCTGTTGAAATTAGTGGAGGTTTGAACCTGGAAACAGTATTCCTTACGTCATCACTTAACAACCGGATAGGGCTGCCGTGATTTCACAAAGTAAGATGTGATCCTGGATCAACATTTTTTGTTGATCCTGGATCAACGTTATCCATTTTTACCGCTCCAATTAGTGTGAAAAAAATAGTTTAAGAATTTTTTAAAAGCCTCTAACCCAATTTTAAATCTAACAATGTGTCAATTCCTCCAGAAAACAGTGCGGGGTGCACTTGAGAGTTTGCATTTATTTCAGACAAATCTTTTGGACTAGTTTATTTGGACAAATAATAGACAGTATCGCTTTGTGGCAGCGCAGCATGAGAATTTTAAATTCATTTAGTATTTTAATAAAAATGTACAATTTATATTTTTATATAAATATATGCTTATAGGATTTCCGGGAAATCCCAGCCCTCCTCAATTCGAACACTGATTTTACCTGGTTAAACAAGGTTTACAGAATATATTAGGATATTGACAAAGTTTTGAGTCTTTTGCCTTATTAAAAAAGGACAGTAAAGAGTGATTGATGACATTTTTAGAAGTGGAGAAGTGGAGCCAAATTTGTTAAATCCCAATGAAATTTTAAGCCATTGAAAATAAGAAAATACAGATTTTTAATTATTAAAGAAACATTCCCACATTTTGGGAATTTAGCTTATTCACCGTATCCCCCAGAGTTAGATAAGTTCATATATACCTTTCTCATCTCCGTGCGTGCTGTAACTCTGTCTGACGCAGCCCCCGCTAGCTTAGCTTAGCACAAAGACTGGAAGTGAATGGCTCCAGCTAGCATTCTGCTCCCAATAAGTTACAAAATAATGCGAACATTTTCCTATTTATATGTTGTGATTTGTATAGTCACACCGTGTACAAATAACAAGATCATATGAGACACAGCCATCTTTTAACAGTTTACATACTGGGAACTATATTCTCAGAAGGCAAAGCACTGCTACTTGGGCGGAGTGATTTGCTCGCAGCACCCGAGAAGCCCCCTGGTGAGGAGCAGAGAGTTCGGTCAGAGTTGTGCAAATCACAGAGTTGCTACGTCTTCTGAGAATATAGTTCCCAGTATGTTAAAAGATGGCTGTGTCTTATATGATCTTGTTATTTGTACACGGTGTGACTATACAAATCACAACACACAAATAAGAAAATTTTGCATTATTTTGTCACTTATTAGGAGCAGTATGCTATCTGAAGCCATTCAATTCCAGTCTTTGTGCTAAACTAAGCTAGCGGGGGCTGCGTCAGACAGAGTTACAGCACGCACGGAGATGAGAAAGGTATGTATGGACTTATCTAACTGTGAGGGATAATGTGAATAAGCTAAATTGCCAAAATGTGGGCGTGTTCCTTTAAGGTCTCATAACCTTTTCATTGCAATTGAAGTGAAAATACTGAACCTAAACATATGAGCCTGATAAAAAAGCTCATTTAGAAGAAAACATGTCAGATGCACTTAGAGGGTTTTGCATCTGAATGCTTTGTATTTCATGGGTATATATATATTGTATATCCTTTGATATTTTTTTGCACGTTTTTTCATCATTAAGTTTCACTTGGATGTGCAAGTATGCTTTATCACTACTGTATTTGTTTACACTGTTGGCACGCACCCTAACGTGAATCAAAATGATTAAAAACCACAGGGTGAGACTTTTACCCAGGTATATCAACAGACATGCTTTAATTTTTGTAATAAGATTTCTAACAGGATGCGGTTGTTAAAATCACAAACACAAATAAGGCATAATTCAAAACGGATGCCCTTTCAACATTCCTACCTCATGCAGGCCTTAGTTATCTCTCCATGGTGTACCTGCATCTGTGATTTCCCTGCTTGAGTACAACCAAACTGCTTTCTGCTCACGAAACTCTGTAGAAGTTTTCATACATTTTCCTGTTATCTTTGAGCTTGATCTGCTAATGTTTGCTTCTTTATGTGAGCCCCATACACAATCAGAACCACCAACTCACTGGCAGCGCTTCGGAGGTGTTTTAAGCTGTCTTTTATCCTTTCACTGGTAAAAATAGTAATAATAACCTTTACTTCTGCCCACACCTGGCAACTAGAACAAATATGACGCTTCCTCTGTTCTGTTGATACGCAATATGTTATTTCATGTAGGCTCTGTGTTATTATTAGAACACTTGAACACGGTTTCAACTGTAAAACTTATATTAACTTTGGTTATCGAATGCAAGTGTTTTTCCTTCTATTTATAACTTAGGCTAAATAAGCAGCTGAACAATAACTCTAAACTTAAGAAGATGTGGGTTTTACTTCCCAGACACGACAACTACTGTCTCGGTGCTTGCTCAGAGCTATTTTAAACGTGGATTTCCAAATGAAGTTTTTCTATGTCCATGTAATGGAGAGAAAACTGCAGCCTGTCTCGCTAAAATAGGGTTACAGTTTATTTTGATAGTCCACTTACTACAGTACTAACTATAAGTACATTTGCAGCTACACTGTAAAAAATCATATCCAGTTATGTTACTTTAACTTAACGAATTATGTTAAACTATTTCAACTTGTTTTTCTAAGTTATGTCAAATCAAAACTTAAAAGTAAGTTGAATTGACTTGCATAATTAAGTCATAGTGTACATGTTAACTAATTCTCATTAATTGGCAATTTCATGTCAACAAAATCTTATTTATTTGGCGTGTCACATGTCAACTAACTCTCATTAGAGTATTAGTAGATTGTTTAGGGTAGGGTTTAGGAAGGGGTTGTGTTAGACAAATACGATAACATTGCAAATATACTTATAGTCAGTATACTGTAAAAAATGACATTGTTGCACTTAATCAACTTGAATTTACAAATTATTTCAACTTTTTGACCAGTAGGAGATGCTATAAATTATAAATATGAGGTTGAATTAACTTAAGTTATTTTAACTTTATTTTTAGAATTTATAGCAACTCTTCACTAGTCAAGAAAATTGAAATGAATTGTTATTTCAGGTTGACTAAACAAACAAAAAAATGCAATAAAGGATTTTTTTACAGCTTACTTTAACCTCCTACTGTAACACCTGGTGGGTCCACATACATGGACATCACATGTTTTGTTGTTTGCACCATAATACTTAATTCTGTGTAACTGGAAACTGTTGTACACAAACATGGACAATTACACTGCAAAAATATTTGGATATTACATTTAGTGGTTCTTCCTAACCCAAGTAGCTGGAAGAAATCTAAAATGCGAGCCAAACAAAAGCTCAGGTCATAGGAGGTTAAGTCAGTACTTACCTGGCAGGGAAGACATCATGATCAAGAAGGTGGGTCATCCAGGGCGAGGCTGCTGACCCCTATATGAATATACCTTAATGTGGGTGTTTCGATTCCAAAATTTCTGGTAGTGGGTGACTGTTTGCTCTCTCCTCTCGCCCTTATGGTTGATAGTTGGGCTTGAAACCGGTATGAGTGTCATGGATGCATGTTGCAACTGAGGTGCCCTTGATGTCTTTGCGCCTTTGTGCAACAAAAGATGCATTGGCATATTATTAATCATCAATTTGACGCAGTTTCCATTGTGCCTTGCAGTTTAAAGGTGGCCTGATACTGCAATTTATATGTATTTATTTCCATATTTAATCAATAATAATTGAATAGCTTTAAACTTACCGAACAATATAAGTCATCCAGGACCTGTCGTAACTCAGGGTAAAGACACTTTTAGTGGGCCACTTTATCACAGAGCTTTGGGCAAAATACCATAATTCAATCCGATATAACTGTCAGTCGGAGGAATTACTATCTCTTTGTTTGAAATGTGACGTAGTTACATCTTTAACTTTTGCTTTAATTAATTTGCATCTATAAATATATGTAAGGGAGAAAAGAATAAAACCTTTACTCGTGTTCCTGTAGGCCAATTTTTTCTCCGCCAGTCTAATATCGATGGGTTTTACCAGCTGTGATGTTGCAGCCAAGGGCAAAACTTAAATAAGAAGTGTTATTTGAGCATCATAACAACATTTGTGCCTGACAACTGAATGTGCAATGGAAAATACATCAGTCATATAGATCAATAGCTATTTTTATTGGATGTTTCCTATCAGACTGTTTCTGCAGCTCAGTTGGTAAAGCATTGTAATGTTTTAGCAGTGCAAATGTTATAGGTTTGATCCCATTCATGGGGAGACCCTCTTACAGTATACCCAAAAACAAGCATGCAGTGGTTTATGGGAAATGCATGGCATCAGAATGGGCATTCTAATAATTTTCCTATAGCCTTACATTGCATTAAAAAAGTTCACACTTCGCCTTGTGTATGATAGAAGCCGACCAATTTGCATGTTTAACGCACAAGAAAGCGCGGTCTGGCGGCATGACGAAATGCTATGCGCTTTGCGTAATGTTGCTCTGCCTACTTCTGTCAGATTCGTATCGTTTGCATAAGGAGCAGATTTAACATCAGAAGCCTCCCACTCCCCGCCCTCGTGCTGGAGAACCCAGAGTCAGCGCGCGCAATGAGCAGGTGGCCGCCCACGAGCCAAACGCTGGAGGAGCCGCGGGAAGCCGAAACGCTTTTTCCAGACGCGCCTTCGATAGTTTGCCGCCAAAAATTTATATACACAATTTGGCTTTAAGTGTGAATGTGACATTGTGTTTTGTGTGTGTGTGTGAATATGTATATAGGTGTATAAAATAAGTCAGAATTGAGTAAAAACAATCATACAGTGCGAATATGCTGTTTAATCTCTCTCTCTCTCTCTCTCTCTCTCTCTCTCTCTCTCTCTCTCTCTCTCTCTCTCTCTCTCTCTCTTCATTTTCACTTTCGCGTCGTTGTGTCTCCTTCATTCTGGTGTGATCCATGCAATGTTGTTGGTCCACAAGGGGGGGCTGCTGGATATATGCTTTAGTGTCCAACTCACTGCCTTCAAACACTGAATCCAGTTTACGTGGACAGAGCGGGCGAGGACAGCCCCAGAACCCAAGGAAGATTCCCAGTGCCCGAGCCTGAGCTACACACCTCCCTTGTGCTTTCACATCACTTGAGGACTTTCAAATGGAAAACGAGCTAGGACCATTACCAGTTATTGGCTTTAAAGGTCTGGATTAAATAATAAACATTTTGGAAACAGCGCAACATTGTCAGAAGTGACAGAACAGAAACACATTAAGAGGATCAGCTGTGAATGCACGGATGCTTGTTGCTTTTTCGGTCTTAGGAGAAATCTCTCTTCCACTGGAGAAACACAGAGCTCCTTTGTGTCATCGTTTCAGCAGATATTGCCTGTTGAAAGCGTGAATGCACGCAACTTATTCTGAACAAGTTGGAGGAATAGTCGTGGGCATTTTGCGTCTTTACGCGCACGGAGAAACAGATGGGACCTGATAACTTTTTGGAGGTAAACCACTGTTATGATTACTGATATGTGATTAGACCTCCTTAAATTACACCTGTAATTCAAACCCTATTTGTCAAGCTGATTCAGTTTAATGCGTTCGCTCGCACAGCACAAAATGTTACAACATAATAATGCAGACAGAAGTGCTGTATACCCAAGCCTGTAATAATGCTCTTCATTGTTCTTAATAATCGTGTAATATCTGTAGCCTTTACTCAACATCTCATTTTTGTGTAATTCACTGTGTGTAGACGTTTGTTTATATATATATTTTAGATAAAAAAGATTATCATGATGCTTTAATTTTTAAGGGATGTGTGAAGAGTGCTGTTTGTTCTCAGAGGCTTTCGCTGTCCAAGGTACCGGATTGCGGAGTTGACACCCGGTGGACAGATCAGTTTTTGGCACAATAACGTGGTCTAATACATTGATTTTCCATCATTTTAATATTACCGGAAGGCATGTCCTGTTTGTTTAATTGGATTTCAATAGTGCGCAATAGTTGCTGGTCTTATGTCTCCTGTGAAATGGGAATACACCTTAGCGTCTCGTGACTCTTTTCTTTCCACATACGCAGGCATACACGCATAAAACAATAGTCGGTAGGTTTTCCCTAAACATTTTCTATGGTCAAACCTGTAGCAAAGTTTTCCTGTTGGCATCACATAAAGCGTTTGTTTTCCCACAACTTTGCCGTAATCTCCAAAACGAAACTTGCTCGTTCTTGTTCATTTTTATAAGCGTATTTTGGTCGCAATCTTAAATTGTGTTCCCTAGAATGAATTCGGATAAACTGGAGCAATTTTGACATTGAGATGGCCCAAATTCACTGCGTAACTTTAAAACAAAACTCGTGCTGATCGATTAAGAAGATCGTATTTCGATGCGCAGTTTGCGTTTGAAACATTTGCACGATGTGTCTGTAGTTTAATTGATAGCATTGTGTTAGCAACGCAAAGGTCACGGGTTCGATATCCAGGGATTCACATCTTGGTAAGAAGAAAATTTGAATCTTGAATATAATGTCGCTTTGGCGTCTGGTGAATGCGTAAATGCCTAATTCCTGAATTTTTGACAACCTGTACTTTAAAAATGATTTATTGGGTCATGTTTTCCAGTCCTGTGCTAAAAAAATAAACGTTTTACCAGAAAATAGAGTTGGAGAGCGTTTTTGTCCGGTTCAGTGATGATGTCTATCTTTAACAATTGAAATAAAAGCACCCCCCTACACACACACATACAAACACATACTCTCCCTTTGGCTCAGATCTAATAATCCTGCTTATTTTGCTTACAAAGTCTCTATTATACACTGAAACCACTCATCTTCTGGTAAAATATGTGTTTTGCTGGTGTTTGGCAAAGAGTTACTGTTGGTCAGTTCCGTGTTTGTACAGTAGGGGGAAATCTGCCAGCGCTCAATTCCCTCAGTGGGAATAAGGGGATTAACGGGGATCACGGGAGATGCCTCACTGCGCACTCACGCGAGCCTCTGCAGCACAGACGAGCGCGCAATTCGTGCCCGTGACGCTTCATCAAGCCAACAGGTTATCATTGTTTTAGACACGTGCTCTCTTTTCACTCCATTAGATGTGTTTAAAATAAGAGCATATACTCACTCAATATCTCATAAGGATTTTTTTGGATATCTGCCTCACAGCTAAAAATAAGTCACAGATCTGAATTATATTGGAATAAAAGCGCATTTTTGGGCTTGGTGCTTTCCTTTCAGTGCCTGTCCGACTGCCCTTTTCTGAATGCCTGCCTGTACTGAGTCTCGTCTTGAGGCATAGAGGCAAACATAGAGCGCAACACTTGCCCTGCGGCCCTGGATATTTGGGAGGCTGTGTTTTCTTTATCTTGGGAAAGGGGACGGTTCATTGAGATTAAAAATAGATCACGGCAGAGCAGGCTGACAGCATAGTTTTGAATCACAAGCGAGGGTGAAATCGGGCAGGCTGGCACTGTTGTCTTCTTGGAGGGCAGCCATGCATGGCTTTTACCCTAGATGTCCCTCTTTTGTCTTCCTCCTTTACATCCTTCACCTGTATGGACGTGCGAATCAGGCGTTGACAGATATTTTCTGGGAACTTAAGTCTGCACAGAGGGGGATGTATGTATGTGCGTACATCCCTTGTCATGTTTCCTAGCCTTTTTGTGACAGGTTCCTCCTCCAAACCCATATCTGCACAGAGCCGTCACGCTCGCTCGCTCTTTGTTTATGACACGCCACATCCTCTCAAAATAGCACTTATTGCTTTTACTGTCGAGAAACTTGGAAGAAAATTTAATCGGCGGTTTCGTGGCAGTCAAACTGTGATGATGAATGCGGTCATCTCTGTCTGGTTCTTTATTTTTCGGTTTGAGGCAGACATTTAGTGGCCATAAAATGATTGAGAAGAAAGTAAGGAAAATATATAGGAAAGGAACGTGTTACCCATCTGAGCATCACGACTTGATGACTGATGTTCTATCTTAAAGTATGACGGCTATTGTTGAGTTGGTATGAAAATGGAGGTGTGAGGAATGGGATTGCTACGTTTGCAAGGTGCTAACCGTTTAGTGGTGTGATTGTGCAGAGAGAGCTTGTGACCCTTGGCCATCCTCAACGTTCACAGTGATCAGGGCTGGAACAAGCAGAATTTGGCTATTCTGTATCTAATTATGGTCTAAATCACAGCCTGTGCTTCTGCCTCATGAATCTTAGACAGAGAGACAGTCAGAACTAGCTCGAAATGAAGTGAAAAGCAGGATACAGAGCATTAAGTTTCTCCGTCCTTTCTCGGTTCCTGAATCCTTCCCTGCCAAATGGCGCATTAATGGCTGGCGTTTTAAACATCCCACAGATGGCTTTGTGTCTGTGAGTGTGTCTGTGTTGTTGCATGATGCAACTTTATTCGTTTTTAAGTAAATGTGTGTATGTTTGCATAATTTCTGAAATCCATGTGGCAGTCCTTGTATATAAAACATTCACGAAAGCGAATAAGAGTGCATTTAATCTATCAGTCCCTCCAGAAAAACCCGATTATGCGATTGCATGATTCAACGCATGATCAGCCAAAGTCTGCATTTTTTTGCGGGGGGCCGAATTTTTTTTTTTAAATACGCCGCACTTTCGCAGCATAAATTGCAGATTTCCGTGCACAAAATGATTGCATGATTTCATAATCCCTGTATTTTCGTAGCAAAAATTTACTTCACACAAGCGCAGCCATGTCTCCTGTTGCCATGGGAACGTTATGAAGTGACGTAATTATGTGATTACAAAAGCTGCAAACACTGTTTGCAAGTTCCTGCAATTTTTGCAAGTTCCCGCAATTTCATCGCTTGAAATTGCATAAATATCCAGCATATTATATGGCATTTTTTTTAAGAAACGTGCTGCATGATCAACGATTTTTGCCCACAACAATTTCAAAAAACAACTTGCGTTTTTTTGGAAGGACTGATCTATTCATTTTTATCTATACGTGTTCACTGTGTGATCAAACCTATAGAGCAATGGGACGTCGAAAGAACGTCTTTTGCATGTCTTTTTTGCACATCCAATTTTGGTCTGCTGCAGATGCAGACTGTGACGCCAGATTATGTATTTTTTCCAACGTCTATTAAACGTTCAGTATTGATGTTCATTGGACCTCTGTATATGGGCTAATTGTAGTCCAAATGTGGTGGTTTTGGACGTCTTCTTTACATCAAATTTAACCTCCCACTGCACATAGTGACATTAAAACAACATCTTTTGCACATCTAATTTTGATCATCTGAAGGTCTTTTTTCCCAACCTATACTGTGCTGTGCAAACCCATGGTTGGGTAAAATGTTAGCATATGAACACTGTCAGAAAAAAATGGTCCCAAGCTTTCACTGAGGCAGTACCCTTTAAAAGGGTCATAATAAGTACCATTTAGGTACAGATATGGGAGGTACTAATATGAACTCTTTATGTGCAAAGGTGTACTTTTTAAAAGGTGTCTGTCCCACTGACATTGACCATTTTTACGTACAATTTAACCCAATGGTTGGGTTTGCCCATATTTTTGTCAGGATACCAAATCTTCAGGATCATCAAATTTCTTACTTTTCTATGCAACACAAACATTTTATAGCTCTATTTTCTGTATTTGTCAATTTTTCTAGGAGAAACATTTAATACTCGTAACTAATATAATAATAATAAAACATAATTGAGAAAACTATCAAATCTCCTGAGCTATGAAACGGCAACTTCTAAGCAATAAAATGTTCCTTTTAGGTTGATTCGAAAACTAAGATGCTCATTGACTCTAGCAGTCCATCCAAACAGATGTGAAGAATGTAGGATCTCTACGAAGCTTTTGAGGTTTGACTGAATGCAGAGTCAGAGAGGCTGAATGTTTTTGCTCTTACTGTAGATGCAGCGATCTCACAGATTCGCTCTTAAAATAAACCTGTGATTGCTTAAGGGAGGGGAACACCTTGTTTGAGAACGCTGCTTTCACACTTAAACACATGTGCAATTACGCAGTTAAACTCCAGGAGTGGAAAGATTGCACGATTGTGTGAGGACTTCACCAAAGCTGCATAGCACCTTAATTTGCTAAAAATAGAAGGGAGACTACGAGTAGTACATGATGACGAAAATCCTGTCCTATTCTTATGTATAAATGTCAAACCTGTGTGTGTGTATGTGTGGAATATTTTCATTGTGTTTCTATTTTATCCGGATGTCAGAAACATACACCCCAACAAACTGTATATTACAAAAATGTTGAGTTATTTTCAACCCAGCTTTGAGCAATAAGGGACAAACCCAGCTGTGGATTAAATTAACATAAAGGGGTGGTTTCCTGAACATGGATTGGCTTAAGCCAGGACTAGGCCAAAAGCATCATTTATAAATAAACATTTCTGGTGTGCATCTTGAGACACAACACTTGCACTTATATATTTTAAGATATGTCAGAGCAAGTTGTTTTCGATCAGGACAGCACCAACATTTTAGTTAGTCTGGGGCTGTCTGGGAAACTGCCCAAAAATGTATATATTTGACCCAACAATGGGTTAAAACAACCCAGCATTTAGGGTTTTAGCAACCCAGCATACAAATTCGTCCCTTTTTGACCCAAGGATGCATTGAAAATATCCCAACATTTCCTAGAGAGTGTGTTTTTTATTTCTTTTCTTTTTTTTTACATTTTTAGTCTGTAACCTTGATAGTTTCCTACTATTTACTAGGTGAAAGTAGCATTGTCATAAGGGCCATTTTTTGTATTAAGATATACTGTATATACATCATCTAAAAGCTAAATAAGCTTTCCATCCGATGTATGATTTGGTTAAAATACGACTTTTGACAAAAAAATCTGGAATCTAAGGTTAAAAAATCGAAATATTGAGAAAAGCGTCTCTGAAGTTGTCCAAATGAAGTCATATGACTAATGATAAATATGTTTTTATATATTTGTAATGTACAAAATATCTTCATGAAATATGATCTTTACTTAAAGGGCCATGGCATGACAATCTGACTTTATCCATGTTTAAGTGCTATGATTGGGTCCCCAGTGCTTCTATCAACCTAGAAAATGTGAAGAAAGATCAAGAGTTTTGGTAAACCATTAAGCACATGAAAAAATAGGTTGTTGAAATTTGGCTCTCCTTATGATGTCATAAGGAGCTCTTATTATTATAATAATACCACCTCTTAATCTGCAATTTCCGACCACAGCACTGCCATTTAGTGCAGAGAGAAAGAGGGAGAAAGAAAATAATTCACAGCACAATTGAGTTGTGATCAGTGTTTGAATTTCATCCGCTCATTTGCATGTTAAAGGACACACCCAAAACGGCACATTTTTGCACACACCTACAAATTGGCAATTTTAACATGCTATAATAAATTATTTATATGGTACTTTGAGCTAAAACTTCACATGTGTGTTCTGGGGACACCAAAGATTTATTTGACATCTTAAAAAAGTCTTGTGAAATGTCCCCTTTAATATCCTAATATTTTCCCATAAACAATTGATAATTTTGACCCATACAATGTACTGTTGGCTATTGCTACAAATATACCCGTGTGAGTTACGACTGGTTTTGTGGTCCAGGGTCACAAATACAAAATTGAATTTGAATCACTGTGGTCGCTGAGGATGTGCAATGATACAATGAGCATGTGATTTTCCAATCAAATAAACTTTTATTCTTTCCCCTTCTTTGCTACATGAATGCATAAATATATTTTATGTATATTGATACCTAAGCAGTCCAGGTCAGGATCTGGCTCATTAATGCATTATATGGGGATCTATAAAATAGCAGTCATAATGGATTGAAGCCTATAAACAGATATGAGACTAAAACGATGAGTCAGTAGAAAGGCAGAGATATAGAAATAAAAAAGAAAGAGAGGAGAAAGTTATGACCACTATTGCATATAGCTCACAAAAAGTTACCCGAAAACAAAGTGACTTTGTATCTTTAATATTATTTTTTATACTCTTAAGTCTTTTGTTTTCTTAAGACGGCGTGTCATTCATGCTAAAACTGTTTACACAAAGGGAGTCCTTGTTTGCAGCAACGCGTGCGGGGCTCAAAATCGTTACATCCTAAAATGCCTACGCAGCTTTGTACAAAAAAGACTTTCTCCAAAAATGTAAAAGCTTTGTGCGACATCAGTTTAAGGCCATTTTGTGTACAAACTTCAATCAAAGGGGCTTGTAATAGCGAATGAATGGATGTAGTCGCTCTTTTTCCGCCTGTCTATGTTCTCTTGTGAGAACAAAGCTGTCTTTGATGTGAAGTGCATGCATAATCCTCAGTATCTGACATTGCATCTCTGTCGCAAAGCCCCCTCAAGTCTCCAAAGGCCCTCGTCTCCAGAGCAATGTTATTGGTCCCCCACTGTGCTGATGTGTCATTCTTTGTGACTCCATTGCTGTAACTGTTTGATATCTCAATACATGTTTGTGCCTTTAAATCGCTATGTGTCAATGTTCAGCGTGTGCTGCGTTTTTGTTTTGTCGAGGCTCGTAATTCAGTTTTTAGCTCATTGCAGCATTTCAACACACCAGGGCAGCCGTCATTTCCCTTGTCGCTCTAGCGCAGATGAACTCCAGAGCTGCTTACCTGTTTTTATTTATATTTTTGGCTAAGATATTATATCTGAGAAAAATACATCTGCAAGCAATTAGACATTTCGCTCCTTGTTTATCAGTGTTTTGTACTTTTTCCTCTTCAATAAACAAGCAGAGAGATAAGAAAAGCACAAAGAGAAACGGAAAACATCTGCTGCTGGAAGTGCAGACTGTCCAATCTGGCCGTGTCAGCCTCTCTGGAAGCTTTGGTGAAGTGGAGCGTTTATGTGTGGCAGTGCAACCCCAGCCTTTCCATCCCATTAATTTCCAAACTTTGCACAAATGTGCTTTTCCTCAGGCGGACTGCAGCTGCATAACTGTTTACTGCACATATATTATGTGTTGTGCGTGTACCAGGGGTCTTTAATACCTGAAGAGAGACGTACATTAGCAACACATTCATCTTGATGCCAACTGTTCAGCCATCTTGGTGCCATCTTGGTGCCGTTAATTGCCTGGCATCTTTATGGTCCTGCAGAACATTTTAGGCTAATCACCCAAGCTGTAAATGCCATGTGACCATACTACTTCTGGCAAGATTTTGAAGTGTGCATTCGGTGGACACTTTATTATCCTGTGGGAGAGGAGTCATCCAACAAAGAAGGAGAGGCATCATCATATTAAAAAATGACTTCTTTTTTCGAGGGCGCACGATGCAAAGTTCGCAAAGTATGTGGTTCATAATTTCAAAATATTTGTTCTGCGTGTCGTCGAGTGATCCTACTTGCATCACATGTCTTGTCAAAATAAGTGCCTGCTGCAGACACGTCTAAAGGGTTTATCATAAAAGAGACGCTCGCGTTTGCCAGATACTCGCATAATCTCATGTGTAATCAAAGTTTACTGTTAATGGAGTGTCTTGCGTGTATTTTGTGAATGTGAGCGTCTATTTTATCATAAACGGTTTTGACGCGTGTGCAGCACGCACTTATTTTGACAAAACACGTGATGCACATGGTTCACATGACGCAACAAACTTATATTTTGAAAACACGAGCAACACACATGACACTCCGAACACATATTTTGAATTTGCGCCCCTCGGAAGATCAGTCATCAGCCGCCACTGCTGTCACGTGTGTTTTCGGAAAGGGAATGCTTATTGATTGATGACATCACTTCAATGACATCAATTTTATAAATTTTATATATACAGTACCGTTCAAAAGTTTAGGGGTCACTTGACTGAAAAGTTTTTTCATGATTTTGAAAACCTTTTCATCTGTGGACATATGTCTGAATGTTCTTTTAACTACAAAACAAAAATTGTAAAAAAAAAATGTTTTTGAAAAAAATGATGTGGACCAAATAATAAAAAAATGCTGACAGTAAGAGCCCAAAATAGATAAAACTCTAGTTTAAAAACATCTCAAGGTGAGACCTAATATAGTTTTGATATTAAATTATTATTATTATTTATTCCCTTAGATTAATTTGTGTTATCGCATCATTTGATGCATATATTATTTTGAAATGTAGAAAAATATATAAATAATAATTAAGCAGAGGCGGACACTACTTGAGTATTTTAAGTACATTTTCCAAGCATATGTGCTTCATCAAAGTGATTGTCTTGGGAAAAAAGTGTACTTTACTAAAAAAAGTTCACTATATTCTAAAGCATATCATACTGTGTATTCCTTTTATATTGCATACTAAAATTGATTTAATACCTAATTACATAAAAATTGTGTACTTTTACTTTTCTTGAGTAAAAAAATACTAGGTGTTTAATGTACTTAAATATTAAATATAAACCAAAAACTTGAAATTATGAAAAAAATAAAAAATTATGATAATATGCTTCGGAATGTATGTTTTCCAAAGAAAAACACTGATAAAATACAAATACTTAAAAATTTACTTTTATGTAGAAAGTAAAATACTTAAGTAGTGTCCGCCTCTGTAATTAAGTGACCCTTAACTTTTAAAAGATGGTGTACATGTGTCAGGATACACAGCTATTTATTAATAGTCTTCGATAAGGAAAGCTGGAGAAGAGAAGAATCAGCAGAATCTAATGTGGTGAATAAAAGTATCTTAAATCTAAAAGAAATTGTTCTTCACTTTGCTCTGGCTTGCAAATGTCAATCTGTTCCCATTGCCCATAAATTTTCTCGTAAAGAGACTACATATCTTTTAATGAGAGAGAGAAAGAGATTAGACGCATTGTAATCTCTTTCTGTCTCTCTCACTCTCGCTCTTTAGGTCGGGTCAGTTTGATGGATGGAGCCGGTCATCACTCAGGCACCGACACTGATAGCCTTTGTCAGGCCTCAGATAGTGACATGGCTCAATCGCTTCCCTCCTCCTGATGTTCATTGGCTCTTTTAATATTATCATTACTGTACTGAGGACAGATGGGGTAGAGTGGCCTATAGGAAAGCGGTACGGATTAGTGTTTCCTGTCCCCTCAGTGCTGTCAATGCGTGTAATCAACCATATCCCCCGGTGGATTCTGCGTGACTTGGCGTAACACGCACAGCTTTGCTCAAAAAAAGCAAGTCATACCAGCTAAAGGTGGTCAAGATGGATGGTCACTTGTCCAAAATGTTCTTCCAGCCTGGTCAGGCCACTGCCAGCTGGTAGTCCAGGTGGTCAACCACATAAACCAGTTTGGATCGGCATATGACCAGCTTGGACCAGCTACGGTGTTCCAAAAGACATCGCATAAAGCTGGTTTTAGCTGGATTTTGTGTTAAGGAGGCCATTAGGATCAGTAAATCATTGTAAATGGGTTCGTTGGTTGATGAAAAACAATCAGTTATAATATAATCATGAAATGTAAATAAATAATCTGAATTAAACACTTACCAACAATATATACTGCAGTGGCAGCATGTGACTTCTTTTTTCGAGGGCGCGCAATTGCGAAGTTTGTAACAACATGTATGTAACCCATCACATGTCTTGTCAAAATAAGAGCCTGCTGCAGATGCGTCTAAAGGGTTTATGATAAAAGAGACGCTCACGTTTGCCAGATACTCGCATAATCTCATGTGTAATCAGAGTTTAGTGTTAAGGGAGTGTCTTTTGTGAACGTGAGCGTCTCTTTTATCATAAACGGTTTTGACGCGTGTGCAGCAGGCACTTATTTTGACAAAACACGTGATGCACATGGTTCACATGACACAACAAACACATATTTTGAAAATGCAAGCAACAAACATGGCACTCTGAACACATTTTTAATTTGCGCCCCTCGGATGAGCAGTCACTAGCCGCCACTGATGTACTGTATATTTTTATAATAAATAATAATACTGTATATCAAAAAACTGAAAAATGGACAGATATGAATATAAGAAAGGAAATTGTCAGATGAAGGTCGAATAAAAACAATAATTATGTAAAATACTATTAATAAAAACTTTGATGAAGTTAAACATGCAATCACGCTATTAAATTATTATTATTTTTTTATTTTAATTAAATTGTATTACATTTTAGGGTGTACTTTAAGTAAATAATTTGGGTCAATAGGGTTCGTCCATCAAAATATTTTGAAAACAAAGATATTTTAAAATACAAAGAATGTGTGTTCTATGCATAAGCTTTATTTTTATTAAAAACTATATCATTATTAAAACTTTGGCATTATTTATGATTCACATTCGTTCACCGTAGTGGATTTGTTTGTTTTTTTCATTCTCATGAAGGCCTTTTCTAAAAATATGTGATACCGTACTGTATATCATAACATGGCCTAGGGATGCATAACGATTAATCGCGATTAACCTATAGCAAAATAAAAGTTTTTGTTTACATCATTTATATGTCTGAAATGTGAACAATAATTATGTATATATAAATATGCACACATGCATGTATAATTTTAAGAAAGAATATTTATTTATATATTAAGTATTTATATTTTTTTATAATATAAATTATACATATATACAAATGTATATACACACGTAAACATCTCTTAAATATATACATTCATGTGTATGTAATTATCTATAAAAAATTATTATACAGTTCACACACATATATGATGTAAACAAAAACTTTTACTCTGTTATAGATTAATCGCGATTAATCGTTATGCATCCCTAATGGCCACTTTATTGGTTTTAAATAGTACTTTAAAGCATACCATGTTATTTGCATTGCCTTCATGGATCTTCAAAAACTTTATTACTGTTGTACTTGATTGTAAATGGGTTAAGCACACATGTACATTCCTCCAGGCTCCATATGGACAGAGACCCTGCTGGAAAGTGCCTGTGTTAAAAGCTAATTGTTGACACTGGATAATTGTGCCCTGAAGGTCTGTCTCGTTTTATTTAGTTTTCTGACAAGCAACTACATCAGACCCCTCAGGCCGAATGGAGACAAATAGCGAAAACAGAAACCAAAGAGCAAGCATTTAATACAATTAGCCAGCGAGCATAATGTTAACTTCCTTGTCTACTTTTTGTATGTTTGTGAGACATCTGTGTGCCGTCCACTCCCCACTTAGAGTGCTCGGTTATGCAGTCCACATTTCATCTCTGTTCAAAACGCAGTCGGCGTATTTATGTATTCATTTATTCGTACCCGTGTAGTGAGATGTTATGTGCCGTTAGCCTGCAGGTAATGCTCGTAAATTTCCCCACCATTGATTTGTAGTAGATATGGATTTTCTCGCTGAAGTGGTGGGGTGAAATAAGCTTTGTTTGGTGGACCGGTCTTGTGTAAATCTGCCTGTGACATTTTGATAGCTAGCGATGTACTAGAGAAAAGCAAATATCATTAGAGAGAGGGCCGGATTAAAAACTGTCACTCAAAGTCTCTATTATCAACCAAACGAGTGTGCCACATTCAAAATGAATGTGGGAAGGGAAAGTCGAGTTATCCATAAAGATAAAGAGACAAAGAGAGAGCGCGCGAGGGATGAACCCAGTCAGTCCGAGAGTCTTTCAGTAAACAGCGAGTCGTAAATATTTCAGCCGTCACGGCAAAGTGTCGACAGCTGTTCCCATCTGCATGTTAATGAAGGCAGAGGCGAGGGACCCGAGCTCAATGGGTCCCTTCAGCTCCTACACTCTCTCACACTCCCACACGGCCACATCCAAACGCTTTCTCCTGGGTTCACGGCTCTCTTTCACTGGATGTGCATTGTGCCCCCCGTGCATCCCTCAGCGCCCCTATCTACAAACACACTTGTGCACTTGTTTCTCCAGAGCAGCCGTGAGGTCAGTAGACTATAGAAATCCTATCGTTTTAAAAGAGAGAGACAGAGCGAGAGTCAAAGCCGTGGGATGACAGATAAGGTCTAGTTATTGGGAGTTTATGATATCAGGAGAACATCCCTACTGTACTACATCTCATTTAAACTGATTAATATAGTCGTAATGATTTAATTAACATTCAGTGTTTACATGCATAAATAGTCTTCAATGAAATGAAAGAAGTTTGGAATTGTGGTAGTAGAAATTCAACATGTTTTTATGCAAGATGGCGTGGGAGGTTATGTGGATTACTGCAACCCCTATTGAATATTAAATAAATACTTTATCAACAAAAGAGATACAGTTTTAGGCATACATGAGAGTGAGTAGTGAGTTTTTTTTTGGTGAACGCTATTTTAGCAAAATGGGTAAGTGGCATCCCGATATAAGATGTGTAGATCCTGACAATAATGAGACATAACTTTACAAAAACAACAAGCCTTTGGATGTTGTGCATTTAAGTACTATTTAGTAAAAGGGTCATATTCAGTCCCTCCAGAAAAATGCGATTATGCGATTGCATGATTTAACCAAAGTCCGCATATTTATGTGGGGGATGCATTTTTTTTTTTTAAATACGCTGCTCTTTCGCAGCATAAATTGCAGATTTCCTTGCGCAAAATACTGTATGCGATGCTTGCATGATTTTATAATCACTGCATTTTTGCAAGCGCAGCCATGTCCCCTGTTGCCATGGGAACGTTATGAAATGACGTGATTATGTGACGTGAACATCATTGAAAAGCTGCAAACAGTTTTTGCAAGTTCCCGCAGTTTTTGCAAGTTCCCGCAATTTTATTGCATAAATATCCCGCATATTTCATCGCATTTGTTAAGAAAACGTGCCCCAAAAGCAAGGATTTTTGCCTGCAACAATCACAAAAAAACTCTGGAAGGACCGCATATTATTTAAAAAAAGTCTTTGGTGTCCCCAGAGTGCGTATGTGAAGTTTTAGCTCAAAATACCCCACAGATAATTTATTATTATTGGATAATTAACTTATTATAACATGTAAATTGCCACTTTGTAGGTGTGAGCAAAAATACCAATTTTTTCACATGCTTTCAAAGAATGGTTTACCAAAACTTAGTTACTGAGTTCTTCTTTCTCACATTTTCTAGGTTGATAGAAGCACTGGGGACCCAATTATAGCGCTTAAACATGGAAAAGTCAGATTTTCATGATATGTTCCCTTTAAAGTAATGTTTTTAAGTTCATAAACACTTGACAGTTAAAAATGTTTTTTAATCTGAAGGTATTGAATAATTTTGTAGACAACAATATATTTGTACCCCTACCAACGCTCTTTTAGCTGTTACTGTGGTGTGGATTTTAGGAATACTAAGGGGTTGTGCACACCAAAACTTTTAAACGCGGCTGAAAATGCCTGGAGGATCCTGAATGGCTGAGTGCCAGCTTTCTTCAGCTAAGCGCTTTGGTAGATCTGATACTTTGCTGTGAGCCGGTTGGTTACTGTGGTATTGGCGCGAGCCCCTCCTCCACTGTGATTGGACGGGCATGTGAGAACTGACATTGACAAGCGGAAATTTTTACCCAAAGTTGAATATTTTTTAACTCTCTCCACTCAGCACTGAGCGCGGGAAAACCGCTAGCTACTGGCTTTTTTGGACCTTAAAAAAAGTGCGTCCATCCTTCACAAATTTAATCCAAACGGCTCCAGGATGATAAACAAAGGTCTTCTGAGGGTAATCCGCGCATTGTTGTTGTAGAAATATCCATATTTAAAACTGTATTAACGTAAATAAATACCTTCCGGTAGCGCCGCCATCTTAGTCGCGTCCACATTCAGGATGAGAGCTTACGCAGCCTACGGAGGCTACTCTGCTGCTGCTCTGTGCCCCCGCCCTCCGAATTTGTCATACGTCACTAAGAAAAGTGCGTACACTACGCTAATACTCTCTCCTGAATACAGAGGAGTCTAAGATGGCAGCGCTACCGGAAGGTATTTATTTACGTTAATAAAGTTTTAAATATGGATATTTCTACAACAACACCATGTGGATTACCCTCAGAAGACCTTTGTTTATTATCCATGAGCCGTTTGGATTTAATTTGTGAAGGATGGACGCACTTTTTTTGAACTTGAAGGTCGTGGACCCCGTAGCATTACATTTAATCAACTGAAAGATCTAAAACATTTTCTAAAATATCCGAAAATGTGTTTGTCTGAAAAACGATGGACATATGCAACTCGGACAGCTTGGGGGGGAGTAAATCATGGGTTTAATATCATTTTTGGCCGAACTATCCCTTTAAAGGCAAATGACACACTGGGCCCTGACGAAGGCTGTCCCAATTCGAAGGCTCCTTTACATACAAGCCTCCAAATGTGGCATTTTTTCCCCTGAAACCAAGAGTCCATAGATGTATCCTTCACAGCCTTGGCCATTCCAAAATTTAAAAGTCCGCGTCCTTAGAAGGACCCAGCCCTCGAATTGGGATGCACCCTAAAACTGACCAATCAGATAAAATATGTTTTAATAATTGGCTCCCAACATCTGAATACTATTTTCTAAGTGGCCAAAGTCGAAAAACCTGCAAGTGAGTGGAATAACAATGTGGTCTTGACTAACACATTAACAAAGGCTATTATCTGCAACATTAAGGCCCAATTATGTGTGACAGCTTTCATTCTTTCAATAAAAGTATCATCACAGAATACATTCTAGTGCAGTCCAACCTAACACCTTAACAGTTCTGAGGTCTTTTTTGTGTGCGTTATAGAGCCCCGATGCAATGCTCCTGTTACGATTTAACTTCTCGTAAAATGACTGCAAATGACTTCATAATCCTCCTTTCCTCTCCCACTGCAGATGTCCCCTATAGTCATTGCGTGAGAACTCATGTTAACAGAGGTGGATTGTTAGTTGCGTTATGTAGCCGATGAGAGCCGTACTGTGTCTTGGTGACATAGAGGACAAGCATTGCATGCTTCTTATGCACACAAAGAGGATGATGTGAGGTCATTTGGTTTCTCAGCTGCTGGAGTCGAGCCCCTGACCTTGCATCCCCTGTCAGGGCTTTGTACTATAATACTGATCGAGTGGATGTTTTTAATTTTTAATTACCTGGAGTCTTTTAGGCCCTGTCCCAAATGGCATCCTCATCCTTCACGGTCCTACCCTTTGCTGCATGGGCTATTGGGTAACAGTCCACTGTGACGTTCATATCAGCATAGTAAACTTCCATAGTACGCACAAAAGATGTCTACATCGGTTTGGATAGATTTACGCGTTTCTGTAGCTCGATTGGTAAAGCACTGCATTAGCAACACATACTGATACACATACTGATGAATGCTTGAATGCCCTGTAAGCATCTGCCAATTGCATGAATGCAAATATAGACTTAAGTCATAAAAGATAAAAGGATTGAGAGATATGGATGGATGGCAGGGAGGCAGGCATCTGGTAACCAAAAGGTTGCAGGTTCATGCCCCCTAAAAGGTGATCATTGTGCTATAGCTACTTTGCCCATTATTAAATGATTTAAGACCCAAGTAGCTCCCCAGCTTTTCTCTAGCAGCATGCAGCTATAGACGTGCTGTCTGGCTCATTTGCGACAGGCGTGATATAGCTTGATTGGATTTGATATTCAGTACAATTCCCCCTCATATGTATCTGATTATGTTCAGGCACAAAGCACTCATTATCTGTGGGATTGATTCTGATGGAAAGAAAAGAGGACAGTCTCCACACCATCTGCAACAGCCCCACTGTGAGATGTGTGAATTATGAGCGATTAGCCGTTTCATCTCCCAAACTCTCCCCGACACTCCTTGCATGGTAAAACACGTGCAGAAACACTCACAAACAGGACCTAGTGTTTTCCTCTTGATTGATTTCGTAACCCTTCATCCAGAATTAAAGGGCTCCTTTAAAGCTAACCGAGCTTGTGCTTGTAAATGTTTTTGACGAACCACCAACAATGAATCTGTTTATCATTAACGCCCCATAAAAGTGTTTGTAAAGCCACTTTTGTAATTTTCTTTGTTCGGTGGCGCCGTAATCGGAGTTACAGATGTTGTAAATTCTGCAGGCATGAAACCCAATTAGGAAAGTATTTCGGCACTGCATCGTTTCCGAGCCCCTGCTTACGTGTCGTGTGCGGGAGATAATTACTTTCTTTCATGTGAGGAGATGAAGCCGCTGGATTTTTCTGGACGGACGGACAAAACCGACCCAGATGTTGTAGCTAGATAAGAGGGTATATTATTTATTTAATGGACTGTTGGTTCACACATGTAATCAATAAAGGGAGGTAATGAAAAGGGAGGCCTGGCAAATCTGAGTATATTAGCCAGAAAAATTTCCGCTGGATTCGAAGCAGGTGCACAAACGCATGTTTGTTCAGCTCTGCGAAATAGTCATCATTCTGAACTTTCCTAAATGTGTGTGTTTGTTCAGTGAATTAGACTCATGTTGATTCACTTAAATTGGTGAAAGAAAGACAGGAAAAAAGAAAGAAAGAAAGAAGGACATACAGAAAGATAAAAAGAAGGACATAGAGAAATATAGGAATGAAGGATAAAAAGAAAAAAGGAAGAAGGGTGTGCGGAAAAAGAAGGCAAAGAAAAGGGGATGTAAAGAAAGGAAGAAGGCTGTTAACAAAGAATGAAAAGACATAAGGATAGAAAGAGAAGGATGTAAAGATTAAAGGTGTAGCGGTGGATGTTCTCGGATTTTAGAAAAGAACCGCCTTCTCCACTTTTTAAAAAAATGCAATTGCGCAACACTCCTGACTGACAACTAGGAGGACCAATACTTTTGATGATCCACCCGGAAAAAGAAAATCCTCCGCAATACCTTTAAAAGAAGAACAGAAAGAAAGAAAGATGTAATTAAAGGAAAGAGGAAGGATGTAAAGAAAAGTAGAAGGACAGCAAGAAAGATGTAAAGAAAGAATGGATGAAAGAAAGAAAGAAGGAAAAGAAAGGAAGAAAGGTGTAAATGAAAGAAAGATAGAAAGAAAAAATGATTGAAAGATGTAATAAAAGAAAGATACAGGGAATGATGTAAAGAAGGAAGAAAGGATGTACAGAAAGAAGGAAGGGTGTAAAGGAAAGACAAATGGAAAAAGAATGAACGAAAGAAGGAAGGATGTAGAAACAATAGAATTATATGAAGAAAGAAACAGTGATGTAAAGAAAAAAAGAGGGATGTGAAGAAAGAAAGAAAACAGGAAAGATGTAATAAACGAATGAAGGAAGGATGTAAAGAAAAATAGGAACAAGGATGTAAATAAAAAAGAAGGACAGAAAGAAAGATGTAAAGAAAGAAAGGAAAAAAGTGTGAATGAAAGAAAGATGGAAAAAAGAATGAATGAAAGATGTAATAAAAAGAAAGAAGTATGTAAAGAAGGAAAAATGAAGGATGTAAAGAAAGAAAGGAAAAAGGCTGTAAAGGATAGAAAGATATAAAGAAAGAATAGATGAAAGAAATAAGGATGGATGTAAAGAAAGAAAGGAAGTATGGTGTAAAGGAAAGAAAGATGAAAAAATAATGAATGAAAGAAGGAAGGATGTAAGAAAAGATAGAATGATGTGTTGAAAGAAAGAGTGTTAGGATGTAAAGAAAAAAGGAAGGACAGATAGAAAGATTTAAAGAAAGAAGGACGGATGTAAAGAAAGAAAGGAAGAAATGTGTAAATGAAAGAAAGATGGAAAAATGAATAGATGAAAAAAAGAAGGATGGATGTAAAATAAGAAAGAAAAGTGTAAATGAAAGAAAGATGGGAAAAAATGAATGAAAGATGTAATAAAAAAGGAGGAAGGAAGGATGAAAAGAAGGAAAAGGAAGGATGTAAAGAAAGAAAGAAAGAAGGGTGTAAAGGAAAGAAAGATGGAAAAAGAATGAATGAAAGAAAGATGTAAGAAAACATAAAATGATGTGAAGAAAGAAAGAGTGATGTAAAGAAAAAAGCAAGGATGTAAAGAAAGAAAAATTGTGTAAAGAAGGAAAGAAAGAAAGAATTAGTGAAAGATGTAATAAAAGAGAAAAGAAGGATGTAAAGAAAAAGAATGATAGAAAGAAAGATTTAAAGAAGGAGTGGATGAGAGAAAGAAGGAAGGGTGTAAAGAAAGGAAGGAAGAAATGTATAAATTAAAGAAAGATAGAAAGAAAAAATGAATGAAAGATGTAATTGAAAAAATGAATGAAAGATGTATTAAAAAAGAAAGAAGGAAGGATGCAAAGAAGTAGCGAAAGAAAGGAAGAAGGGTGTTAAGGAAAGATAGGTGGAAAAAGAAAGAAAGAAAGAAAGGATGTAAAGAAGGAAGGAAGAATGGTGAAAAGGAAAGGAACATGGGGAAAAATGAATGAAAAAAGAAAGAAGGAATGATGTAAAGAAAGAATGGAAGGGGTGTTAAGAAGAAATGAAGGATACTGTATAAGGAAGGATGAAAATATGAATGAAAGATGAAACGAAAGAAAGAATTTAAGATGTAAAGAAAGATAAGAAATATGGTGTAAAGAATAGAAAGAATAAAAGATGTAATGAAAGTAAGAAAGGAGAAGAACGTAAGGAAAGAAAAGAGAGAAAATGTAGCCTAAGGTATCTTACACATTGACATGTCCATTAATCTTCATTCTGCTGTCTTTGTTTAAATGTTATGTGCCTCTCTCGTCGTCTCTGCTGTGTCTCCTCAGTTTTATTTGTTTCTTCAGACAGTTAGACGCCTAATTGATATTAGCGTCAGGTAAGCGTTTGTCTGCAGCAGGGATGACAGAGAAAACAAACAGTGCTGGAGCAGGCGTGCCAGGGGAAAGAGAGCATGCAGACGCAGCCTGTTAGATCATCACACAAGCAGATGTTCACTTCATTCTTTCCCCCCACCATTTATTCCAACACTCTCTCCATCTCATGCCTGTTTGTTATTTCCCTTCAACTCTGTGTGTCTGTTTCTAAAAAACATTGTGACAGCTGTTTGAAATGAGTAAATATCACACTGAAATGCATTATTGATTAGAAATAAGAATCAAACATTCAGACTGAACTGTAGGGGTGGCTGCAAGGCAGCACAGAAATTTGTGTTTAGACCTCAGCTCTGCGTAAAAGATCTCTGTAAGTTTATCAATCCACACCAAGCACATAAATACAACGAGACATCACACTTTTACAGCCAATAAGATATTTTATGTGCAGATGAGATTTCTGTTTATTATTTCGCAAAAAGAGGGCCTATGAAGAAATAAATAGGTTGCACACCTAAAACTGAAATGACTGAAATGAGAATCTGTGCCTTAAGTGGTTCAAGCTGAATTACTTGGAGAAAAAGAAGAAAATGTAGAAAAATAAAAAGATTTTAATAGTGTTGTGTTAAAATCACTTTTACAAATTTGTTTTCGAAACAGTAGTGAATGAAATATTCTAGGATTAATATTCTGTGTTTGAATATTAGGGCATGAAGAGTGGACCCTGATCAGCTAGTTGTAGAGGTATAAGATGATTTTAGCTTGGTTCAGTAAATCTCAAACTCACAGCACCTTCCATTAAAAAATGTCTAATATTTTTGTATTATATTATATATTTTATAATTCCATTCCATAAATATGACTCTGTACCACAAAGACAGTCATAAGTCGCACAGGTTTATTTGAAGAGTTTGGTTCCAAAACGCAATAAATCCATTTTGACTAATTTCAGTAAAGAAAGTGACAAGATGAAAACCACTATTTTCTGTTACAAACTTTCACATATCTTAAGGTTATAATAACATTAAAAATTTATATCCATAATTTGACTTTCAAAGACTTATTATAAAAACTGATTATTTTTACTGCAAAATGCAGTAATTCCAATTCCAAGTTTTTTTTTCAAAATGCTATAAATCTATTAAATCAATATATAAATGTGCATTCATTAAGGGTGTCGCAACTTCGAACTTTGAACATCGAATAAAAATCGTCGATGCTGACACACCCCCATGTCACATCCGGTCGGCTTGCCAAGCGAGGGAAAAAAACTCTTAGAGATGCCTTTAAAAACATCGGTCCAGCAGAACGCAATCATATTTTAAACACGATGGATGTATTGCTACAACTCCTTGAAATGCATATCATAAACAGGATTACTACCTAGTGACCTGATCATCTGACTATGGACAGAGCGCAGCTCTCTCTGCACGTCCGCAAGAGTGAGGGAGGCGCAAAGATGCAGCGGATTATATTTTAAACAAAAGGGATAGTTTGCCTCAGCTCGCATGAAACGCATAAAACTGAACAAATACGTAAGGATTACTACTTTAGTTTATAGACTTCAGACAAATGCGAGAGCACGGGCACGTGAGACAGAGAGAAGTGCAGCTGCTTATGACGCGCAGGAGTCTAAGACGCGCACATTAAGTCTGTGTGCGTGCAAGAAGGAATCCTCTCACTAGAAGCTCTTGTGTTAAGTGAAGCCCACAAACCCCCATGCAAGTTGTGCAATGTTCATGTTAATGTTAAACTATAATAATAATAATAAATAATGGCATATGATTTTTGTCTTTCAAAAAAATATGTAAAAATCGAAAATCGAATTGAATCGTGAGCTTAGAATCGAAAATGTAACCGAATCGAGGTTTTGGAGAATCGTGACACCCGTAGCATTAATCTTTTCCATGTTATATTCATTTAGTTGACTAGTGATATAAACTGATTAAAAAATAAACATTAATGGCAGTAATCAAAACACTCACGGTACATACGGGGCGAAAGGGTTAACGCTTGATGGAAGGCTTGTCTTAAGCGTGGCCAAAAGCCAATCACGGTGGTGGCAACACATGCTCCGGTCTTCCATAAACGTAATTGACTGGCTCTGCGTAGGTTATTTGCCTAAGGCGATCTGATTGGCTGACGCACGCGTTGCCGCTTGAAAAGTTGAGAAATGTTTAGCTTTGGCAACGCATGATGTCACCCATTAAAAGTGAATGGGAACCGTTAACGCTTACACCCCATGTGAATGCACCGTTACTTTGTCATATTAAAAACACTGTCATTGCGGCTTTCATCCTTGGAATGTTGTCGCTGAACTTTTTTGGACAGTGATCAGCTTTTAAATGTTTGGTCCTGCTCTATTTTCGTTGACTTCGAGTAAAATAATGGAAAGTTTTTCATAAGATCCCCTGGGGTCAATGTGTTAGAATGACAGAAGCTTGATGCTGTTGTGTGTGAACAAGCAACAGCCGCCATTTTTCTGTCGCCCGAGTGGCTTACGTTTCCCCGCTACAGAAAACCACCACAGGTTTATCAATGCCATCAAAATTACTATTTTATTTTTGTTTGTTGATCACGAAGTACAAAGAATATGAGAAAAACTAGGATTCTGTGTATTCAACGTGCTGCCATTGCTGTTTACAATGTGTGAAATGGTGCGCTGTGATTTGTTGAGCAGATTTATTGCATTCTGCAGAGAAGGGGGACTGGCATATATCGCGTTTTGGGGAAAAAAGGGAGAAAAGATGATAGAATTAAAAGGCGGATTTCAGATTTTGAGGAATTTACTTTTTAATACCGACCTGATATTTAATACTATACTGATTTTGGTGGTAACTATACATTTTTTGATGGCGTTTATGGCGTATTGGAACCAAACTTTTCATTTGTAGCAGTAGACAATAATACATTGTATAGGTCAAAATTATTGATTTTTTTATGCCAACAAACATTAGGAAATTAAAGGGATAGTTCAGCCAAAAATGATATTAAACCCATGATTTACTCACCCCCAAGCTGTTTGAGTTGCATATGTCCATCGTTTTTCAGACAAACACATTTTCGGATATTTTATAAAATGTTTTAGATCTTTCAGTTGATTAAATGTAATGTTACGGGGTCCACCCATAGTCCACGACCTTCAAGTCCAAAAAAAGTGCGTCCATCCTTCACAAATTAAATCCAAACGGCTCCAGGATGATAAACAAAGGTCTTCTGAGGGTAATCCGCCTGGTGTTGTTGTAGACATATTAATATTTAAAACTTTATTAACGTAAATAAGTACCTTCAGGTAGCGGCGCCATCTTAGTCGCGTCCGCATTTTATAAAATATTCGAAAATGTGTTTGTCTGAAACACGATGGACATATGCAACTTGGACCGCTTGGGGGTGAGTAAATCATGGGTTTAATATCATTTTTAGCCGAACTATCCATTTAAGTAAAGCTCATGTCCCATAAAGATATTTTCTCAATATTTTGATCCCCCAGATTCCAGATTTTTAAACCTAGTAGTTGTATCTCGTGCAAATATTGTCCTGTCCTAACAAACCATACCTCAAAGGAAAGCTTATTCGTTCAGCCTTGAAACCCTTATGTCTGGTTTTGTGGTCAATGTACAAGTCTTTTCAGTCATACGGTGTGAGGAATAGAACCTTTCTCCTCGAAAGTCATTACTGGAAAGCAACATAGTAATAGTCTCCTTAAAACTTTCCAAATGTAACTTCACCATCTGGATGAGAACCTTTGTATCTTATTGCTGTGGGCAAAACAGTGTAATGTAACCATTAAGAGTTAGGAAAGGCTCAACAGGACTTTTCTGAGAACAAGAGCACCTCCATCTGGCATGAACTGTTTTCTGATGCAAGATGCTGCACTTCTCCAGCGTTTGCCTAGCAGGAAAAGAAGCGGGTTATAAGTTGATGAAAGAAGGCCTGGCATTTAACACAGTAAACACATTTATCATCAGAGACAGATAATTATCTCTTTAATTTCACAACCGTGTGAGGCCTGGCGCTTGTTGTCATAGACGCTGAAGAGCAAATAGAGGAGAAAGATCTTCGTCTAGAGAGAAGCGCCGATGCTGTTGTCTAGTGTTTGTTCGAATAACCTTGTTTGCTTGTAGCTGTTTAATTTTAGAGAAATGGGAAAGAAATAACGTGCGGAGCCGGGAAAGAGACGGAGCATGGGGAATGACAGGTTTTCTCTCGCTATCTCTCTATCTTCACTCCTTTGTCCTCTAAGTCCAGTTTTGTTTATGTTTTCCCTATGAATATTTTTACCTTTGTCAAACCTTAAGGTGCATTTAAAGTAACATGTGATGATTGCACATTATCTTTGACAGATATTGCTAATGCAATACCACAAAGACATGGCAAGAGTAGTTTGCTTGACCTGGAGGAGACTTTATTATCATTTACACCATTACTTTTTTGGTTTTGATTGTAGAAAGCATGCACCGTCTCGGCACCTCTAATCATAATCCTGTCATAGTCTTTCAACTTTCTTCCTCTCATGCACTCTCTCTTTTATCCGCACATCCGTGTAGAAGTCTGAACAAGCGAGAAGAAGCCTCTTTCTTCCGCTCGAGCAATTTTTCCGGCATGTTCAGGAAGCGAGGCTGCTAACAGCATCTTATCATCAGCCTGCGTTTCCATAACGCCCCGACGGTTCCCAAAGATCCCATCATACTTTGCACTCGCACGTGAGACTGACAGATACAGAAGTTGTTTCGACTGCCAATGCAGTGAAAATCTATCAAACTGTTTTAACTTACCTTCACTTAGTGCATTATGTTATCCAGAATGTCAGTTTTAGAGGGTCTTCCATTCGTGGAAGTAGGGGCTCAGTTAACCGAATAGCAATTTTCTGTGTGTCACCGCTGAGCCGCTACTGATCAATAAACACGACGTGTCTGTAATGAGCTGGCCACTGCGTGACACTCCAAGCCCCAGTGCATGCTGGGATTGCTCAGGACAGGAGGGCAAAGATGAGTGAAAGGCAAAAAGAGCTTCCCCTTTGCATTACGGTCATCATCCCTGCATCAATAAAGGTGTTTGTAGCGACGTTCTGCTTTGAGAATGTCTCGGGTTAATATCAAAGCCAAGTTAAGCCAAATGATTAAATGATTACACCCTTGAGCTTCATTACGGATACCATAGCCATAAAAACCATTGACTTTTCTGTTTAAAACACCCACTCTTTCACTTAGACTTCTGCTTTGAGCATTTACTGGGACCAAGCAGATGTGCCATTGTTTGTATGTGTGTGTGTAGGCAATGTTTGAGGTCACGCTTTTTTATATTATCTGCCTTAGTAGAGCTCCCAGGGAACATGGCCTATACAAAACAAGACATTAGATAGACTGTGCTGTAAGCCACCTCCAGTTCTCCATAGTACAGTATGTGGTGAGAGCAGAAAGTCAAGGTTTCGTTTAGGGGTGGGCGATAAACAGGTCAGTATGATAAACCCGTAGAAATTTGTCAAATGGTAGAGATTTTGGACTATCGACTCTATCAAGGTTACGCATTCACATCACATTGCTCTGTGCGTGGTCACAAAAACTTACCCAGATAGCATGCAACCATTGAAACAATGTTAAAAATCGTTGATTTTTGTCAATGTTAATACCATTGAATTAATATCATGTTTGCACCCTTCATTAATATCGGAAAAAATATTGAAATGGCAACAAACCACCATTACAGTGATCAATGTTTGCTTTAGTTGGGCCCTTGACACTTGAGAACAAAGAAGTAGTTTAATTCTTGTAGATATACCTAAATAACATTAATGAAATATTGTGTAAGAAATTGATATTACAGTACTAGTTGGAAACAGGGTCGGTCAGGTCTGTTATTTTGAGGATTATAAAAACACTTAGAAGGCTAAACTGCTGAATCTATCTCTGACATCATGAATCGGTCTATGAAACTCATCAGTGGTGACGATCAACAAAAGAAAGCTTCATACTGCAATGCATGCTGGGTATCATCACAGTACTAAACTAATTCATGACTCCCAGCATGCATTGCAGTTGATCGTTTTATCTGAATTCGTTTGATGATTGTCACCATTGTTGAGATTTGTAGGATGAGTAATAATGTCTGAATATGTCAGTATTTTTTCTGCTTATCTTGTCACAGTGAAAGTAATGGTCAAAAATGGATGAACAACATCATGTAAAGCAGCTTAATTTCATCTCATCTTGAAATCTTCATTAAAAGCAACCAATTTTAACATCACTTTGAAACACATCTTTCATTTCGAATGCAAATTGTTTTACTACTTATACACATACAAACACAAAAAAAAGAGAAAGTTTTAACTTAGTCAATGTGAGAGTCAAGAGTTTAAAGGGACCATTTAATATGTCCGCCCAAAAAAAAAATCAATTCATACTCCACACTCCAAACAGACGGGGGCAGTATACCTCCAGAAAAGTGAGTTGGTCTATTTTAATTTAGCAGCTGCAAATTTAGCAGCATATATCAAGTTTGATTTACATTAGCAACTAAGTTATCATTAGTCACAAAAAAAAAACATTCGGTCTCATTAAAATTGCAATGTTTTCCGCTACGTTTCGTGCGTCCATTTGGTGTTCATTATAATCGAAGACATTTCAAGCTTCTTAGCTAATATTACATTTTAGCATCAGCTTGGTAGATAACGGGTGAAAACCGGATCGGATACATGGGTAGAGCTAACTAGTAAACGCTAACAGCTAAGGATGCGCAATAATTTGCATGCGATAGTCATGACGCTTCTTGTCAGTGAAGCCGGTTTCTTGATTAAAAGTGAATCGCCATCAGCTGCTTTCAGATGGAGCCACATTTACTGCACAAAGCCGTAGTTCATGTACAAGCTGAGCATAGGTTATCGCAATGCCTATTATAAGTGAACTTCTAGCGAAATACTAACAGCATCTTACTTACCAATCGAAAATAAATGTTGTCATTTCGGAGTCGAACCTCATTTCTTTCATGTCCATTAGTTGTCTCCAGCGATGAAAAGCAGTGCCAGTATTTACTCTGGTTCGGTTACTTTATTTATCATATTTTATTTGTGATTCCGAGCACGTTGTTTCCTGCAGCAAATGTTTGTGGTAGTGGTAAATGTCTCTTGCTTTAGCCATTCTTCCGGTCTCTTCCCTGAACTGAAATACGCCCGAAACCCCTATTGCAAGGCAGGAAGGCATCAAGGCATGTCCGAATCCATGGCTGTCCGAATTGCATTTCTCTGAGCTGCTTTCATGAATCTTAAGCCAACAAGTCGGCTGCCTTAGTTTGCGGACGCAGTGGTAGTAGTAGAGGGCTGTACTCCCACACATGCAACTTATTCGTGTATTGCAGTTTGGCTGGAGGTTATGTGCGTGGCCCGCATACCGCCTCCCATGGTCGAAACTGGTATTACAACACCAGTCGGGCTGTAGCTAGTAATTTAGCATGCTAATTCAGATTGATATTTCTGCAGCACTATACCTTGTCATTTTTTTAATGACACCTTTGCCCTTATTTCTTCTAATTCTTTTGATGCGTGTAGCTATTTTTTAAAAATCTTTTACCTCAATTATTACAAATGGCACCTTTAAAGGTGACATAGAATAATTGAATGGAGTATTTATCCTTGTTTTGCGATGTGACATGTAGACAAAAAAAGTTTTGTTTGGGTCTGTAATACCTTAGAAGCTTTCTAAAAACCTCTCTCAGACAGCTCTATTAGGGTGGTGGATTTTAAACAAGTGGTTTTGCACCTATTTGCCCCCCCCACTGACTTAACTTGCAATCTCATTACTGATTGGCTGACTTTGCTGCCACTCAAAAAATGTAGCCAATTATTTTAAAGTGGAGGGGCAGTTAGATGCCTGTGATGTCATAAGCATCAGTTTTTCAGATTGGGCCGTTTTCTGGCTGACATTTCTAAAAGAGGAATTTCTATGAGACTGAGATGTTTAGAATGTCTAGCACTTTTTGTATCTTCGTGAATGTGGGTAGACTACCATTATTCAACAAAGACAAGGTAAAATGGTTTTTCATTCTCTGTCCCCTTTAACTAAAGCAATCATGGTAATGGTGGTTTTTAAATTTCAATATTTTTTCAATATTAATGGAGGGTGCAAACCTGATATTGATTCAATGCAATTAACATTGAAATATCAACTGTTTTTAACATTGTTTCAATGGTTGCATGCTATCTGGGTAACGTTTGCATACATATTTAATTGTTGCACACTGTTTCTGTGTGAGAAAAGCTGCATTGAGCTCATAAGCATTTTTGTCACTTTATTGGCCTTAAATATGTCAAATTTGCATCACAATGCCCATCTTCGCAAGTATCCTCATAAACATTCTCATTTGGGTTTTAAGAGAAAGTAAACAACTTAATAAAGAAAATGTATGCCTAACCATATATATTGGATTTGCACTTTGGTCTTTAAGGGGAAGTAACCAAATATCGCTTATGTCTGTCAATCATGATAATCAAACAGACTTTGACTAAAAGTCTTGACTAAATCACTTTTGATCCTTTAATGATAATATATATTTTTTTTTCAGTCTATTTATCTTCAGTGAGCTTTAGTTTTGTTTCTTTGTTTAATTGTTTTTGCCTTTTTTCTGAAAAAAAAAAATTTGATATATATTGTTATCATGATATAAAAGTACTCATATTGCGAAATATTATTTTGATCATATCGTACACCCCTAGTTTGGTTGGTTAGCATGGCCTAGGTAGTACAAGTTCGTTTTGAGGAAGATTTGTATTGATAATATGTCATTATACTGTAGCAGATATTTGCCAGGGCCTGGATCTTTTGGGAGGGCTTTTAAATGCATTACAAAGGTACAGTACTGTGCAAGTCATAGGCCATTATGCTACTATTTGTTTTGCTGTTTTTTTTAATGGTATGATCATATATAATTATTTATATCAGTCTCTTTATTACAATTTAATCTGAAAATGCAGAAAATGTGTATGCATAAAAACAGAAAATAATCAATGTTTTGTATTTGTTGTGAACTCCCATTAGATTTGAGCAAAAGCAAGAATCTCTAAAAACTTAAATTCCAATTCTAATGACTTCAGTCTCCTCCAAGTAGTTCCTAATGTTTAGGTGTTTAGTGAAAAGTGAGGACACTTTAAAAACTGACGTTTTTTTTTTTATTGTGTACATACTTTTTGTATTTTCTGTTTATATCTTAAAAATTATAATATATAATTTTACATTTATTTCTATTATTTTAAAACAAAGCTTGTGGTGGCTTAAGACTTGCACAGGACTGTATATAGTTTTACCACTAGCCAATTTAAATAGTGTTTATCTGTATTTTACCAAACCATGCTTTGAAACTACCTTGCATTTTTATAGTGTTTGCTCTCAGTTTTCTCTTATCTGAATGTACCATACTGAATGTAAGCAACAGAGCTAATGCTTTTAGATAAGGATGATTAACCTAGAATAAAATCTGCATGCTGTCTTCTCGTAGAGTATCAGTCTCTCAGGGTGTCTCAGCCCAGTGCCACAGTGCTCACTTTGTAGAGTGACTAATGGCACATGGAAATGTTGCGATTACATCGGAATAGTCTCCGAGACGTCTGTCTGCTGCTCGTTCATGTGACCTTACATATTTCATGTCGCCAAGTGCCATAAAACTACACGAGACACTGAATCGTCAAGGAAAATGACGCTCTGGTCCGATTGAGAGATGATCCATCCGCTTTTAGTCTAATGATTCGCTGAGAACGAGGCTATTGATCATTTTGACATGAAGCAAATGCAGTGGAAATAATGAATGACAGCAGGTGTTCATATGTTTGTAATTGATTGCCCCATAATTGGACAAATTATTGAGCTCACCGATGAAATACAAGATTGAGGGTGACGTTTTGCAGAAACTGACTGCTTTATCGGGAACAAAGAGTTCTTTTTTGATGTGAGGCACAGGTGCGGCACTTTTCAATCAATTTGGCTCGGGTTGGTAATTTCTGCATGGCAAAGTCGGTCATGTCGCCATCTATTCGCTCAAAGTTATTATGTTCACTTCTTTTTCTGGTCAATGGATAATTGCTGTTGTTTTCCATCTTGGCTCACACAATCTTTTCGGTCTTTTCTAATCCTGCAGATCTCTCCGAGGCTGTGTGACATCATGGATGGCAAACTGGATCAATGAGCCAAAGCTGAGCTGTCGATCAAGACGGTTCTGAGGATATCACCTTGTTGACAAGAAGCGGTGTAAATATATATTCTTGTTTTCACACCTTTTCATGTTGTGTACAGCCATGATATCAAAACTGTTACGGAATTGTTCTTCAATGGTCCTGCTGTTGCCTCTTCTTCAACTCATCCGGCTGGATGTGCTCAACGCTGCCCCTTCCGGACCGGAAACTGACCTATGCTCAACCCTAGTCCAGAGCCGATTCTTTGGCTTTTTTCTCTCATCCTCTGCATTTCCCAGCACTCCCTGCACCTGGACCCTACAGAACCCTGACCCACGCCGCTACACAATCTTCATTAAGGTCACTAAGCCGACCAGAGACTGCGTTCCCCGACAGCATCGGACCTTTCAATTTGACTCTTTCTTGGAGACGACACGAACCTTCCTGGGGATGGAGAGTTTCGATGAGGTGGTAAAGCTGTGTGACGCCTCAACCCATGTTGCTTTCTTGGAGGCAGGGAAACAATTCCTGCAGATCCGGAAAGGGCTGCCTAGAGCAGCTGCTGGATCCAGGAATGGGGATGGGGAATTTAAAGTGGAGTATCTTGTGGTTGGGAAGCGTAACCCAAGCATGGCTGCCTGTCAAATGTTGTGCCAGTGGTTGGAGGATTGCCTCACATACAGTAGCTCCAACCGGCCCTGTGGCATCATGCAGACTCCATGTCAATGCTGGGACCAACCACCACCTGACAAAGAAACCAGTGGATGCTATCGAGATGGAGTCTATGTGGAGAACTGCAGCCCTGTGGTGAAAGAGGGAACAGCTGACATGGATAAAAGTGGTAAGCTGCGATTTCTTTAGTTTGGTAACTTGGATGACTATTGTTGGACTTGAATTTGGGAAAAGCTGATTAATTGGCCACTAGCTTTTGTTTAAAACCACAAATCCAAATAATAATCTATACAAAAAAGTTTTAAAAGTGTACATGTGCCTATTGTTATATTGTCATATGAGGAGCTCAGATGCAAAAGCCTTTATATGCCATCTCTGTCAGTAATGAGAAATTGATAATAAGTGAATGCTTTACATTCATCAAATACTTCAGCTTCAAATCTGCTTAATCCTGGCCAAGCTGAACCCTTGGTTATACAGTAATCCCATCAAAGTAACCATTGTAGTGCATTTTTGACAATTTCACATAGTTTCAAGAGTATTTATTTGTGCCGAATAAGCAGTACAGCAGAGTTCAGAATGATCTGATGGAGGTTAAAACAGAAAAGTTGGGGGGAAAAGGTTTTAGGTTACAGCTGATGTTTTTTAGCTGGGTGACCTTGACTTCTTGGCGCCATGCGTGAGTGTGAGGGTTCAGATGGGGATATCGGATCGGCCCGTGGGAGACGTGATGCATCGGACATGCTCTAAAAGTGACACAGGATAGCTGTGGTGCTGTGCTTTGGGGATCGATTATTAGAAAGGGAATGGGGTCGGTTACTGAGTACAGAGATATGATGTGAGGTTTTGTCGAAAAATAAATGTGGCATAGAAATTCAAAACCACTGGAAGAGGCTAAAGCCATGGGATTGAAGGATCGCTCGCCCAATTGCACTGCATGACCTTTTGATAGACAATTGTCTGCCCTTTTTATTTTTTTACATGGTTTTTAACTTACTGTAAGAGGGGTGATGGGTCTTCATACTGTCCGATCCTCTATACATTTAATTGAGATGCATAATACATTTGATTGGATTTTTATAAAATGTGTAAGAATCATGTAAGAATGAAATAAACAGGCTGAATAGATGAATGAATAGTGGGATAAAGATGAAATAGCTCAAAAAAATGATGGTGAGCTTGGGAGGTGAGCCAGGAAGGTCCAGCTGAGCTATCAGATGGATTAGTTGCAAGGGCGGGATGGCAAATGAAAGATGATTTTTAAAAGACAGGCCATGCATCATTACGTTGCTGCTCTCTGGGACCTTTCACTCTGTTGATATCCTCAGTACACTATTAATGGGACGCTTACCATTGTGCTGCCTCCTCTCTCGCCTCCTCCCCAGGAGGAAAATACGTCCTGTTTCTACTGTAGGAGGGTAAGAAAAGATTGAAAAGAGAAATGGGACACATGAGAGTAGGTGTGTGTTCCGTCTCAAAATGCTAAAGGAGTGTCTATTGTGCAAGCTTGACCCATTGCTCAGAGGCAAGGCATCGTGGGAGATGAGTAGATTCATCTCTCGCAGCACAGAGCAGTGACAGATTACAGTCTGGATTTGAGAGACATCGAAAGAAAATTGTAAAAAAAGACTGGGGTTTTGTTGTTAGGTGATGAGGCAAAATATGCTAGGAAATCCCGGCTTTTTGTGGTGGCTGTGTTTTGGTACAATCTAGCACGTTTTTATCTGATGTAGTAGCAGGTTTGGGTCAGCTAATGACCAGCTTAGACCTAAACCATCTGCAATTTACCAAAGCACAGTTTTAAAGATATTTAAAAGTTTCTGCAGCGATGTACCATAGAAGAGCCAACCTTTAAAGTAAATGTTTTTTAACGCGTTTATAGCCTCTAACCTTTCTCCACTTTGAATATTAAAGGAATACGCCACTCTTTAAAAAAATCCTGATAATTTACTCACCACCATGTCAACCAAGATGTATGTCTTTCTTTCTTCAGTTAAAAAAAAAAAGTTAAGTGGACCTCAGTGGTTTGCAGTTTCAATGCAACTAAAAAGGGTGTAAAAAAAATGTACACAACTTCTCGTTTTGCACTAGGTGTATGATGCGCCAGCACGACCTTACGTATTACGTAATCACGTCGAAAGGTCACGCATTACTAAAAAAGGACACTTGCGGACCATTTTAAATAATAAACTGATACACAGACATTAATTAGTATCTAACCGGACTCGTGTTCTCCCGTCCTCGGGAGTTAGTTCTTCCGAGTCTGAACTTGCAAATCCGAACTACAAAGGACGCAAGTCCGAACTTGGCTTACTTGGTATTGAGAAAGGGCCACAGATTGAAATACTGCTGCTAGAAACGATGCTGCATGTGTGAAAAATGCTTTCATTTTTTGGAAATTCCGCTGCTATTTTGTTTTTAAAGAAGAAAATGCCAACAAAATGGTTGTGCAGTGCAAACTGTGCCTTCCAGCTACAAAAAAGACTTTCTTTAGCCACTAGATGTCTGTATAGTCCTTTACATAAAATTCTGTAAAAATTCCTAATAAATAAAAGTTGTTTTTTAAAATAATATCTTGATGTAATCCAAAAGTAATCAGTTAGATTACTTTTATATTGATGTACTTGGATTATGTTACTAAATACTTTTTTATGAAGTAATTTGTAACTGTAACAGAATACATTTTAAAGTAACCCTCCGAAGCCTGGTCATGCGTGACCTTTCAACGTGATTACGTAATACAAAAGGCAAGAAGTTGTGATTAAAAGTACTTTTTTTGTGACAATGACAATCTTTTTGCTAGACAAGATCCTTAATGTGCATTCAGACCGTCACCGGCGAGAGTGTCAAAGTGGCCGGAAGTCATTCATTTTCAATGAGAGCCGGCGCCGAGCTCCGGCGAGCAGTGGCGCAGCGCGTCATGTACAGCGTGAGCGTTGAGGAGAGTTGAAATCAGCTTAACTTTATGGTAATGAGATATGACGCGGTTCGGCGGCAACCAATCGAATGGCGGAAATGTTCGGCGGCAACCAAACGGAAGGCGGAAACCTCCGCCTGTGAGGAGTTCAGAGAGTGCATTCGAGCGTCAGAGCGTCCACTACACCTTTTCTTTAGCGTCGTTGGCAGGGCAGCCAGAGCTTTTATTGACGCTCTTGCCGGTGGCGTTGTGAATGCACAGGTAAGCCTCAGTTGGGATCGTTTAGAGCCCTTTAAAACTGCAGTTTTAAACTGCATTGAAACTGCAAACCATTGAGGTCCACTAAAAGCCACTATATGGAAATCCTGGAATGTTTTCCTCAAAAAAGTTTATTTTTTTCAACTGAAGAAAGTAAAAGATAAACATCTCGGATGACATGAGGGTGAGTAAATTATGGGGATTTTTTTTTAAAGTGGAGTATTCCTTTAAGAGTGCTTTATTAAAACCATACAGCCAAAAATGGTTCTTCTTTGGCATTGTGTAGCACCTTTGAGAGTGTGTCATCTTAAAGTGTGTCATCTTAAAAGCTGCATCTTCCCAGCAGAGATGACTTGCAGTTTTTCCCATTGTGAACTGATGTGTCTTAAAGAGCCTTGGTTAAGCGAAATGATAACGCTTTGATTTGAGAGCACAAGGATAACAGCTGGGCTGTGATGTTGTGAATGAATGTAGATTGACTTCCCCCATAGACTGAAGGTACCTATGTAAAATCTTCCTCTTTGCTGTTTCTCTTTCAAATACGTACATGCAGGATCTGTTTCATACTGAGCAGTTTCATTGTAGATGGCTGAAAATGATTGTGCGGGTACTCGGTAACCACATGTGGGTAAGTGTGTGTAATGTGTATGTTTGGCCACCAGGGGCGCACTCTTACACGGAGGTAAGAAAACTGCTTCCAATGCTCAGAGAGGGATAAGCACGGTCCTTATCTCTGCTGGATGGATGGTTTCTCTCTCGCCCTCTCTTTCTCTGATTCTCTCTCTCTCTGTCTCCTAATGTTGCCAATGGTAGCTCATGGCCCCTCCACAGCACTCCAGAACTCATGAAAAATTCATGTTTTAATTAAGCAGTTTTACTGCCTCTATTCTCGATAATGAAATACGCCCCGGGTTGGGTGTGTGTTAGGGTGTCTATGTGTGTTTTAAGTATGTACTTTTGCCGTAAGACTTTGACTAGTGTCTAGTAAGCGCTCACAAGGGGAAAGGAATAAAAGACATTTGTCAGACATCTGTTTTGCTTTAGGGCATCGTCGGCATTTCATGCACACTTTTGCTGGGGGGATTTGTGAAAGTATTTGTTCTGCGAGGATGTTGCATTGTTGTTCGGTAAAATATTGTTTCGTTTCTGACTGAAGCCGTCACAACTAATCCCATACCCTCATTAATATCTGCAATGAAGCTGCATTGTGTTTGTCAATGTAATATTTCTGTGTAAATTTATAGAGGCACCTTGAAAAGAAATTACAATAATGAGTATCTAATGAGAATCACCATTGAGAATAATGGCAATTACAAAGAGACACAAAATATCTGGACACATTATGGTAATGAGAGTGTAGGAAGAAAATGCACTTAACTGTGTAAATAATCTTGCAATGAAACAAAACGGCTTAAAATAGTATATGTGACCCTGCATGTGAACTCCACGTTAAAGTCTTATTATTTAATTATGAGATAATAGCATCAAAGTCACTTTAATTTCGACATCTTTGACATGCCCTTACTCAATATATAACAGATATTATAATATTACAGATATCAAGGTTATATTTTCACACGATGTTCGAATGATCTAGTAGAAGTAGAAAACAATTACATTTTTTTTATTTTTGGAATGAGGTGAGTAAAATAACCTGTGCATATTTTCACTGTGTGATTCACCGACAGGCGTGGGTACAGTCACACATGCACACATAGTGGTGTCTGGTCCTGACTGTGCTTTATGAAACCCCAGGGATCTGTTTATTAGCAAACGCATGCTCCTGGTGATAGACCTGTTGATTTTGTTTGTGGCTGTACAGTATGTGTGTAGCTATAATAAAAGTAGTTCACCCCAAATCACATCTAACCCACAGTCTAGTACAAAACAGAATCTATAAAACAGAAAATCTCTTCTAACATACTGAGATTGACCCAGTAAAAGCCTGAGTGAGAGAAATTGAGATGGAAAGATGAATGGTTAGATTAGGGGTTATTTGTTGAGAGGCACAGCAGAGGAGCATACAGGAATGTCTAATGCACCTAGTGAAACATACATGTGACACATCAGTGGTTTCCATAGGAACATTATCTGAGACACTCAGAATGAAAGCTGTCATGTCCCCAATCCGCAAGCTGTTATAATCAAGTTTACTACCATATGGGGACTAAGGCATTAGCTATCTCTTTTCGCCTGATCCACATCTCAGGCATTTTATTGTGCATTGTTGTGGTAAAAACGCTAGTTTACAAGACATGCACCAACACGCATTTACACAATGAGGCGTTTATGCTATAAAAAAGTATTTGAAGAGTTCCAGATAACTGGATTCCAGATTTTTTTTTTTTTCAAAAAATATTATTATGTTATCATGTTTTTAAAAACGAGATTGTTTCGAAAAATTTAAAAAATATCTGGTTTTAGTACAAAACTCGTTTACAAATAAACATAATATCTACAGTAAACACTTCTTAAGACATTTTTATACATTTTTAATAATGTAGGCTATTAAGATTTAAGTTTACTTCCTTACCCGCCAGTCACATTAACTACAAGAGATAGAGCCAGAGTAACAGGCTATCATTCATTTTCAATGGGAGTGGTCGTTTGCCAGCGACAAGCAACGAGCTCACCGCTGCGCCGAGCAAGGTGGGGCCAAAATAGACAAGGCTTTTTTATGCAAATGCTGAGCGATGCGACAAAGCGACTGCCAATCGGAATGAAGGGGCAGTGGCTCGAGTCAGAGAAATAATTCAGGATGGCGGAAAAAGCATATTTCTGTATATAGACAGTTTCATCGGACGCACGTGATACACATCTGGATCCGAACCTTACTTCCGGTTTCGGTTTTTTAATGGTTTGAGTATTTGCTAAATTGATCTCTTGAACAAATGCCTCATCGAAAATAACAAATGTTTTGGTTTCCTAGGTAAACTATGTGTTGTTGTTTTGCTTTTTATATAAATAAACTATGTTTAAAGAACTTTGTTGTTATTTATTCTTAGCGGAGTTTAACGGAAGTTACGTGCGGACCGCGACAGCCGCTTGTTTATGTTGTTACTGCTGAAACGGTCTATATCTGATAAGTTTGGCATTTTATCTAATATATATCTAACCCCATTTTATCGAGAAATAAATATTTTTAAATCCAAAAACATTGTTTTTGTAACTTAACAATACCTCTGAAGTGACTTTTGATACCGCTTTTAGGTACTAGCCAAGGAGCGGCCATCAAGCGAGTGCGTGTCGCTCAGTGTTGTAGCTAATATGACTGTAGGGTCAAGCTGCATTCACTTTGTCTCTGTGTGTCGCTCGTCTCTTTCAAACTTTTCTGAACTTTGTCGCGTGACTGGAAACGCCTCATCTAGTCAGCAACGGTCACTGTTGCTCGTGTCGCCGGACCGTGTAAAATATAAAATGTTGAAATTAACACTGACAAAGATAGGGTGGCCGGCAAGATATATGTAAATTACAGAAATATTGTATGTTTTGTAATAACCAAATTATTTTAGTACTTTAAAAAAGTTATGCATAGTCAGAGTTTAAGGTCGAGATAAAGTAATGTTTTCTTTTCCCAGAAAGAATGTGAAACATCTATATTGTTACAGGGCTCCAGAGCATTTTGCCACCAAAAATTTGAGAGTGTGCCACTGAATTTCACATGTGCGACCAGTAAATTTGACCTTTTTTTTGTGATGTGACACTGAATTTGAAACAGCAAATTGTACTTTCTGAATCTTTCATTAAAGTATTTATAAGTAATACAGTATTTGGTAAGCATGTTGATTTTTGGTGTGTGCCCCTAAATTTTCTGGTTGCGCTCCTAAAATGTTCAGTTGGGGGCCACTGTGCTCCTAGTGAAAAAAGTTAGTCTGGAGCCCTGTGTTATATAATTGTAATTTTTTAAAATATATTTTATTACTCAAAACATTTTCGGTAAAAAAAGCATTTTTAAAAAAAAAGCATTATTGTATCGCACAGAGGCGATTCTAGGGTTTAGGGTTCTGAGCTTTAGGGGTGCTGAGCACCCAATGAGCTCTGCTGCCACCACCCACCCACCCTTTTTTTACACAAAAAACAATAATATGTTTATTGTAAAATAACTATCATTTTAACATTGGTTCAACTAACTCCAAAATCCAGATTTTTTTGGAGACCATTCAGGCATGAAAACGGGTCAGGGGTGAAAAAGATGAGAAGGATATTACCCCTCTAGGGGGGTCTGGGGGCATGCTCCCCCATAAGAATTTTTTTTTTAAATTTCATATTATAAAGCAAGCGATGCAGGTACAGAGAAGTAGAAGAAGAGGATGACACCATTTGCTAAGCGGGGAGGTTTTCATTTTCATCCTAACATATACATTTTAAACCACAAACTACAGAGGATGTTTTGGACATTATTTAACGTTGGTTATTTAACCTTATCATTTACCGCACTATTTAACAAGTTATCGTATAATGTATTTTACATCAATATCATGCACCCTTGTACAAAGAATATCAAATTCAGTAGCGATATTGTATATTGCTATTTAAAACTAATGTAGTTAACTAATATAAACAAACAAAATCATATTGTTAAGTGTTATTAATCTTTCTTTATATAGTTAATCAGTTAAAAAATGTGCTTAAATCAAGAAACAACAATGCAGAAAAATAGAAAAACCTTACTGTGTTCAGAGACCCATGTTCCAGTCTCTGACCAAAGCAGTAAAGATATTTGAAAGTAAAAGTGTGTTCACATGTGTATTTGTGTGCGCACATTTCTGTGTCCACATATTCGCCTGTGTCCTTTTGCTCATATGAGCAGATGCTTCTCTGCCCAAGATTGATGTGCAAAGAGGAAAATAAGAAAAGCCTGTTATTTTTCCACTCATCTGTGGGACCGTGAAAAGTGTGATGCCCATCTGATCCTTTTAGCGAAGGTGTTTTGATTCGCGCTTGATTTTTCCCCCTTTTGGTTCCTGTTGAGGAGAGGCATCCATCTTCGGAATTGAAACGTCGACTCCTCTGACCCGCACCTGCAAGCAAAGAACGTTCAAGCAAACCTCACATTCATATCCCTGTCGTACTTCAGATCTGTTTATCTTGTCGCTCATCAGTAAAACGTCTGGACTCTGAGCTCCACACCTGACACTGGTCATGATCTGCCAACGCATGCTTACGACCAATAAGAGGATGTTGAGTTTGTCATCACATAATTCAGAGCAGAAGTGGTTTGATGGTTATTGGCACTATAATCGGGTGCTATAGTAACCAAGATATTCAATCTACTGTATGTGATGAGACAGAATTGTACACTTTAATTAATGGCTCATTATCGAGCAAATGAAATTGGATTGGATTGTTTCCCGCTGCACGTAACATTTCAAACATGCTTATCAGACAAAATCAAATATGACTGGGGAAGTACACTAGAAAAAATTATTTTCAAGAAAAAAAAATTCTTAGTATTTTTGTCTTGTTTTCAGTAAAAATATCTAAAAATTCTTAAATTAAGATGCTTTTTCTTGATGAGCAAAATGACCCAAGAAAATTAGTCTAGCTTTTAGACCAAAAATATCAAATTTAAGTGATTTTGTGCATAAAGCAAGCAAAAAAATCTGCCAATGGGGTAAGCAAAGAAATCTTGAAAAATTTTCTTAAACACTAAATTCAAGGAAAATTCAAGAAAAATGAGCTTACGCCATTGGTAGATTTTTTTTGTTTTATGCCCAAAATCACTTAAATTTGATTTTTTTTTTTTTTTGTCTAAAAACTAGACTTGTGTCTTGGGTCATTTTGTTCATCAAGAAAAAGCATCTTAATTAAAGAATTTTTAGATATTTTTACTGAAAACAAGACAAAAAAAAAGTTTTTTTTTCTTGAGAATATTTTTTTTTGCAGTAAATATTTTAATATTTTTATATTTTTATGGAAAACACCCCAGTTTTTCAAAATTTTACTATGTTCTTACCTCAACTCAGACGACTTAATACATACCAATATTTTTTCAAAGCGTAAATTTTTAATATTTTGTACACCACCTCATGAATGTGTTAGCATTTAGCCTAGCCCCATTCATTCCTTAGGATCCAAACATGGATGAATTTAGAAACCACCAAACACTTCCATGTTTTCCCTATTTAAAGACTGTTACATGAGTAGTTACACGTTACAAGTAAATATGGTGGCACAAAATAAAATTTTTGTTCGGAACCATAGGAATGAATGGGGCTAGGCTAAATGCTAACACATTTACGGAACGCTGTACAAAGATTAAAAGGGCACACATTGAAAAAAGATAGGTGAGTATTAATTCATAAGTGGAGGTAAAAACATAGTAAAATATTGAAAAATACTTGTGTTTTCCTTTAAACCAACAAATATCTTAATTGGAAATATTGCGAACAATAATTAAATCTTAGGGTAAGCCAAACGTTGACACCTTGACTGCGTTCCACAGGGAAACTGTATCCTCTGAAGCGTAAGTTAGGGTTATGGCCTTAGGGTGTCTATTCTGTATGTTTGTGTGGGGTGTTTTTTGGGCCTGTGGCACAAGAGGGGAAAGATTAGTTTGGGGGGCAGACCCGAGTTGTGTTTCCTGCCCCTGGAGAGAGTTTAATCAACGAGATGTGTAAGCACATGCAGCTGCTCAAATATTTATTCTAAGCAGGATACTGCAGAACACGCGCGCACACACACACGCACACACAAGCGCGCGCACGCGGTGAACAGTGGATTAGACATGAGTTTTAACCTTCGGAAGAACAGAGAGATGGGCAAAGAGAAACTGTAAGAATAAAGGTGCAAGATGATGAATGTCTAATATCATTCTGCTCAAATACGTCCCAACGCGTGTTTGATCCATTTCAATTTTGCATCATTAAGGAAAGACATTTAAAGCAAAGATCAGATAGCTACAGGGTTTTTCTCGACATTTCAAGTGTAATAGTTTAATTGTCATCCTTTTTCATGAAATCAAATCCAGCCACAACTCTCTCTTTTCACTGACACTTGTCTCATGTTGTCTGCATGGATGCTAAACTTACAATGACTGGTAGCGTCCTCTGGGTGTCAGCACTTACCATCTTTAGCTTTCTATTACTGACCCGCAGTGTCTTTCTGCACAGCTCTTTTAATAGACAAAAGCAGCTGAAAAACAATGACTATAAATATAATCTAAAGATGTAGTGCCAGATGTTGTTTAGTATTTATTATTTCTGAAAACCATTTCAACATCTTTGACAATTTAATGACGAGAACCGGTTAATCCATACACAAGTTGGGTGACAGGCAATCTCTATTTATTCTATTCTTCATGTCATTACCCGGAGTAAACACACACACACACACACACAGGAAGAATGCAATCTTTACAAAGAAAGACCTCCCAATCCAGCCGAGTGGAGTGTGATGCAAGAGATTGAATGTGATTTTGCATTGCTAATTTTAGACATACTATCTTATGTATTTAAGGGAACACGGCCACATTTTGCGAATTTAGCTTATTCACCGTATCCCCCAGAGTTAGATAAGTTCATATATACCTTTCTCATCTCCGTACATGCTGTAACTCCGTCTCACGCAGCCCCCGCTAGCTTAGCTTAGCACAAAGACTGGAAGTGAATGGCTCCAGCTAGCATACTGTTCCCAATAAGTGACAAAATAACGCAAACATTTTCCTATTTATGTGTTGTGATTTGTATAGTCACATCGTGTACAGATAACAAGGTCAAATGAGACACAGACATCTTTTAATAGTATACATACTGGGAACTATATTCTCAGAAGGCGAAGCACTGCTACATGGGTGGAGTGATCTGCACAACTCTGACCGAACTCTCTGCTCCTCACCAGGGGGCTTCTCGGGTGCTGCAGTCACAAAAGAGATTTTGTAATCTAATGATTTTTCTTAAACAGGGGTGACATTTAATGTTGAGCAAATGCATACTTTCACTCAAGTCCTGATAATCATTGTTCTCCTGCTCCTTCAGATTAGTTTTATGCTCTTGCTGTATGTTAACAGTTTTTCATTATTCAAAGTTTTTAGCAAAAACTAAATCGATACTGAAATGAAGTGTAATGAAGATCTCAATTAAGCATTAAAAGCAACATCTCAGCAGTTTCTATCTGAGCTGTTACTTGATCTAGAGTGAAAGGTCACTGCAAGGTTTTTATCTAGATGATATTTACTAACGCTAAATAATACGTTCCCAACAGGCTCACTCACAAAAAAATAGGTGCGCACTGCAGCTTCAGTGCACAAAAGGCGGAAAATGACAGCGTAATAGACTTGATGAATAGAAAGCAACAGGCAGGCAGAGGACAAATATGAGGATTTAAAGAAGATGTAGAGGGTCTGGATGCACCACCAGCTACCGCTGAAGAAAAGCACACTAAATTATTGAAAGCATAATAAAATGTCCTTGGGGAGAGAAAAGAAACACTACATTATTCTGCCCTCTTTTCTCCTTCAGCTTGTGATTATTGAGCCAAAAAAGGGTCGTATTTTCCCAATCGTTTTTCATGGAGAGAAAATCTCATCTCTAAATGGAGTATTCAAAATTTGATTCCCTTATTTTCGTTCTCAAACTTGTTTGCCCTACATAGTCTCACTCTTCTCATTTCGGCCATCCCTTCATAGTTTCATTCGTTTTAAATATGTTGAAAGTTATTCAGCAGCACAGAAGCTGAGAAGGTTATTGGAGTCAGATTCACAGTACTTATGGATACCCTGTGGAGCAGGGATTCTTGCATGCTGTTTATGCCACGTGCGATTGGTTAAAGAAACCATCTGATGTGGCACGTGATTGGTGGATGAGATTAATGAAGGCAGCTCGCCGAGGACCACCCAGTTCATTTTGCATAAGGTTGTTGCTTGCTGTGCAAGAAGGACATTTGATTGTGTATTCAAGGCTGAGACGTTCAAGATTAGAATCTGTTATGTTTTGATCGGGTGAATATGTCTCTCGCAACACTCGGGAAAGCCAATCTCAGCACCTCGAATAAACAATTTGCCATTAATCGCTCATCCTGCTCAAACAAATAGATATTGATTCTGCTTTCAGCACACACACACACATACACCAACCGATTTGTACAAGCAATGCAAGAAAGGGCATAAATTGTTTTCTTCTTGCATTTATGTGGCATAATAGATGAACTCAAGCTGTGCATGACGGCTACTTCTGCTGTGTGGTCGGTCTGGGAAGGGTTCACTTGATATTGGGGTCAATGACATGACACTGAATATTTTAAACGAGTCATAAAATTAAAACAGGTGGCTTGAATATGCCTCTTTTACACCTTTGTTCAGGAAATAGGAAAATATAGTACTGTATATCATATTTGGAAATCCTTTAGATTCTCAAGATTGCGAGTCATGTTTATTTTTATTTTGACCTTTCATTTAAAGGTGGGGTGCATGATCTCTGAAAGCCAATGTTGACATTTGAAATCACCTAAACAAACACGCCCCTACCCCAATAGAATCTGGACCTTCTTTTGATAGACCCACCCCACACATAAGCAACCCAGGCAACGCCCCTTACTGCTGATTGGTACTTATCCCACTTCCTTTTCAAAAGTGATTTTCAAAATCATGCACTTCGCCTTTAAAGTAAGGTTAGTTCAGGTTTGTTCACTTGTGTACACCCAAATGTAGTCATGATGTAAAAATAACATTAGTAATGCTTTAGAATAAGGTTGCATTTGTTAACATTAGTTATTACTCTCAGAAAAAAGGTACAAGAAGGTACAAAAGTTGACTAAAAATGCGCATATTGGTGCCTTAGAGGTCAATGGCAGCTGGTGACTACTTTTCTGAAGAGGCACGAAATATCCGAACTTTGTCAAAACATCGTCATGTGTGTGGCACGTCATGTCAAAATACGTGCCTGCTGCAAACTGGATTTATGATTAAAGAGATGCTCATGTTTGCAAGATACTCGCTAGTCTCAGACGCAATGCGCTCAGATTGTTGGCTAAACGTCTGATGTTTTTCGTACACTTTTCTGGAAATCCTGTGGGAATGTCGAAGTCGTCTTTGATTGGTTGAAATAAAACGGATTTCCAGGAGACGTGAGTGTCGCAATTAGTTTCGGTTCCTGGAAAACAAAGCTCTGACGTTCGATTGAGGAAGAGAATCAGTCGTGTTCACGTGGATAATAATGATCAGCTAAACATTGGATACTCAAAAATATGCAAAGTTCGCGGCATAGACTCTCTAAAAGACGTCCAAGAGTTTTCCTTAAAGCAGTTAGTGGAGTCAAAAAGTTTGGTTCTCCTGAATTGCTTGTAGGTGTTAAAAAGTGGAGAGATATGCTTCAAACAGACGTTTACCGGGAGCGTCTCATTGGTGTGGCTGTTGATGAAGTGCACAACGTTGTTCTATGGTGAGTAATGTTGTTTATTTAGATGCTATTCGGTTGGCTGGTTACTTCAATAACTGACTTGTTGCCAGCCGGCTCGTTATTGTGGGGAGTCTGAAACATGATGGTAGATGAAACAAACTGTGATTGGTTGTTTGACATGTGGGTCAAACAGCTCGTGGGCGGGCTTTGTCCAGAAAAAGCAGTGAAAAACACCAGACCTCCAGTATTGTATCTCGTGTGTAATCAGAGTTTAGTGTTAAGTGAGTATCTGCGAGTGTCTTATAAACGTGAGCATTTCTTATCATAAACCCTGTGATTCATAAAGGTTCTCATTACACCCCAAACACATATTTTGCATTTTTGCCTCCCTGGAGCAGGAGGCACCGGCCGCCATTGCTAGAGGTGCATACAAAGGTACATAAGTGTACCAAAATTGTACAAATTAGGACCTTTTTAATATGTACCATCCCAGTGACAACTTTTGTACCTTCTTGTGTTAGTGTAGCTAACATTATCTACTAAGATTTTTTTTAAATCTATAGTACTGTTAAAGCCCCCCTAACCTAAAAAATGCACTTTTTAAACTTTTTTTAGCAGAACATAAGTCACCAGTGTGTGTGTAGAAACATCATGTTATTATACAAATCCATCTATTATTCTTTGTGTAATCTCCTTTAAACCACAACAGTCACACAAACAGGCCGTTGAGGATCCCCTAGCAATGATTACGCCCCAACCATAACTGCTTACGAGCGCATTGTTCAACCTTCGGCCAGAGATACATGTTTTGATGTAGTCCAAAGCATGTGTGTAAGTGCTCTTCACCCTACTTTGTGTACGGGGAGGGTAACAGAAGCTTTCTTTGCATTTAAAGAAACAATCACAAAAACAGCACGTTTTTCATTGCAGCCACAAATGGTCATGTTTAACATCGTATAATGAAAGATCTGTAGTGTATTTTGAGCTGAAACTTTACTAGACACATTCTGGAGACTATTGTTATTTTGCTGAAAACACCTAGGTTAGCGGACCTTTAACATCAGTTGATGCACAACTAACATGAACAAAAATATTGGCATTAATTGCATGAAGAAATTGCTTGTTTGTTATTGCTCATTGTTAGTTGATGATAGCTACATGTAATGCATCTTATGTTTACAAATGCAACCTTATTGTAAAGTATTTATAAAATATTTAACACTTGATTGGTCACACCACATTAATAGTCATTAATCAAATCAACATTTAATTTCGTAAACTTAAAGGTACGGTATCGCATTTGGAAAAATGCTAACCGTAGCCGACTAGCAATGAAATCACGATCCCACCCTCCATTCACCAGTGAGAAAACTTTGCAGTACAAAGTGAATAACATTACCAAAATAACCAACATTAACAACTGTTTTACATCTGAATCAGTTAAAGCACACTTTCGGATGTGTAGACGTAGTAACTATATCGTTACGCTAATTCGTAAACGAACACAAATTTCATAAGCAATACAATGTTTCATCCAATATCTGAATCCATCTCAATACAAACATATCGCGTACCTACCTCACCAAAATAAACAGTGCAATGACCGTTTTAGACCCTCAGCCTCCTGCAGCTGTTTGCATCTCGTGCTAAAGCAGTAACTTAAAGTTACCAATGTTAATTTGGGTTTTTGCTCTTTGCTGATCTAGGCAGTTTTTACTGTTGTTGTTTTAAAAGATGTCTTTCGTTTTGTGGCTCCTGTGCAGGTTGTCAATTCAGCAAAAAAATTTGCCGTTCTCCCTCTGTTTACAGATGGGAAGTGAGCGCACATGACGTATGGTGTCTGCGTGAACAGGCTGCGCGGTGGCATTCAAATTACGCTTACAGATGAGGGACAAAAAAAGCAGAGATCTATGATTGGTTGAACATTTTTGATCCTACCCATTTCACAGATGACTTTTAACAACTTAACATAGTGATTGATATCAGGATGTGAGGAGACTTTTAACCAGCATAACTAAAAATGTTTCTGGATCAAATGAGATACCCTGCCTTAAAAAAATCAAAATAAATGCAAACGTAACATTTCTAACTAAACATTCAACATTTCTGTGTGTTTGTTCATTTAAATATTTTTCATTGAAGCCTATTTCTAATGTCCTTATTTTCAATTAACACCAACTGATCAAAATCTTTATAAGGTTAATATGGTTATCTAATCAATACACAGTCAATACAGACCCTCTGTATCTAATAAACGCTAGTCTTCTGATGAATAATTGAAATGAGGTCTTTAGCTGATTTCATCTCTCTCTATTTTGTAATTCTCATTTTCTGGGTACACCAGCACTGAGTGTAAAATTACGTACTCTCGCTGGTGCAATTGATTTGTGAGTAATTAAAAATGTCTGTTACTGGACATGGTCCAGCTTCATGTTCTATTCATGTAGATTAATACATATTTGTCAGAGCCTTTGGGATCAGACGGGCTGCGATGTCTGATATTAAACATTCATGAGAGGACAGAACACAGGGACTCATATCCTACTGGTATTTATGGGTCCAATCCTACATCTTAGTATCATCATAATGGATTATAAAATCAGAACATTATTGCTTAGCAAGGATGGAAATTTAATTTTTGTTTTAATAAATGTCTTTTGCATGGGTGATAAGTTCGAATAGATTGTGTGTGTTAATGTTGTACTGTATATGTAATTTAATGCAGGTGGCTGGAGTGGGTGGGGCAACTGGGCGGCGTGCAGCAGTGAATGTGGGGGCGGGGTCCAGACGCGCACACGCACCTGTCAGTCACCTCCTGAGGAGGCATACCTATGTGAGGGCGTTCTGGAGGAGGGGCGTCCCTGCAATGCAGAACCCTGCATTGGTAAGTTTTCTTCTACGTTTATGCACATATCCGCATGACCGTTTGTTCACAACTGCAAACATCTTTGTACCACACTTCTTCTCTCACTGTGTGTCTCTCAAAAGTAAGGTCTCTTTATCATCTCATGTTACTCATAGTAATGAGATTATTTGGTAGTCGAATGGACACTTAGCTTGGGTTTTCTGTTTCTGAGATATGTATATTGAAAAACAGACCCTTAAATGTCTCCTCTAGACTTGTGGGGGCGGTTTCCCAGACATTGTTGATCCTAGTCCCAGATTAAAATGCAGTTTGAGCTGCCTTAATTTAAAAACACCTTGTACTGATTATCTTAACATACATCAGTGCCATTGTTTTCTCTCACGATGCACACTAGTCTTAATATAAATAAGGCCTAGTCCTGGATTAATATAAACCCTGTCCAAGAAACTGCCCCTTTGAGGAGATCACAGTGATGTCATTAAGATCCTAAAGGCCTAAGATAAGTCAGAGATTTCAATACGATCTCAACATTTCTCAATAAATTATCCAAGACTAATTTATCTGACCTGTGTTCGCCACATTCATTCAGAGGCGTTTGTTTTTTGTCCATTTTGACCTGGGATTTTTAAACATTATGAAGCAGACATATACACAATTTTAACTCTTTCCCCACCAGTGTTTTTTTTATATCTCACAATTGTCAGATATATAAAGTTGCAAGCCAGGGACAGCATTTTAATGATTTTCCAAAAAAAATTATGCCTTCCAGAAATGTTCTTCTTTAATAATTATTTAAAAAAAGATACGAATTTCATCCTATCTTCACCTGTTCTCTTTTTATCACCTCTCAAACATGAGAAGGTTTCTTCAAATATTCAAAATTTTGAACAAAAAGCTGAGATAATTGCATTTTTGTAAAGGCCTTTTGATATAGATCAGATTCAGAGTGATAATTAAAACATGGAGTTTTTACTTTTTCTAAATCCATGGATACTTCAGTGTTTTATAAGATGTGTAAAAGCACCACCTAGTGGATAATAGCGTACATATGGATTGCCGTAAAAACTCGTCATTGGCAAGCGTTTTATTTTAATTGACGAAATAACTCATCAGTCATCAAAGGCAGGGAAACAGCTAAAACATGCTTGTCTCATGTTAAATAGATTTTTGTTGTTTGGTGCTTATTTATGGTCATATACACGCAAACGTGTGGCAAACAACAAGTTCTTGACACACAATCAATATTGACAGTAACGACATCAGACATTTATCCATCACACACAAGCATGAACTGAAGAATATACATCAATCATTTCCGGAATTGTCTGCTTTGTAACCTTAAACCTGCCGAGCCCCTAAGGTGACATCGGAGTAAAAAAAAGAAAAAAAAGTTTAGTTTCATGTGCTCACGTGAAACTTTCATGTCCTCACATAAAACTTTCATGTGCTCCCGCAAAACCTTCATGTGCAGAAGTTTAGTTTCGTGTGCTCGCGTGAAACTATCGCGTGTTCGCGTGAAACTATCGCGTGTTCGTGTGAAACTATCACGCGCGCACGTGAAACTTTCGCTTTCATGTGCGTGCGCAATAGTTTCACGTGCTCGCGCGATAGCTTCACGTGAGCACGCGAAATCTGCACATGAAGGTTTCGCGTGAGCACATGAAAGTTTCGCGTGAGCACATGAAAGTTTCACCTAAGCACATGAAACTAAACTTTATTTAATTTTTGCTCCATGTCCCCTTAGGGGCTTCGTATAAACCCACATCAAAACAGAAAAAAAACAAGTGCCTCTAGTGGACACTCCAACCGAAAGATGCAGCAATACACTGAAAAAAAAAACAAGCAAAAAAATCTGCCAATGGAGTAAAAAAATCTTGAAATTTTCTAGAATTAAGTGTTTATGAAAAAAGTAAAAAAAAAATCTTACCCACACTGCAAAAAAAGAACTTTCAAGAAAAAAATTCTTAGTATTTTTGTCTTGTTTTCAGTAAAAATATCTAAAAATTCTTAAATTAAGATTATTTTAATTCTTAAATTACTTCATAATGAGCAAAACGACCCAAGAAAATAAGTCTAGTTTTTAGACCAAAAATATCAAATTTAAGTGATTTTGTGCATAAAACAAGCAAAAGAGAAATCTGCCAATGGGGTAAACAACTGAAAAAAAAACAAGTGCCTCTAGTGGACACTCCAACCATAAATGCAGCAATACAATGCAAAAAAAAATCTGCCAATGGAGTAAAAAATTCTTGAATTTTTCTTGAGTTTAGGGTTTAAGAAAAATGTTCAAGATTTTTTTGCTTACCCCATTGGCAGATTTTTTGCTTGTTTTATGCACACTTAAATTTGATATTTTTGTCTAAAAAGTAGACTTATTAAAATCCCTAAATTTTTTTAGATATTTTTAAGGAAAACAAGACAAAAATAAAAATAATTTTTTTCTTGAAAATCTTTTTTTGTAGTGCAAAATTTTTTCACAAATTTTTTTATAATATTAAAGGTATAGTGGAAGATTTTCTTTTTCCGGGTGGATTATCAAAACTATTGGTGATCCCAGTTGTCATTCATTCTGGTGATATGTTCACATAAGGCCGCCTTACGTGCTCATTCGCTTTCTGCACATGTGCACTTTCAGGTGTATATGTGTGGTGGGCTACGGCTTAAGCCAATCATTGAAGCTCACGTTCTCACCATGTTTTTTCAAAATGTCTGAGGGTCGCAAGATAAAAAGTGTCTACGAATTGCATGACACGAAGAGAAAAGCCTCTGAAGAAAGAAACAAGACCAGAGTGTTTTTGGGAGAATATTTCACACGCTGGCGTGCGCTAAAAACACAGGTTGGGCTCCCCACAGATGCCTCAGTCGTGAAGTTTCTACTCGACAGGTAAAGTTTGACATGCTATTTGGAGAAATCCATTTAAAATCACTACTAGTAAAAGTTGATGTAAGCTATGATTAGCGATGCTAGCCCTGGCACAAGTCACAAACCGCGCAGACACGGTAAACATGCTCTCGTGCACACGTTTAATAGGCGTTAACCGGGGTGCAGGTAATGTATTTCGCATGTGCGTTTTATATTTTTTAAGTGGAGGGGTGGTTCTTTTCAAAAATTCTGGAAAATCTTTCGCTATACCATTAATATTATTTTCTGTCTTAAAACTAGACTTATTTTTGTTAATCAAGAAGATGCATCTACATTTAAGAATTTGTAAATATTTGTACTAAAAACAAGACAAAAAAGCTAAGTAAGAAAGTAATTTTTTGCAGTGAACAACCTATTACATTATTCCAATAGCAAAAATGACATCAAATTTGAAACATACCTAAGATGTCCTAAGCTTTGAAAGCGCAACCTCGACATGATAAACATCTCCATTGGGCTGTCATCTCTTTTTTTGATATTGTTCACATTTCACTGGTGAACACAATGCGTTGTGTGACATAATGACAGATCATTAACATAATCTGATCATAAGAGACTGATGTTAGAATAAGTCGTTTTTGTGTGCTTTTCATTGGACCTATAGGCTACAGGCAGTATTCCTCTAAAGGCAAGAGTTTAAGTCCAGTGAAATACAATGGAGTGCAGGAGGCCATGCTTGGTAAGGGCTCAACTGACAGTACGAATGTGACCGTAGTGAGTAGATCTCCACTATAGTTTGTACGGAGGCCATGAGTCAATAACTCACTCCATGGTCGAGGTCATCGAGGTCATTGTCTGTGTCTCCATACCGCATGATCTGCTTATCTCATCCGCCATCCACTGCTCGCTCCATCTCGCTCTTTTCCTGCACACTGTCCTCTCAATGTTCAAAGCACACGGTTTGAGATCACACATACAGTAGAGTGTGCTCACACATCGGTGAAAGTGCGGACACCCGAGTATCAGACCAAACACAGATTCTGTGTAACATGTTCACACAAAAATCCCAAGCATGGCTGATGGTGGTTTAGTTGTACAGGTCGAACAGCACTGCCCATTCAGAAGTCGACTGTAGTTGCTAACCCCACCCCATCCTGCAGGCAAAGGCCGACTCGGCACTCGTAGCCAATCGCTGCGCTCGGTGGACAGCCGCAAAAGAGAGGACACTGATAAGACCCGCGGCGGACAGCAGTCTTCCCAAGCAGGTAAGAAGACATCAGCCTTCACCGCAGCTTGGGGTTACACACACGCACAAATGCACACCTGTCCAAATGCAAACTGTCCATTTCACTCACATAGGGGAGTAGATTGGATGCGTACAGTATGTGGCTATGGCCTTTTGTGATTTATGTTTTGTGTGTCTTATGTGTTTTATGGCATGGTTCATGGTGGTATGTCCATGAATCATGGACACCATTGCTTAATCTGAAGCTACTGCATTTGAGTTATTAAAGGGATTTGTAGTTGTACTGTAAAACAAGCAAAAGCGTAACACACCTTGCTTGGGGGTGGTCATGTGTGGTTTGCATGCTTTAAATATATATTCCGGACTTCTAATATGTTGTAATCCCTAGTGTTGTAATGTTTTGTCTGTTTTTGTGAATACTGCATGAATCTCTTTTTTAACTGTAAAGACAAAGGTGAGTCTATCTCTTCGACAGAAATACATTAATTGTTAATGTAGTTACAATGTTTCATGTATTAAAATTCCAAAATCACTGTAAATCAATGAATATAGATACCTGGAGCTTCATGTGTAAGTTGAATTCACAAGAAAGTTTGCAAAAATCATAAGTGTCTAGTGCTTGGCAAAAATTAATCGCGATTAATCGCATACAAAATCAAAGTTAATTCTGGCATAATATATGAGTGTGTGCTGTGTGTAATTATTATGTATAAATAAATACACACACATTTATGTATGTAGTTAAGAAACATTTACATATTTATATATATTTATATTAGGGCCGGGACTTTAACGCGTTAATTAAGATTAATTAATTACACAAAAAATAATGCGTTAAACATTTTTAATGCATTTTAATCGCACTTATTTTTGCACTGCGGAACATTTCTCATTGGATGAGTTTCGGCGGACCGATTATACTGGAGCACCAACTAGCGTTCATGACTTCAGACAACAACAAACCACAGTGAACATGAATGAAGAAGCTGATGAGATCGCTTTGGTTGGCCCCGTGGATGGGATTTTTTTTATAAAAATCGAACGGATGGAAGCGTCGATAAGTAAGAGCATGGTTGTGTGTAAGCTATGCAACAAGGAATTCACATATTACCCGCAGCACATCGAGCCTCAAGTATCATCTCAATGCAAAACATATAGCAGCTAGCTTATGTATTCAGTCATTATTCATGGTATACTAAAAATCCATGTGAAAAAATAACTTCTCAATGTTCTCAGGTCAAATATTTATATGCGATTAATTTCGATTAATTAATTACAAAGCCTCTAATTAATTAGATTAATTTTTTTAATCGAGTCCCGGCCCTAATTTATTTATATTTTTATATATTCTTTATTAAATATAAATTAAAAAAACTGATATATAAATAAAACAATTCCGAAATGAATATATGAATGTGTGTGTGGTAAAATATACATAATAATTAGACACAGCACACACTAATATATTATGCCAAAAATCACTTTTATTTTGTATGCGATTAATCGCGATTAATCTTTGCCCAGCACTAGTTTTTACATATTTTGCTTTAGGAAGTTGCCTTTCGTGGTACCAAAATGCTTAAAGGAATATTCCACTTTCATAAAAATAAATTCCTATAATTTACTCATCCCCATGTCATCCAAGATTAAATTCTTCTTAAATTTATTTCTTATTTATTTCTAAATTAAGTTTTTTAAAGAAAACATTCCAGGATATTTCTTTATATAATGGACTTAGTGGATATCCCAACCGAGGCATAAGGGTCTTATCTCGCAAAACGATCATCATGTGAAAAAAAATGTACTTTTAAACCACAACTTCTTGTCTTGAACTAGCCGTGTGAAGTGCCAGCGTGATCTTATGTATTACGTAATCACGTCGAAATGTCACGCATGACGTATGCGAAACTACCGTGTGGAAAAAAGGATTGTTCCGACGTTGTTGTATGTGGAATGATACTAATTAATGTCTTTGTGTCAGTTTATTGTTTAAATTGGTCCACCAGTTACTTACATAATACATAAGGTCGTGCATGCGCATCACACAGCTCGTTTTGCTAGATAAGACCCTTATGCCTTGGTTGGGATCGTTTAGAGCCCTTTGAAGCTGCATTAAAACTGCAAATTTAAACTGGATTGAAACTGTGAACTGTTGAAGTCCACTAAAGTCCATTATATGGAGAAAAATGATATGCTATGATATGAGATGCTTTCCTGAAAAAAAAAAAATTCTTCTCGACTAAACAAAGAAAGATCTTGGATGACATGAGGGTGAGCAAAATAATTAGAATTTTTTATTGGAAAAATCCTTTAAGCACATTAACATTATTTATTAAATGAAATAGATGTATATAAAAGAAGTAGTGTGCGTAAAATGGTGTACATTATGTGTGATTTCATTGGTGATTTCATTCCCTATTGGATATTATTAACCATACAGTTACTTCTATTCGATGGTAATGATAAAGTGGATAAAGTCCAAATGATGTATTGAACAGCCTTGTAAAATCGTCTGACTTGCATATCCTAAACTGAAAACATGAATGCTTAATGCTCAGGATATGGAATCAGACACATATATTTTAAGCCTCCCCTGTCAGACGAGTTGGCTAATCCTCTGCATGCTAATTAGTTTTGGCCCTATTTCCTGCCCTTTCCTCCACACCCTACCCCATCCCATCCCTGACCCCACTCCCAACCCCTCCCCTCCTTCCCCTCAGTGGATCCTCCGACGGGTGAGGAGTGGTCTGCGTGGAGCGTGTGTTCGGCCACGTGCGGCGAGGGCTGGCAGAGCCGAACGCGCTTCTGCGTCTCCGTGTCGTACAGCACGCAGTGCAGCGGGCCGCTCCGCGAACAGAGACCCTGCAATAATACTGCTGTGTGTCCAGGTAAGCACAGCCCACCTCAGGCCTCTCCTCACTCCCACCATCTACCTTATCCAACCCCCTTCCCACCTCCACTTAGCTCCAGTAGTTTCGCCCACTCACCATCTAGTCGCTGCCCACCTGAGGCTCACTCTTCCTGTGCTTCGGTGTACAGCTGCTCCCCTCTTACTCCTGGATGCCGGAGAGCCGTGGTAAGATCTCAGTGGGTTTGAGCGCAGCACTGTAGGAAGTCCCTGTAGTTTTACCATATGTAGCTGGTGCCTTTCTCTTTTCATTTCATCACTTCAACATCACAGGGGGGAAAGATGAAAATTTTTCGTACTCCCTTGGTATGCACATTAGATAGAAACTAATGTTGTTTTCAATGTTAATCATCATACAGTATGCTGACAAAAATAATGATTTGTTCTTTAAATGGACACTCCACTTTTTTTTGAAAATATGCTCATTTTCCAGCTCCCTTAGAGTTAAACATTACATTTTTACCTTTTGCAATGATATTACGCAGCGCACAAAAATAGTCCCCTTGGTAACTTTCAATAGCAGGGGACTATTTTTGGACACTGCATAATATAACTGCCCCACCTGGAGCCATGTTACGGCAGCAAAGTCCTTGATTTTTCAACGGAATGAGAGTATAGTTCCTAACCATATCAGCTTTTAATTTTCTGTCGGTCTTAGTACAAAATGTAACTACAGAAGAGTCAAGTTATAAATAGGAAAAATATTGAAACTCTTTGGTTATTTTTTAGTGTGCTGCTAATGGTCTAATCAGATTCAATGGATTATGCTAAGCTATGCTAAAAGTGGTACCGCCAGACGTGGAGATCGGCTGAATGGATTCCAAAACTGTAAAAATCAAATGTTTAACTCTAGAGGAGCTGGAAAATGAGCATATTTTTTTTAAAAAGTGGAGTGTCCCTTTAAGATTCATAACTTGAAGCTAAGAAGTATTTTAAGTTGTTGCACATAAAGGGTTTCACATTCATGCAGACAGTCATTTTATCGCTGGAGATCAGCAGCTCGCTAGTAGTTGTTTATGCTGAGGGATGCCTTAATTGATATTATTTTTGGGTTGTGTAACTGGCTTGGAAAAGTTAAGAATAAGATGTATTGTTGGTTAAAATATGTTGTTAAACAGTGTTGGGTGTAACTAGTTACAAAGTAACTAGTTACTGTAATAATATTACTTTTCTCAGTAACTAGTAGTGTAAGGCATTACCCGTCTGAAAATGGTAATATTATTACAGTTTCCCGAGCTAGTTACTTAAGTTACATTCGCCAGTAGCACCTTCATCACACAAGGCACAAAACACAGAGAACAAAAGGGAAGGGGAGGAGGGCGTGAATGGAACAGTGATTGGTCTAAGTTTGGCACAAGGTATCATTTACCATCACCGATTGGTCGACACCCGGCAGCCAGCAGCACAGAGCGGCAGCGGCACACTCAAAGACAGATCGGGTAAATGGAAGCGTCAACAACGGCAAGCTCTTTTTCAGAGGAAGGTTCCCAGCAACAGAAAGCTAGTTTCGACGGGTGGAGATTCGGTCACATTTTATTATGTTCAACGGAAGGAAAATAACTTGACGGTGAAGTGCACACTCTTTAATGTTTTTCCAAACGCTCTTGTCCAGAAAAAAAATGTAACTAGTAATATAACTAGTAATATAACTAGTTACTTTCTCCAGGGAGTAATAAAGTAAAGTAAGGCATTACTATTTTTGAGAGTAATATGTAATACATAATATATTACTTTTTTGAGTAACTAGCCCCAACACTGTTGTTAAATCACATTAAAAGTGCAGATGTCAGCGAACTGTACTTAAAAGAATAGTTTGTCCAAATAATCAAGTGGTTCTCATATGCTGTTCCATTTTTTTTTCGTGTGGAAAAAAAAAGGCGAAAATTGAAAGAATTGAAACTGAAAGTCTTTTTTTCATGCAGAAGATTTGAAATATAATTACACTGTTAAAAATAAAGGTTTTAAAGGGGTTCTTTGCATGGATGCCTCAGAAGAACCATTTTTGGTTCTCCATAAAACGTTTAAATTTCTTTAAACAAGTTTAAGTTAAGGGTTCTTTATGGAACCATACAGCCTGACAAAGAACCCTTTTAGTTCTTTATTTTTACAGTACACTCCTAAAAATAACAATGCTTAAAAGGTTCTTCACAGCGATGCCATAGAAAAATCATTTTTGGTTCTTTAAAGAACAATTTTTTTCATACATTTTTATAATCTGAAGAACATTTTGTGAAATTGAAAGTTCTTTCTTTCTGCCATTCCAGCATCTATGGTTATATTCATGGCAAGCTTTATTCAGACACAGGTCAGGGGAGGGCCAATTTGGGATATCCTATTTGCCTAACTTGCATGTTTTTGGCCTGTGGGAGGAAACCAGAATACCCGGAGTAAACCCACGCTGACACAGGGAGAACATGCAAACTCCACACAGAAAGCTCACCTGACCTAGTCGGGGCTCGAACCGGGTACCTTCTTGCTGTGTGAGCCACTTGGCCCCCCTGAAAGGTTCTTCAAATGTAAAAGGTTCTTTAGGACCATTTAGACAAAAAAGGTTCCTCTATGGCATTGTGAAGCACCTTTAATTTAAGAGTGTAGAGTGAAGCTGTATTACTTTTCTACTTTTCCTTTTGTGTTCCACAGCAAAAGTTAGATTTGGAATGACATGATAGTGTGTAAACAATTTAATTGAATTCTGTACAGCATGTGTGTGTGTGTGTTTGTAGCGGCGGGTCTTTCTCTCTATAAATCATACCCTAGCCGCTCTGATTACAGTGCACGGGACCTGGGACGAGTGGTCTCCATGGAGTTTGTGTTCTTCCACGTGTGGCCGCGGCTACAGGGAGCGCACGCGCTCCTGCAAACCGCCACAGTTCGGAGGAAACCCGTGCGACGGCCCAGAGAAACAGACCAAATTCTGCAGCATTGCTGTATGCCCAGGTGATCTTTGGGTCTTTTAAATACAGACTCTCTCTCATACAGATTTAATGACTTCCATCTAACAGCACAATTAAAGCCTAATGCGAGGCAGTGTGAGGGAACAAGATTGAAAGAAACCATTGTGAAGTTCACAGTGAAGGATGGTGATTAAGTGAGGCTTTAAATCACTGCAGATTGGACTATAGCCCCCCCCCCAATCTCTCTCTCTCTCTCTCTCTCTCTCTCTCTCTCTCTTTCTTCCTCACTCATGCAGTGTATCTTTCAACAATGAGTTTTTTATGCTTTCTCTTTCTCATTGTCTGTCAATCTGCCACTTGTGATTGGTGATTTAACCCATCAGTCAGATGCCGAGCTCATATCTGAACAGTTCTTGGCCAGAATAAGCTTAGAAATATGCAGAGGATTTTATTTTGAGACTTGAAGAATGGCTTTAAGGAGTGTAAAGTGTTTGTGTAGTGAGATATTGCAAATTATTTTGGGGAGAATAGTTTCTGTGAAAATCATTAAATATATACATTAGCAAGATTAAATAGAGAGCAAACTTAAAACTTTCTGCAATATTTCTACTGAGATAAATCTTTCAAAACTCTCAGAGTTTCAGAAGATAACTCAACAATGTCTTACAAACTAAGTTCAGATCTGTCTGCAGTCAAATTCAGATTTGTTTACCTATACAATCCCTAACCCTTTAAAAGCTTAATACTCTTAAATTAAAGGGATAGTTCAAAGAAAAGTAACCCTTAAGTATATTTATTTGCTTAACAAAAAATGAAAATATTTTAGAAAGTTAATAACCAAATAGATCTGGGGCACCATTCACTTCTGTATTACTATATTTGTGACCCGTGCTGGCAAAATGAATCGGAATGAGCACATTTTCAAAAATTATTTATATTTTGATATTCAAAAACTTCAAAACAATGTATGATTTGTTGGAGTATGAAAAAAGTGACAGAGCTACATGTGTTTGAAGTTGATAGAGGCAGCACAGACAATTTTGAGAAAAGATTCAAAAACAAAATCACCACATCCATACCTTAAAATCGCATGTGGACGCATGCATCTTTGTATTAGATAAAGCGTTTAGGAAGGTACAAATCTCAGAAAACATACAAATAAAGATACATTTAACTCATTCCCCGCCAGCCATTTTTTTTCTTTTTGAAAAGTTCCTTTTTACAGAAAAGTTTTACAAAATGCCTTCCAGGAAAATTTTCTTCTAAAAATATATAAACATACAAATATATCAAATGAAAGAACAGACGCTCTGCTTTTAAACAAAACAATAAAAAATGGGGAAAAAATGTTTCATCCTATTTATATAATTTTCTCTGCTTATAAACTCTTAAATATGGGTATTTTTCTTTTTAAAAAATAATAAAATTTTTGTGAAGAATTTTGTTAGAGATCAGATTCAGAACGATTGTTGTTTAAAATTAGTAAATAACGTTTTGGCTTCAGTTTTTCATAAATTGGGTAAGTGCATTATAATCGCGGTATTGCAGATGAACATAAAAAATCATCAGGAACACGTTTTTTATGCAAATGTTTTCTCTTACGAGATAGCTTGTCAATGGCGGGGAAAGAGTTAATCTAAAATTTAGAGCATTAGAATCGCTAGAAGGCAGCTTAATGTACTTATTGTTATTAAAACCTCAATTTCAACCAAATTTATATTTATACTTTCTTTCGCCTGTAGCTCAATATTAGACGGTGCGCATTGCGACTCATTTTCCAGCACGAGTCACATTCTTATACTATGGAAGTCAATGGTGCCCCAGAATAGCATTGTTATAAACACTCTTTAAAATATCTTTATTCGTATTCAGGAAAACAAAGAAATGTATACAGGTTTGGAACAACTTAATGGTGCGTAAATGATGACAGAATTTTCATTTTTCTGTGAACTATCTCTTAAATGTACTTTCACAACTGTCTCATTTGTTTTCATTTTTATTTCTACTAAGAATTAAAGGAGAAACCTCTGAGATACTTAAAGGAAACACGACATGAAAGAGCAAACTCTAAGCAATACAATTTTCTTCTGGTACATGTATACACCCAAAAAATTCTTCAAAACACTGCTCTCCTTTAAAAAGTCCATATCTTTCTCTGTAGTGGATGGTGAATGGAATGAGTGGTCCAGCTGGAGTTCATGTTCCGCATCGTGTTCTAATGGAACTCTGCAGCGCACACGAGAATGTAACGGGCCCTCGTACGGGGGCATGGAGTGTCAGGGCGAGTGGAAACAGCAGAGGGACTGTTTCCTAAAAGAGTGTCCTGTGGATGGCCAGTGGCAGCTCTGGAGCACCTGGGCTGGTTGTACCAAAACATGTGGTGGAGGAAGTCAGCAGAGACAGAGGGTTTGCCTTGGGCCCTTCTTTGGAGGAGAGCAATGTCCAGGGGACAGAGATGAAGTTAGAAGTTGCAATGAGAAGAGATGTCCAGGTTCACAATCATAGTTTCTTTTCTCTATAGACTTGTATTATTTCAGTGAGACATGTAAGAGGATGCACCTTGTACTGTATGTTTTTTTATTCTAATGCTTTGAGGGTATGTAGTGTTTTCTGTCTGACTTCTGTTGTTGTTTGCAGAGCCACATGAGATCTGTGATGAGGAGAATTTCTCAAACGTTGTGTGGAAGAGAACTCCCGCAGGCGAAACAGCGGCTGTCCGCTGCCCTCCGAATGCTGTGGGTAAGACATGACTCATGCAAATAGACACACAGGAATATCTTTATTAAAGCTGTAAATGCTTGGTTCAAAAACGAAAACTAGCACAGACAGACATTGCAGGTAAAAAAACTATTTATATAAGACACACTCATGATGACTTTTTTCTATGGGGCAGGATTAATCCTTCGGCGATGTTCATTGGATAGCGAGGGGATTGCATACTGGGAGAACCCAACTTACATGAAGTGTGTCTCTAATGATTACCGAAGTATCCAAACATTGGTAAGCCCATACTGAATCCTCCCCAGTAAATGATTATGCAAATTAAACCCAAGATGCTTTTTGGAAACCTTAAGTTGGTCTTTTTCTATTCCAGACAAGAGATCACCTGTCCAAAGCTCAAAGGGGGCTAGTGGGTGATGGGGTTTCTGAGGTGATGACCAAGTTAAGGGTAACATCCAGTGATGGAACAAGCTACAGCGGAGATCTTCTGGCTATCATAGATGTACTAAAAAACATGACCGAAATATTTAGGAGGTCTTACTACAGCCCCAGTAATACAGACATGAGGGTCAGTGAAGAATTATTTGCTTAGTTGGTCGATTTGTAAAGGGGAAGGGCTCTAAATGTTTCTCTGTCGTGGCTCTGTTACAGAATTTTGTGCAATCGGTAAGCAACTTACTGATGGAGGAAAACAGGGAGAGATGGGAGGAGGCTCAGCTGGTAAGTTTGTTCATTCATTAATTTACTTAATGGGGAGAACCGGGGCGAACGTAATGCGGGGCGAAAGTAACAAAGTGATTTTCTCAGAACCCTGATAACATTTGCATTCCAAACCATAACAGTATCTTTAGCACGCACAAATATTGCGTTATTTTCTTACCATTTTGTGCGTGTAGGTCCAGAAAGCTGTTTTTAACCATGATAAGTAAATTCTTACAGCTGTATTTTTTTTCTTATAATGCGTTGTGTTTCTGGTTTCAAGTGTTATAGTACTGATCAATCTACAGGAGTTTTTTTAAATTAAAGAAAATCGTGTTTAAATGTCAGGAGTTCCTGTCAGGAGGAGCATAACGCTTGTTACTTTTGCCCAGCTACTAATGCTGTTGCATTATGTTAAAAATGTATATTATTCTAATTTGATTTAATTTAATTTTATATTGTTTAAACGGTTAAAAAAAGTTCAAGTTTGTACTGTCGGGTTGCTATTGAAACATTTGATAAAACTGAAATTTAAAATGAAAATTTTTTTAAAATTATTTTTTACAAAGATAAATTACAAAATATGTTTGCAGTTACATATAAACAAGGTCATAATCATGTATATTTACTAAAAACAAGACTCTTGTACTTTCATTTATTCGTGTACAGTGTTTATTAAATCATTTGTTAACTCAAATAATTAATTCAGTCATTCAATAATTTTTTCTCTATATTCATTTACCCATAAATGTATTCACAATTTCATTGATTCATTCATTACACATTTATTGAGTCGCTTATTGACTACATAATTCGTTCAGGGCATACTTACACTATGCGTACCGTTTGACTGTGATCTTCTTCTTAAAGGCGGATCATGATTTTTGAAAAACACTTTGGAAAAGAGAGTCGGGCCTACTACAATAACACACTTGTAGCCAATCAGCAGTAAGGGGCTAACCGACATCGTTGCCTGGGTTGCGTATGTGGGGTGGGTCTTTCAAAAGAAGGTCCAGATTCTATTGGGGTAGGGGCATGTTTGTTTAGGTGATTTCAAATGTCAACATTGGCCTTTAGAAATCATGTACCCCGCCTTTAACAATTGCATCATAATGACGTAAGGGTACCCGGGTTCGGATTAAAAAGTGAAGTGTGAGTCAGACCAGCAGGGAACAAAAAATAATCACATTCGGGTACATTCGGTACAGTTAAAGGAACACACCCACATTTTGGGAATTTAGCTTATTCACCATATCCCCCAGAGTTAGATAAGTCCATACATAACTTTCTCATCTCCGTGCGTGCTGTAACTCTGTCTGACGCAGCCCCTGCTAGCTTAGCTTAGCACAAATACTGGAAGTGAATGGCTCCAGCTAGCAAACTGCTCCCAATAAGTGACAAAATAACACAAACATTTTCCTATTTATGTGTTGTGATTTGTATAATCACACCGTGTACAAATAACAAAGTCAAATGAGACACAGCCATCTTTTAAAAGTATACATACTGGGAACTATATTCTTAGAAGGCAAAGCACTGCTAATGGGCGGAGTGATTTGCTCGCAGCACCCAAGAAGCCACCTGGTGAGGAGCAGAGAGTTCGGTCAGAGTTGTGCAAATCACTCCAAAAATGTTGTCACATATTGGGAGCACTTTGATAGCTGGAGCCATTCACTTCCAGTGTTTGTGCTAAGCTAAGCTGGCGGGGCTGCGTCAGACAGAGTAACAGCACGCACGCATGTATGTATGGACATATCTAACTCTGGGGGAAACGGTGAATAAGCTACTTTTCCAAAATGTGGCCGTGTTCCGTTAAGTACTTTCTGAGTAGTCATGCAAGTAATATATTCACTCATTCATTCATACTCATTTTCACTTATTCATTCAATCATTTTTAACCTACGCAACATTTAATTATTTATTTATTAAATCATGTGTTGACTCTCAGTTCATTTAGTCCATAATTTATTCATTAAATTATTTATGCACTGACTTTATCATTCGTTTATTTACACATTAATTAACTTACGAAAATTGGTTGACTCACCTAATTCCTTCATTCAATAATTTATTCAGTCTTTCATTCATTCACTCACACCCTTATTCTCTTTGTCTTTTTAACGTTCACACTGTCTCCCTCACTCTTTTTCAATTAGTAATTATGCTTGTTTCAGCTGGTTTTTAAAGGTGATTAATTGGCTAATTCTCTTCTCATGGCTGCACATCTTTCTTTCAGCTCTCTGTCTCCTGCTGTTTAGTTAGATCATTAGTTAGGTTTGAATTTCTGCCTTAATACAAGCTTCAGTTTACGTTCCAAAAGAAAGATGTCATTAAGCTATGGCAGAACTGCAAGAGTATCTTCATTTTTAGAATTTTTTTTATTTATGGGTAAAACATCTAAAAAATAAATCCACTAATTCACATTATGAATGGGGATATGAGTCTGTGAAATTAAGCATTCTGTTTCCTTGTGCAGCTGGGCCCTAATGTGAAGGAGCTGTTTCGTCTGGTGGAGGACTTTGTGGACGTCATCAGTCTCCGCATGAAGGACTTCCAGGACACCTATGAGGTCACAGACAACTTGGGTTAGTACATGTTGATATTCAACACTGTTATGATGTCATGGGGTGCTAGGCAATGTAGTAGTTGAATTTTGGAGGGGTGGGGGGGCTAAAAAACCCAAAAGGGGTTATTTGTAAAATTAATAGAAATAGAGATCTGCAAAAAGTGGATATTGAACAGGAATTAAAAGAAATCTGACATAGATATCATCCAATTAAATTACTCCAAACACTATTATATTCACACAGGTAAGAAGTTGGTACAAATCATTATCACAAAATGTTGTAGCTATAGTCACGTAAATTTTGTATTCATTTTCGTGACACTGTCATGTTTTTCCGCATTTATACGTGTCCGTATCACGCTTTTCTGTTTTCGTGTCCCTGTCACGTATTGGTTACTCAACTGCTTTTTCCTATTTTCAAACCATTGTTGCTTCAGTTTAGGGTTAGATTTGGTGTTTGCGTTAGGATGTCACTTTAAGTATTGGTTTATAATATTTTTTCTGTTTAATTTTTTATATTTTCTAATTTTTAAACCATTGTCGCCTGGCGTTAGGGTTAGAGTTGGGTTTGGGTAAGGATGCAATTTTATGTAAATCTAACCCTAAACCGAAGTGACAATGGTAAGAATATAGGAAAAAACCAATATGTAACCAATATGTGACAGTGACATATAAACAGAAACACTGAAAAACGTGACAGTGTCATGGAAAAGAATAAAGGTACGTAATTTCGTGATACTGGGTTGGTTGGTAATACGCAATTGTTATAAGCAGGATGGGGATTCATGTGGGCAGAGCAAGTGTTAATGAGCCACACTTGTGAGTCACACCAAGGAGCTCCAGATGAATGAAAATGGAGTGACCACAGTGGAAGACAAGGGAGTGGAAGATCAGGTCTGGGACTTCAAGTGGATTTTTTTTGTACTTACAGTATTTGCTGCAGTCTGCCCCGCCTTGCTTTTCACAACAATATCCCACTGAACCCCCTGAGCAATCCGTGAATGAGATGCCATCCACACAGGCTTCGGAATATGTGTTGCTCTGGGCATTCTAAAAGCTTTGGAATCCCAACCTGAATCATCCACATCTAGCACAATGAAAGCTGTGTTTTACTCGGCAGGCAGCTTTGTAAGAGCAGCAGGAGGATGAGATGTCATAGCCATACACTGTGGGCCACAGCTGGCAGAGTTTAAATAAAAGGTGTGAGGGGTGACAGCAGGTTCTGTTTACCTCTGAATCACTGAGCTGTTTATGAGCTCAGATTCTCCTATAGCGCCCGCACCTGTCTCACAGGAAAGTACCTATCAGTTCTGCACACGGTTATAGGGATAGAGTAAATGTCGTCATTTACTCACCCTCATGTTATTCTGTTGAACACAAAAGAAGATATTTTGATAAATTATGTTAAAGGGACACTCCAGTTTTTTGATTATAGGCTCATTTTCCAGCTTCCCTAGAGTTAAACATTTGATTTTTACCATTTTGGAATCCATTCAGCTGATCTCCGGGTCTGGCGGTACCACTTTTAGCATAGCTTAGCATAATCCATTGAATCTGATTAGACCATTAGCATCGTGCTCAAAAAGGACCAAAGAGTTTTGATATTTTTTTCTATTTAAAACTTGACTCTCCTGTAGTTACATTGTGTACTAAGACTGACGGAAAAGTAAAAGTTGCGATTTTCTAGGCCGATATGTCTAGGAACTATACTCTCATTCTGGCGTAATAATCAAGGACTTTGCCGCCGTAACATGGCTGCAGCAGGCGCAATGATATTACGGAGTGCCTGAAAATAGTCCCCTGCTACTAAAAGTTACCAAGGGGACTATTTTAGGGCGCTGCGTAAAATAGTGATGTGCCTGCTGCAGCCATGTTACGTCAGCAAAGCACTTGATTATTCAGTTACATTTCCGTTGGTTTTGGTACACGCTGTAACTACAGAAGAGTCCAGTTTTGTATAGGAAAAATATCAAAACTCTTTGGTCATTTTTGAGCGCGATGCTAATGGTCTAATCAGATCATAGACTGTAAAAAAAGATGGACGACACCTGTTCACTCTCTTCCATTGGTAAAAAGTGAAGCCGCCAGTGTCCCGATATGGCGCTGACATCTTGGGTCTTGAGTCTGCGCAATAGCGATTTCGGGACCAGTCATGCCCAGTAGTGAGCAGGAAGGGAAGCCGCGAAGTCAAAACCCCGCCCTCGCTCTCGTAGAATGCGCATATCACACGATATCACAGCTGTCAATCATGACGTGACACCACCGTTTTTATATCATTAAATAACTAACTAAACACAAACCTATTTTAAAAACAAACATTTGAATTTACATCAGCGTGATAAAAACTACAGTAAATGACAGAAACCAGCTTCGGAAAAAAGATAATTGAAGTGTAATTAATTTTTTTAGTTGGTCTCAAATCCCATTGATTAACATGGGGAGGCGGGCTTTATGTCCTATACTGGGACCAGTCACTGGGGGGCGATCGAAACGTTTTGGCCTCACTTTTCAGGGCTTGTGCGGCACGCTTGAATCAGATTCAATGAATTATGCTAAGCTATGCTTAAAGTGGTACCGCCAGACCCGGAGATCGTCTGAATGGATTCCAAAACGGCAAAAAAATCAAATGTTTCACCCTAGGGGAGCTGGAAAATTAGCCTATTTTCAAAAACAGTGGAGTGTCCCTTTAACCACAAAGTTGATGGTACGCAGGAAGTCAATAAGTACCATAACCTGTGTGCTTATCATCATTTATTACACGGCTCTCTGGAATGCTTGATTCTGATTGGTCAGTTGAGACATTTGCAGGTTCGTTCTTTTCGAATAATAACCGCTCCAAAATAATAACGCATAGCCAATACGACTTTTACGAGTAAGATCGCTCCGCGCCAATAAAGATTACTGTTTGTTTGGCGCCATCTTGTGACAAACACTGGACAACCACGACAAGACACAGAGAGCTTACTGAGACTGAACTTGACAAAATAGAGCATGACAGCTACGAAGCCAACACACAAAAAAATACAGAATGGGCATTAAAACTTCTCAAAGACTGGCTAAAAGAGAAAAAAATGGAGACAGACAAGTATGAAGCAGAGGATCTTAATAAGGTATTACGATCATTTTATGCATCTGTGCAAAGTTTCGCGGAAGGATAAAAAATGTTAATTTAAAACAAATATGCCAATAAAATGTTTCAAATTCATATTCATGTCCAGTTTTTTTTTCTTATGTGACAAGTAGCCGTGTAATAAGCGGGATAATGTAGAGTCAGCCGGTAGTTATCGGGAAATAAGCCCCTTCAGTGTGATACAAGACCCTCCGCTTCGCGTCGGGTCCTGATCACACTGTCGGGGCTTATTTCCCGATAACTACCGGCTGCCTCTACATTATCCCTTACTTATCAAATATCCTATTTAATTATATCCTGTTTAATAGAATAAAGAAACTTAAACAGGTTTGGAGCTACATAACTAAGGCCTAGTCTTGGCTTAATCTAATTCATGTCCAGGAAACTGCCCCATACGTAAATTAATTAGTTGGGTAGTAAATTGGTTAGTTGTTAAGTTAATGAATGAGAAAATGAATGAATGAATGAATTAGTTAGTTAGCAGGGTAGTAATTCAGTCATCTACTTAGTTGGTTGGTTACTGGCTTGGTTCATTGTTTAACTGGTTAGTTGTTTCATTGTTTTTTTATTACATGTTCGAAATAAAGCTTTCATTCATTCATTGTTTAGTTAGAATAAAGTGTTGGTTGGTTAGTTAGATATAAGGATAAAAGAGTTTTAACTTAGAGAAGTCTATTGCTGAATGTTCTGACAACATGACTACACAGTTGATATGTGATAGCAGTGCTGCATGTCAGGATATTGGTGTTGCTATAGTTCTTACCATTCCCTCTGGCACTTTTTTTCAGTGCTGAGTATTCACAAGCGGCCCGTCGCAGGAAATGCGGATATCACTTTCCCTATGAAGGGGTGGAGGGGGATGGTGGACTGGGCTCGCAACTCAGAGGACAAAGTCAGAGTGGCCAAAAACATCCTCGTCACTGGAAAGCCAGGTAAGAAACATACAAAATCCCACATACATATGTGATTAGATTATGAGACTTTCACATGAGATTTTCTCAAGCAGGGTCACATAATGTATTTTCTTTCTTTAAACGCAAATGGGTTGGCTTGTCAGCCCAGTGTTTCATTCACAGTTAGAAAGACTTTTACCAGGTCTGATGTTACAGGTCAATAAAGAGGCTCCACCCCCTGTGACTATGCTAATAGGGAAGTTGCTGCCTAATCAGGAGTCTGCAGGAGACAATCAAGCGCAATTAGATTTAATTCCCCTTCCCATTGGGAGATCTGTTGCCATACCACCAGCAGTGGATTGACAGGCTGTCATGTTTTGGGCATGCTGAGAGCATTATACTGAAGACTGTTTGGGATGATGCAAATGACCCCTGGTGGATGCTAAGAGGGAGGGGTTCAGCAAACTGAATCCAACAGAACACACATTCACCATAGAGCGGATTAACCATTCAGATTCACAGGGAAAAAACACAAATGAGATCTCTTTAATATCTCAACTGATTCTACTAGAAAGGAATGCGGTTTTACAGAAGTCCCCTGTTTCTCAGATCTGACCTTAGAAATTGCATACGTCTCAGAAGTGTATATAGGCTTTAAACTATTTTTAACAATTTGTCTCATTTGAGTGTAATTGTACGATGAGCATCTGAGACAAAGTTGAGTGTGCCTGCCTATTCAGTCTAATGGCTAATGGTAAACAAACTTGGTTTGCTGTCTTCTTGGGGGCTCAAACCTAAGTCTAGATCCGAGCTCTGAGCTCAAAACCCCCCTATAATGAAATTGCACGGAGAAGGAAAAGAGCAGAGATGGATGCCAGAAGAATTGTCGCTTGGAAAGCGCAAAGACTGCTGCTTATCTACGCTCATGATGATGATTGACTGGAGTGAATGTTTAGGCTACTCCCGAACTTCATTTAGGATGGTACCTGGCAGTGCTTCCGCAATGGGCATTCTAAGCAGTCAGACTATCCTCATTGATTTAATTATCTCTTTAAATCAGATGGGACACCAGCAGTACTTGAACCACCAACTGTAAATCAATAATGAAGGAACAAGTCAGTGAAATTTAAATTTAGTTACAGTATTCAAGGAAGGTTAAGATAAATAAGACATTTCTATACAGATGAGATTAGATTTCTAGGGGATGCCAAAAAACAGTGTTTTGTCTATTACAGTAGCTGTGTGCGAAAAACAGACACGTTCGACTCAGATGGAATAAAAGTCACAAGAGTAGGCCTTGCGAAACAAACATTCACTGAACAAGGTAAAACTAATCCCGCATAGACTTGTAGGAAACTATTTCTTCCTTTTAACAAAGCACATTCCTCCAGAGCTATGTGCTGTAGGTAAATGGACCCCCAGGTGTCATCTGTTCCCATTATTGTGGCTGTGGCATGCTGGCAGGAGATGAGGGTGGGCAAGCAAAAACACAATTACCCTCAGGGAGCCCCAAACTGTCAAATGCCCCCCTCCATCACTCTGCGTTCTTGCCCATGGGGACTCAGCTGCAGCCCTGGAGATGTGGCCTCTGCCCGCTGCCTGGCACACCCCTACCATCTCTCTCTCTTTCACTGTCTGTTTTCTACTCTTTTTGTATTTCTGCCCTACAGCATACCCCAATCTGCCAGGCTCCAGTCCACATGTTTTGCTATGAGTAGTGTAGCTTGAAGAGCAGATGGACCTTGTGTGTTTGCACATGTGTATGTGCAGTGTTTCAGAAGGTTGCTGTTTTTTTGACAGTGATGTAATGCGAGTTTGACGGAGGCTGGACCGATGCCCTATCATTTTACACGCACATTTCAGCAGCTGTAGTCTCTTCATTAGTGCAGGAAATATGGCCCTGTCATTGTAAACCAACAGACAATGCCAACATCAAGCACGTACCTGCATATGAACAACACAAGCAGCTTTTTACCAAATGAGTGCCTGAGTACTGAAGTTTGAGACCATTAAAATGGGATTGGAATGGGATTCACAATGGAATAGGGTACACATATAGTATGCATGACTCTAACACAAGGGGCCCTATTTTAACGATCTGAAACGCAAGTGCGAAGCGCAAAGCGCAAGTGAGTTTGTGGGCGGATCTTGGGCGCTTTTGCTATTTTCCCGGCGTGAGAAATAACTCTTGCGCCGGGCGCAAATCAATAAGGGGTTGGTCTGAAGTAGGTTCATTATTCATAGGTTTGGTTTGGGCGTAACGTCAAATAAACCAATCAGTACGTCATCCAACATTCCCTTTAAACGCAAGTGCGCAAGTTCCATGGCGGGTTGCTATTATTATGACGGATTTACCAGGCGCACGCCAGGAGCGGTTCACAGCCGAGGAGACCTACGTTCTTGTAAGAGCAGTCAAAGAGAAGTTGTTTTGTATGGGGATGGGAGAAATCCGCCCAAACGGGCGTGGGAGGAAATAGCCACAATTGTCTCATCAGCTGGCATCCCAGGACGTTGCGCCGCAAGCGCTACAATGATGTCAGGAGACGGGGGAATGCCAAGCTTGCCAGCATAAATCGGGCATGCCGTGTAACGGGAGGTGGATCTCTACAAAGGACCTGACGCCAGCAGAGGACATCGCTGCGTCCACCCTCACCGCTGAAAGCCAAGAAACGCAAGCAGTCCAACACCAAAGTACACTTACAAATCAAGCTCACATACATTAAGGTTTCTTATGAAAACATTTTAATTATTATTTACATAAAATAAACGCAATACAGCCACACAAAACGTATGAAAATATTTTAATCGTTATTTGCATGATTATTTTTTAATGCAGCCACACAAAATAAATAAAAACTATCACCACAATGCTCACCACTATGATTTCCCATATCTCATGTGTTAATATTTTTTATTGTAACAATTTATGATTTGCAAAAAATAACTGTTGCATCTGTGTAGATTAGATAAGCAAAGTGTGTGCGCGTTGTGCACGCTATACATTATGGTCAAGCATGCGCCCTTAAAATAGCATAATGAACAACGCGCAACGCGCCACTGACTTTAGACTAGTTTTTTCTGGTCAGTGTTGCAATTGTTTTTTGAAACTGCAAAATAGCATCAGGGATGGTTTGCGCCGGAACACGCCTCCTTTTTTGCGCTGAACCGCCCAGGAAGCGCAAGTTTATTCCCTAGTTTGCCGACGTGCGTCTGTGGAGGGAAAAACCCGCTGTGCGACGGTGCAAAATACGAATGATACATGCGTCACCGACAAAGTCAATTGCGCTGGGTGCAAGATAGGGCCCAAGGACTGTCTGGTGTTATGTCTATTCTGTATCTGTGATTTGTGTGTTACAGATGAAGATGAAGCTTCAGCATTCGTGACCGGTATCGTACTCTACCGAAACTTGGGCAGTATTCTTTCTCTACAGAGGTGAGGTGATGGTGGTGGGGCATTGTGCACCTTACTCTACTCAAGATAGCATTCGACTAATGCCACAGCTTCCTTAAAGCAATGTGTCACACATGGGAAAAGTGGCAGCTTGCGATACTCAAGGTTGTGACCTCCTCTCCTCATATTGTTTCTCATGCTCTGTGATTTCCACAGAAATAGCACAGTGCTGAACTCCAAGGTGATCTCTCTGACAATCAAACCCACCCCCAGCTCTCTTTCAACTCCACTAGAAATTGAATTCTCACACCTTTATAACGTAAGTCAGCCTGACCTTTAAACCCACCCGATCCCAGGGTGTGTTTACAGTCTCATTCAAGTAGTATTCAGACTATGCCTATAAACTCTGTCACTCGGACACTGAAATTAATTCATACAGACAATCTTCGCAAAGCAAAATGACGAGTCTGTACATCTCTTGCGTTCTCTCTCCACAGGGGACCACAAACCAAACCTGCATTTCATGGGATGAGAATGACAGGTGAGAAGCTATTTATTGATTTAAAGCTGTTTTGCTGTCTGCTGAGATTTTTTGGACGAATCTTCAGTCACATAGCACAGTGACACAGCAGGGTGTATTTTTTTTTTGTAGATGCACATGCATGATATGATGATAATGAGGCAACCTGCCATACACTGTAAATACATTGATGAATATATTTATATATGGGAAATAGATCAGTATTTATGTTTATGACAGTAAAAGTCTAATTGAGAGATTGGTTTCTATCAGGTATTGTGGGGGCATAACTGGCATAACCCCCATATCACCATCTGTAAGACGAGATGTCTCCTCCACACATTTAATTCTACCATGTGTGACTATTTTTCTTTATTAGTACTGCATTAGTTGTTTTATCAGTTGTTACAGTTGAACTTTACTTCTTTTTACAAAAATGTTTTTAACCACTAGCTCTTGTCTTACTTTTAAAGTATGATATAACCCTGACTGACAGTGCACATCAGAGAAAGCTGAACATTGCAGATAGCTGCCTGGATCTTGAGTTGACCCAACACTGAGGTCACTTTGATGCGGTGATGATTCATGCACACTACGCTCCCTCTGTACTTTACACACATCGGCAGCGATAATAAAGACAGCATTATGTTGTACATTAAAGAATCATGGGTCATGCTTTAACTTTTACCTCTCGATACACATCTATCTGCTTTTGCACTCTTTTGCATCTCTTTCCAAACTTTCAGAAAATCTATGCTGTGCCCATAGCGCTTAATGCAGTGTGGGTGGGATATTTGCATTTAGATGGATGCATATAGATATATTATAGATATGAGACATAAAAACTTTTCTGTTTTCTCCCCGGAGGGGAAAGCGAACAATAAAAATACGAATAACTAACTAGATTTTTGCATTTTTCAAGATAATGGTGCTACAAAACTTGCTGTCATGTTCTTAGGGATTTTCAGTGGTTGCCAGGGCATTGCTACAGTTGTTGCCAGGGTGTTCTGGGTGGTTGCTAGGGCCTTGCTAAGGTGTTTTGAATGGTGTGTGTAGCTGTGCATATGTTGGATGTTTTCTAGGGAGTTGCTAGATGGTTGCTCCTGTATAGCTCAGTGGTAAAGCAATGCGTGTACAGTGCCTAGGTTCGAATCCAGGGAACAAATATACTGAAACCGTTTATACCTTGTAATGCACTGTAAGTCGCTTTGGATTAAAGCATCTGCCAAATGCATAAATGTAATGTAATGTGTTTTGGGTGGTGCTTGCTGACAGGTACCTGGTGGTCCCTAAATATTGCTTGGGTGTACAGTAGATGCACATCTTCATGCATCTTTTTCCCAATTTATCACCCACCAGATGAAAATCTTATCACTAGAAAGTAATAGCACACACCTCCTCGACAAGTCGCTTGATTTGACATGTAATTCATGTGCTAAGCACAAACAGGGTCTTCTGAGGTTTGCGAGACGAAATCTTAATGCTGAGAAATTAGAAAAAGAAAAGGAGAGACGAAGAGAACGGTGACGGGAAATCAGATAAAGGGAGTGAATGAGAGAAAGAAAGGGAGCGAGAAGACAGTAAAATGTAATCTGGCTGCATTGAGCGATCAGGGAAATTGGGGGGGTGGCGCATGTTCGGTGTAAAATTAAAATCCTTCTCGGACAGCTGCTATGATTAATGAGCTCATATTTGGGAGAGAAATAAGAGTGTGAGGAGGCTTGTCAGTGAGTCTTTTACTTAACAGCTTTAAGGCGTGTAGGTTTTATGTTGACTCGCACCTCAGTCGCAAGCCAACAAAACAGGCCAATGCATTGCCAGCCATTTTTGCATAGACGTTTCCTTTCATGTCTATGCTTTAGGCATTCAGCATGCATTTTATTTTATTAAAAATATGACATGATGGGTATACAGTATTTTCATATTCTCACACTTTCAGTTATCCTGCTGGCATTTTTCTCACGCATCTGGATTTGGCATCTCGTCTTCGAACACGCACGCACAGCGGCTGTATTGCAACCCCTGTGATCCAATTACAAAGCTGTGCTGTCTTTATATTTGTGTAGTCGACACAATGCCTTAATCGTATCACGTGCAGTGTCTGTGCAGCGGGTGATAATATATTGGGTTTTAGGTTTATGTGCTAACGTTGACACCGAGCCTTCCCCTGGGGCCGCAACACGCTGCGCTTCCACTTCTGTACTGTATGGCCCTCAGCATCAGGTGCATTGTGGGTAACATACAGTAGGATGAGGCATTGCAGAACTGTGCTGTGTGGTGGGTTGAACTGGTGCTTGCAGCCTTGAGTTTAAGTGTGTGTGTGTGTTTTGTGTGTATGTTGGCTTCATATTGCGGTCGCTTGAAGAGGATGCTGCGTGATTGATGACTTGCTATAAGGATCAGTTGTGCATGGAGTGGGTATGTTGCCTTTCAATATGACTTTCATATCACTTTCATTGATGTCATTAATATGAGGTCTTTGTTGCAATTATTCGAGCATCAGACCAGGCACAGCCGAAATACGCTGTCAAGAGGGTTTATCATCAAGATTATGAGATTCACATTTATGTAGGTGGACTAATTACAGTGTGGCTTTCGGCACCAATTCATGCTGGATTCACAAATGTAGCCTTAATGTTTTATTTAGTTAATTCATAATATTTGTGCTGTTTTTGTCATCATTTGTATGGAAAATTTAGTCGGAAACATACATTTGAATTAATTTATTTTTTTTATTTAGTTATGATTTATGAAAATTGCACATTATATTTATGCATTTGCCAGACACTTTTATCCAAAGTACTGTATACATTTTTCATCAGTATGTGTGTTCCCTGGGCTTTTAACCCACAAAATTTGCGTTGATAATGTAGTGAGCTACAGGAACACCTGTATTATAAAATCAAAAACTATTTAGCCTATATATTTTCATATATAATTTTTTTTAGCATATATAGGCTGCAGCTACAGTATGATGTTGTAACCACTTATCATAATGTTATAATTTTCTGTATTAATAATATTACTTTCAGTTTTCTGTCCAGTCATGCAAGTACTGAAACAAAAAGGCATTTATTCAGTTCTGCGAATGAATTGATACTGAACATACAGTATGAGGATATTATTCTATCTTTCATAAAAAGTGAGACACTTGGCTTGGCTTATGACTCTGTTAAGAAGTTTTTTAGGTCTCATTAGCCATCGGTCCTCTGCTCCATTGCACTTTTCCGCAATTTGTAATCCTCCAAAGTTTTGACAGGTACAAAAACCTGTTATTCACACCACTTGTTTTATGTGCTGCTGGCTACAGTATAAATATATTGCTACATTAACCCTCTCCATTAGGAACTTTAATTGTCGATTTTATTGATTCTAGGTAGTTTGGAGATCTTTGGCATTTTTCAGTATACAGTAACAAAGCTAAACATTTTTATCAATAAACCGATTTCAGCAAAATCTTAAGAAAATGTCTGTGCTTGCCTGACAACATTCCTAGTTTTTTTTTTTTTTTGCTATGAGCTCTGTGTGCTGTTGCAAAAGCATTGCTGTGGTTACTAAGGTGTTGCTATGTGTTACTGCTATGCTATAGCTTGCTTGCTACTCAGGGTGAAGAACCCACCCACCTCTTATATGGTGTTTTGATGGTATGTTTAATTAATAAATGCATGTTTAATAGATTTTTTTGGCTGTTAGTGCCAATAATACATATTCTCAATAAGCCACTTGTACACAAAACAAAACAAATAAGCATTAAAATATATTAAGAACAACTACAAACCTGTATTTCTAAGCGTTTGGTCAATTGAGTTTGGGTGTCTGCTCAAATATTATTGTGGACAATGTGGGGCTCTCCGAGTCAAAAAGGTTAAGATCCACTTATTTAGGTCAATAACAGACTTTTGTGTATATTAAGTGGTGCTGTTTTGAGTGGGAAATAGGCCCATATTAATATAAGCTAGGACTACGTTAATGAGCAATAATAGTGATGCTTGCCTTGATTAGTGTATGAATATTATTTGTAGCCTAATTGACATAAATAAAAATATTACATTATTAATTATTATTTAATATTATAAATAATAATAATAGTAAATATTATTATTATTATTATTACTTTTATTATTTTTAGCTATTAAATATAATACATAAAATAATGGCATTTGTTATTTTCTTTTCTTTTATTCGCATATTTGATGCCGTTTGTTCACATCAGCTAACCTGGCCATGCAGACAGCAGAGGTGCGCGCGGCATCACATCGTCCATTCATCTGTCTTTTTCAGTCTTTTTTCGCGCTCCGGCTCCCACACGGCGGGTTTAATGCGCTCTGGATGATGTAAAATAGCAGTTTTAACCCATAAAACGGGGATTTGATTTGTCTCTCTCCGCTCCGCAGCTCGTCGTTGCTGGGCTCCTGGTCTGCGCGTGGCTGCAGAGCTGTGCCCGTCGACTCCAGCACGACCAGATGCTTGTGTGACAGACTCTCCACCTTCGCCATTTTAGCACGCCTCAATCCCGATGTGGTAAGTCAAGCCTTTTCTTTTGTCTCCTTGCATGTCGAAAATGTAAAAAAGACTGTTTTGTGTGATATCGTTTGTGTAAATGTACGGCTTTTTTGTCATTGGCGTCGTGTATCAACAGATCACCCTCTCACTCCCCCGTCTCTCTCCTCGACATACCACAGTCATACATGAGATGTAATAATGGAAGCAAATTAAGACAATCTTACATTTTTAGTGTGAAATAAGTGTATGGAAGCATATGATTATAAGAAAAATAATGCATAGATATGTTTGTTTAGTTACATGTTTCATTGATGGAGCAGGGTGTAACAGAAATTCTGCTTTAATGCATTGCATTTGCACACATGACATTTTTGCAGACAAAATGTATGATGATAATAATCCGATGGTTTGGTACTGATGCCAACATCTAGTTTTAAAGTATTTTATTTAAATTTATTTTTAACCCTTCAACCACACACACTTGTATATACATTTAAATTCTTTTGGATTTTGGGCTGTATATATGTCTCATAGTTTATAGTATACTCAGAAACGTACAGTCATTTTGTTTTGTCTTTTCATAAGTGTAAAATGTATATCCTAATGACATGCAACAGTACAATTCAGGCCTTAAAGGATTGTGGTTGTGTAAATCTATATGTTTAGTGTTAAAAACATTTCATTTCTAAAATTATGTGATTTGGGTTGGTTTATTGCAGGGAAGGGCATTGTCTTTGTGTGCAATTTTCATTCAGAGTGATTAGTTATTATTAGACTGGAAACTGCCTCTGAAGCAGTTTATTCACCAGTTGCCGTGGAAACAGCATGGGCAGTGGAAGTTCTTAAAGCTATAGAAGATGCTATAACACTCTCTTTGTGCAGCTTGGCCCAGATATGAGCCAGTGAGCCAGAAAAAGAGGAAGAGGAAGCTTGACACCCTACTGACAAAAACAATGGCCGCGTCTTTTCCCATTTTCGCTGCCAGGATGTTTCACATTGGCTGTTTTCTAGTGCTAAAGACACTGTTGTGATTTTGGAAACCAAATACTAACCCTCAAAAAGAGGGTTAGTATGACTGTAACAGAATTATGTGTACTTCATTTTAGGTTCAGTTTATTGATCATTAAGCTGAAAAATAACGTAAAACGTTTTGCAACGCAAGGTAACTTAAAATGTGCTTCATCGGGTACCATCTAAACTGAATGGTTTTATTAAGTTAAATATATTATTTACTGTATTTACTATTAACTTAAACCGACTACATTACATTAGAGGAGGGCTGGGTATCAGCAAGAATCTGGCTATACGATACGTATCATGATACATGGGTTGCGATCAATGATTCAAATTGCGATACTTTAAGAAAGGCGATATTTCATATTTTGGGACTACACTCTAAAAACAAATGGTGCAAAATAGCACTAAAAGTGGTTCACTGGGTCGTAATCGTAAGGGGAACCATTTTACCAGTGTAGAACCATATCTGGTGCTATAGTGATGCTATATCACCCCCAGATGGTTCTTCATAGGTGCTTTATAGGTGCTATATAGCACTAAAAATGGTTCCCCTATCAGTGATGCACGGGTCAATGTACAAGCAACCCGCACCCAAACAACGTTTTCAACTAACACGCCCACAACTCAGACTGCAAAAAAAATAAAAAATTTTAAAGTAGTAATTGTTTAAATTAGTTAACTGGCATCTTTATTTCAAACGACCCAACCGCGACCCGAATCAGTAAAAATTTTTTTGGATGACTTGTAACCGCGGGTGACCAACCGCAGGCACCCGCTCATTTTGGATCAACCCGCGCATCACTGTCCCCTGATTACGAGCTTTTAGTGCTATTTAGCACTATTTTTTAGAGTGTATAATAGGATATAATTTATTTTAGGAAAACTGTGATCAGGAACACCCCACCATATGCAAACCTTAGCAAGTACTTCCCGTCACTCTTGAAGTGTAAAGATAAGAAGACGGTTATCTAGCGATTGTGAGGGAAATTCAAAACAAAAAAATGCCATGAATATTGTATAATTAAAGAAAAATCAATATTGTGGTGGGGGAATCGACCAACAAAATATACAGATATGCACATTTTCTTACACTTCTAGGTTAGAGTAACATACAGTGTAGAGTCTTTCTGTAGCTTATTTGGTATAGCATTGTGATAGCAACACAAAAGTTGTGGGTTTGATTCCAAGGGCTACATATACTTCTTAAAACTTTGGCTAAAAGTTAAGGTATGCATTTGGGAGATCCTTTCATCCAAAATGAATTTCAGAGCATTTAAGGTATACATATTTTATCAGTATGTGTGTTCCCTGTGGATTGAACCAATGACTTTTGTGTTGCTAGCGCAGTGCTCTTATCACTTGAGCTATAGAAACACTATCACCTATTTACTTATATACAGTTTAAAAGTAGATGATTAAGGTAACCTTAAACCAATTATACAGTACTGCATTATGGGGTAAAACCAACACTTACAGCACATTCAAACAAAGCTGATGCTACAGATCCTCTGCATTTAAAATGTTTGTGCTAACTTAAAGCTAGATGCCCCTTTCCTTAATTCTATAAACATCTTTGCAGTTCGGCAGTTCTTACTGTGCTCATATATGCATGAGTTGCCCTGTTTTTTGCATTCAAGGTTGCGTGTGTAAAGACCGCATGATCTGCATGTCTGTGAAGCAGAGCTGTAGCGGTATGTTAATCCTACATGGCTGCGTGTCTTGCTGTACCTGCTCGGAAAGAAGTGAAATACGGTAGTGTCGCAGTTAGCTCTTTACATGCCTCGTGGGAAGCATATTGTGGGGATTTCATTTGTGTTGCTGTGTGCCAGCAGAAGGGAGGGCAGTTCCTCCCCTTTGGCTCTTCTTCCCGTTTGTGTCTCTCTTCCTCTTGCTCCAGACCCCAACCCCTATGCCACTGTTTGTTCCTGCAGCTCCACTTGCCACCTTAAAATGGCCCATCCAAGAGCCCCTCCGCTGGCAACTAGCATCCTACAGCTTCAGAATGATAAAGAGAAAGAAAAAATTAGAACCGTTCTCTCTTCCTGCTTCACCGCCTACATTCTGAGCCTATGCTAAATTTAAAATATGATGAGACTGTTGTAAAATACAATTAATCTACATTGGAAGAAAAGTTGCATTGTAGCTCTTTTAACAATGCTTAGCCTGTTGCCTGTCTAGTCTTAATACAGATGTTTTCAGTTTGGAGTCCATCTGTGGTTTACATGGGCAGTGATTTTTGCTTCATAAGCAGTTTGAAAGAGATTTTGCTTTGCTTTTTTGGTTAAACTGAATATGTATGAGCCAAAGCTTGGAGGAATGCAGTTATGCTGCAGTTGGATAGGGATGAAGCACTAAACGTGTCAATTCAAAATATGGGTCAGTAAGAATGCCAACAAAAACTGCAAACAGTGTTGAGGATTTTAATATTAGCCCATTATGAAATCAATAGAAATATTTTTTAAATGCAATAAAAAAGTTGGCTAGTGCTTTTGAAAGATACATTTATAAAAATGTCTGCTTTTTCTCATCTGCATACTGATTTAAAGACCCAATAAAGTTGGCTGCTGAGTGAAGCTTTTCTACGTTTCTTGTTGAAACAGAAAGTTAGAGTTAAACCAAGACTCTTTTTTTCATCCTTTTTTTTACTGCAAATACCATTATATTGACTCATTAGATCTTGCATGGAAGATCACCCATCTTTGCCTGTCACCTGATGTTTCTAGACAGGTCCCAGTTTTTGTGTGTGTCTAAATTTCTGATGAATTAAATATCTTCAGTAGAGGTTGCTGTGGATAATAGCTGTCCACGACAGCTTAGGCTTAGTCAAGTGTTAGATTGGCTAGGAGAAGACAAACTTAGTCTCAGTGGATACATTTCTTTCTTGACTGTCAGTAGGGACCTTACTGGAGTGCAGATTAATCAGAGGGATTTAATTAACTTGGCCCTGTGCGCACATTAAAGCTGGAGACAAGACAGGCTATAAACTCAACCAATTACCTTTGTGTGTGCGTATATGTCTGCGCTTTCGAGTTAAGGTGAAAAGTCCACACCTCTGAGGGTGCCTGGCACCGATGGGCATTCTTCGGTAACATTAACATCAAAGCACTTTAATGTACACTAGTCAACATTCGAAGTGGATCAAAACCATTCAAAAAAGTTTACATAAAACCAATCCCTAATACCCATTCTTGTCTTGGGACAACTTTGATAAACTTTTTTGATCCACTTCAAATGTTGACTAGTATATTTAAAATGTATTTGCACTTTAATGGCTAGCGTTTCTAGATGTGGATTACTTGTTATAGCTATCATTTAGCATACTAGCTTAAGCCGTGTTCATTTATCAACCTCTGCAAGGAATGCAGGCATTCACAAACACTACTACAAGCACGCTTTGCTACTTACAGTACGTCTATGGTATGGTTAATGCTGCATACACCACTGCAGTGGCCGCTGTTTCGCAATCACATCACCATGGCAACCAAGACAGTGCCTGCACATATGCGTTAAATCTGAGGCTTTTGGGTTACAACCTCTGTACAAGCATTTCATAGCATTAGGCATATATTTATGATCTTGCAGTATATGAGGACATTACTAGGGAACCTGCATCCAGTGAGTTTCTGTGCTGTTCTTCGCTCTGGATCTGTCAGTATTTGCTGAGTGACCTTCATGTCACCTTGTGAGCCTGATAAACAGCAGCCCTGGTATCTTTACCATTGAATCACATGCCGGGCTAGCCTGATGCATTGTTGGCATCTTTGAATGCTAACTGAGTTCATTTCTTGTGTTGACAGAACATGGATAAGAACCAGCTTCCATCTGTAACTCTGATCGTGGGATGCGGGGTCTCGTCCCTTACACTGCTGCTGCTCATCATCATTTATGTGTCAGTATGGAGGTAAGAAATTTGTTTATTTTTTTTAGCTATCTGTTTAAGGGAAACTTATAATGGCCTCGTAGCAGTGAGGCTACTTAGCAATGAAGCAACATGGGTTTCAGCACCATGGACAGCGGCTGATGTTTGTACAGTGCATTGGAGTTTGTGATCACAGTATATAATCAGAGATAAATTTTTATTTTAAGCAACATATTTGTATGTATTGAAAGAATGTTAATTCAGATTAATATATTTTTTATACAAAATAAACAAATTATTTGTTATGTTTTAAATTTGTATTATTGGCTGGAAAGCTACAGTTAACTAAATTGGCGACTGTGAACCTTTTGCTGGAAAATTCTGGCATATGGCACATTTTGTGCGGAAGCAACAGATGTCATGCTAAATATGTCAACATGATCTTCAACAGGTACATCCGGTCAGAGCGTTCGGTCATCCTTATCAACTTCTGTCTATCAATAATCTCATCCAACGCTCTCATTCTCATTGGACAGACTCAGACACGGAACAAGGTGCAACCCCACACAATGCCATTCACAAATGGTTTAAATTAAATAAATCTTGGAACCACACACACAAGTCTTTGATTTCTTTATTAGTAAATATTGTACTCTTTGTGTGTTTTTATTTTTTCTTATCTCCTTATTTCCTTTTGACTATTTTTTCTTTCTCTTCTTAGGTTGTCTGTACTCTTGTGGCTGCCTTTCTGCATTTCTTCTTCCTGTCCTCTTTCTGTTGGGTTCTGACAGAGGCGTGGCAGTCTTACATGGCCGTGACTGGCCGTCTTAGAAACCGCATCATTCGCAAGCGTTTCCTTTGTCTTGGTTGGGGTGAGGCTTTCTGGCTTCCAGTCCATCTTTATGCATGACACATCTTGTGACATAATATGAAGAGTTTGGTTCCAAAACGCAATAAATACATTTTGACTAATTTGGGTAAAAACGTGTTTTCTATACCAAGAAAGTGACAATATGAAAACCACTATTTTCTGTCACAAACGTTCACATAGCATCTTTAGGTTATAATAACATAAAAATTCAAATCCATAATTTTATTTTCAAAGATTTATTATAAAATGTATTCTTTTTTTCCGCAAAATGCAATAAATCCAAGTTTTTTTTTTTAAAATGCTATAAATCTGTTGAATCAATATATAAATGTGCATTCATCTTTGTCATGTTATATTAATTTAGTTGACTAGTGATATACACTGATAAAAAATAACATTAATGGCATTAATCAAAACATTTACTTTGTCATATTAAGAACACCGTCATTGCTGCAGTCATCTTTGGGATGTCATCGCTGATTTTTTTTTTGACAGCGATCAGCTTTAAAATGTTTAGGTCCTGCTCGATTTTCATTGACTTTGAGTAAAATACAGGAAAGTTTTTCATAAGATCCCCTGGGGTCAATGTGTTAACATGACATAAGGCTTGATGCTGTCGTGTCAGAACAAGCAACAACCGGCATTTTTCCGTCTCTCGAGTGCCTCTCACATAATCAGTAGATTTTGATGGCTTACATTTCTTTCTCGCCACAGGTTTATCAATGCCATCAAAATATAATTTTGTTTTTGTTTGTTTGTTGATCATGAAGTACAAAGTAGATGAGGAAAACTAGGATTCTGTGTGTATTCAGTTCGCCGCCATTGTTGTTTACAATGCGTGGAATGGTGAGCTGTGATTTGTTGAGCGGATTTATTGCACTCTGTAAAGAAGGAAGACTGGCATTTATTGCATTTTGGAAAAAGGGAGAAAAGATGACAGAATAACACGGCGGATATTAGATTTTGCGTAAAATTAAGGATTTACTTTTTAATACTGACCTGATTCAATACTGATTTGGTACCATTCTTTTTAAATGGGGTTTATCGTGTTTTGGAACCAAACTCTTCATATAATTCATCGAAAACAATTGAAAACTTTTTTTAATAGATTTTTCAACAGTTAAATTAAACATGGTCCATTAGCGGGATTGATGAAGTTGTTTCTTATATCTAGTATATATTTTGCATATTTATGGTTTAATGGCAGCTACCCACCTACTGTACCCACCTCCCCTTAACTAACTTTTGTTTACCTGCTGTAGGTTTACCTGCTCTTGTTGTAGCAATTTCTGTGGGATTTACAAAGGCAAAGGGATATGGCACTGTTAACTAGTAAGTAAGAGAAAAGTAATCAGTATAAAAGTGAAAGTAGACTTAATCACATGACTTTTTGACCTGTTGAAAGCAACCAATCACTTGGTCACGTGACATTTGTTCATCATATGATGTTATTACCTTAATTGTGTTAGCTGCTGGCTGTCTTTGGAAGGCGGACTGTTGTACGCATTTGTGGGACCAGCTGCTGCCGTCGTTTTGGTACAGTCTCTCTTTTTCTTATTTCATGCACAGAAATCTTTTATCCATTCATTTCTAGAATCAGTTCTGAATATTGCTAGCGTTACTGCACCCAAACACATTGTAAAATATTAACTGATTACATTACAAGTGGTTACCTTCACCACTCCATGTGATTTGTGTATGAGCAGATCTGTTTAAAGACAGCTTATGCTAAGTGTGCTTCATTTGGTTTGGGCATAATAGTCAGCTCATTACACCACTGCAGACTAATTAAACTTGATCTGTTCGGTATTAGCATGTAATATGGCTGTATCTGTTTTATTGAATAACAGATTTCATGTTTGCAGACGTTTTGGAGATATAATGGAGATTTTGTAAGATTCTGTTAGTGGCAATTTTAAAGGGGTTTATTTTTTTTTAAATTTTTTAGAACTTTGTAAAGCTTTGGATATGGACCAAGGTTTTACTAAACCCTTTAAAATATCCACTTTATGGTGCATAGGAAATTGACACTAGTAACACATTTATATTGTGAGATCGGGCTGGATTTTAATGCACATGTATGTTCACGTCTCTTCTTTCTCTTCACCAGGTTAACATGGTTATTGGAATTCTGGTTTTTAATAAACTAGTTTCCAAAGATGGCATAACTGATATGAAACTCAAGGAAAGAGCAGGGTATGACTCAAAGCACTCATTGATCCCATTGGCTGACCTCTAACCAGACCTTGGAAAGAAATTAAGTGGCCGGGTCTCTCATGACTTCTCTCTCCCCTCCAACTGGACACAAATTAGATGAATAAAGTAAAATCATATTGTTTGGAGAAGCGGTGGAGAGATGGCAACAGACTGGTTATTGGTCCTGTCAAATGCAACATGACACATTTGCTCAACTCATTACATTTCTTTTGCATTCCTTTGGTGATTTTCCACATCTCGCTTAATCATCTCCAGCTTCTCTTGATTTTTAGGTGTCGGTGTGCATTTTGATGCAAAGCTGTTTTATATCCATGTGTGCCATGTCTATGTGTAAAAGTGTTTATTTGAGGGGCAGACGCAAGACCCGGCAAAGGAAATCTTACATAAAACGTCATCTGATCGATAGCATTCAGGCTGAGCGGCTTTCTTGTTTTATATCCATTGATTTTGACAAGCATTTAAGTCTTATGAGTTAAATGTCATTGCAGCTGAAGCATAAATCGAAAATTCTTAATATAGACCTCTTTATAAGGGTTTCATGATCTAACGCCGTCCAATTCTTGGTCTATTAATTATGCAGTGGAAGGGTTCCAAGATTGTTCCAAAATTCACACGCTTTCTAAAGCTCTATCTGCTCCGTACAGCATATGTAGCCTGGGATTTATTACGTTGAAGAGGAATATTACTCATGTTATGACTCATGATTGTGTTTCCTTTCCCGGGCCGAGCTTCTCTGCCTGCAGGCTGACGCATGCGTGTACTGGCATCGTTTCTGCATCCAGTTGTTTATTCATTTGTCCTTTCTTCTTTCATTTTTAGATTATTTTCTTTGAACAACTGTCTGTTTCTCTGCTATGATTGATTATGTTTGTTTTTGTGCTGTTTGAAACTTTTTATCTGCGTTACCACAGTTTCCCCTCGCTCACACTCAGGGCTCTCCTCTCTGCCCCTCCCACCCTGTCACTGATTGGTTAAGATACAGCTCTGAATCAATTTTTCAATCCCTGTTCAGCTTGGCCTTAGCTCCCCCCATTATTAGGTAATTGTAATCTTCAGTACCCTTTATTATAATTGGCCATTTATATTCCTCATATGCCATTCTCTTTGGGGTTTTAGGGAAACTCAACCCCCTCGGCTTAAAAATACTTTCTTCTGATTATTATAAATTAACATTTTTTTTTAGATTTGGTCCCTGTATATCTGTGTGGATGTTTGATGCTTGTGAATGAATGTGTGAAGTGCTCAAAGTATAAATATTTGATTGATTCAAGATTTATAGAAAGTTGTGTTTGAAATCACTGGCAATCGTTTTTACTTTAGTTTGTTGTAATTTATTGAATTGTGACAGGCAGTATTTTTGAATGACTTGGATTTTTATTGAAAAAATTCCAGCAAGCAATTTTGCATTTTAAGACTTCTACAGTAATAGCTGTCCAAACAAAGACCAGATGTCTAACCATAGCCCAATAATAAATTAAATTACATAAATAAATGAAACCAAACACATTGTAATCACTGTTGACATTGCTTATTTGATGGAATATCGTACATCTCGCAAGTTATTTTGGCAAAACAACATGTAACAAATTCAAGTTGATTTTTGGCTAGAAGTGAGTTACTTATAGCCTTGCTGGGATGCGACACCATCTGATTTAAATTCAAAAACAAAATGGAGCTAAAACAGTGGATATATGGTTATTGGTGAACATTTTCCAATAGTCTGTGAAAGGAATACAAATACTTATTCTTTGTTATAAGATCAGGAACATGTAGTATTCAAGTATGATATTTAAGGTAAATTTTGATTCCCTCTTATTAGAGCTAAATGATTAATGATTAAAAAGATCACGATCTCGATTCAGACACCCACATGATCTCATATCTAAATTATAACAATTTGTCTGTCTATTAAACCTTTGATAAAAAGCATACCGGAACATTGGGAGTCAGAGCAGTCATCATCAGAGGTTATTAAACAGTGGGTTGCGCATTTAGCGGCTGTTGCAGAGAATGGCACAAATGACATTTAGCCCACACAAAAACAGATCAAAAAATGACTAGCAATGACAATTGTATAATGTTTCGCTCGTTTAAACTGCATGTTTAAAGCACAGATGAAGCTCACATTCATTGTGCGTTGCTTTCACAGATGCAGAAACGTTGCATTAACGGTGTATTTCCACTTTGCCGCTCAGTGCCGCTGACATTGCTAAAACGTTTTTGCTTTGGGGACGTGTTAGTTTATTTATTGTATGCAGGTCTTCGAAAATATTAAAATTGTTCGAGTTCATGCGGCCCTGCACATACCGATCGATGGCTGACTTGAAGCAGTGCATGCCGGTTAGTAATTTTGTCAGACTTGAGCTGGCGCTGAAGGCATGTGACTCTGACGTAAAGTACAGCGAGAGCATTTCGAGAGTAGCTTGCTACCTCACCCCTCGTTCAGACAGCCAGCGATGCTATCGTTGTGTGTCGCCCGTCTCTTTCAATGAGGCGTTTCTAAATCTGCTTGTCATAAATAAATGAGTACCATCCACGCCAGTAACTGACGAGAGAAGGATGACGTGAACTCCACTGCTTCGTTCTCATTGGTAGTCGCTCCCGAAATTCACTCGACATTTACATAAAGTTAAACTTTTCTTAACTTTCTCGTGTCGCTGGACACGCCCATATGGTCGCCAACGGTCACTTTCGCTCGTGTCGCCGGAAGTCGCCCGGTTTCCATTAAAATTAATGAGATCGCGTCGCTCTGCTACTGCTGGTCACTGGCTGTCTAAATGGGGCGTCAGGCTGCAAGAGCGGCTGCAAGTAGTTTTGATGACGACACAGCTTGTGATTGGTCGCCTCACTGATGACAATGATTATGTGCGTTTCAAGTTTAAAGGTCCCGTACTTTTGGTGTTTTTGAAACTTTGATTGTGTTTACAGTGCGCAAAATAACATGTGTTCATGTTTCACGTGTAAAAAACACGCTATTTTATACATAATTTACTTACAGTATCTGTATAGCGCTGGTTTCACTGTCCTCAGAACGGGCTGATGTTTTCCTTGTTCAATGAAGTCCCTCTTTCAGAAATACGTATCGAGTTCTGATTGTGTAGCTGGTTTAGTGTGTTGTGATTCAATAGCAACTTAGCTTGCCGTTAGCTTAGCTGGCGACTGACGTATTCCTGTGGGCGGAGTTTAGTCAAAAACTATTTTATTGACGTAATTCAACCGGGAAGTAGAGGGCTGCAGCCCAAACCGGCCTTTCACTGTAGGCTTTGAAAGGCGAATTCTGTTAAATAAAATATATCGCGTTTTATCGTCTTCACTCCATCGCGATAAAAAAAAATGGAAACACGGCTCACACGTCACTACAGCAAGCAGCAGGTATCCAACTTGATGGCTCCGTCTTCAGCTCACCCCTCGAGCGCTGCATGAACTCGAACAAGCGTATTGTGTCCACCCTAATTGCATTTCCTTGTCATCTTTTAATTTTATTGACGCTAAATAACCACCTGAAGTTTAGCGGATGTTCAAGACAGCCCTGAATTAAAAGAGAAATGAGACGTGATTTCGGCTCAGTATTTCGCAAACAGTCGGAAACATACATCAAGACTGGCATTTGTCACTTGATATTTAGCCATATATAAAGCAGAGAAGCGCCCAACCTTTTTGACGTTCTTGGCTGCTCTCACCCCTTTTTCTCTCCGCTGTCAATCCCACAATTCACCACATGAGCGTGAAGTTCAACTTCCATATGACTGCATTGAAAAACCTCTCTACGCTCACATTTATACTGGCCGCATGTGTCTGTATACTGCAAATATAACAGTTTGCAAAGATGTTGCTTTAAGCAAAATATGAAAATGGGTGCGTCTTGAGATTATACAGTACCTTTCTAGGTAGGTTGTGGATTGAAAAAGTTTGGAAACCCTGATGTATAGGTTTCAAACAGCTCTTTTTAACCACACAGTATTATTATTTCTTTCTGCATTATATTCAAAATGTTTAAATGATTACAGAAAGACTGGAATAATAGTTTATAAAGGTAGTTTGCCTATAAACATTAATACGATCTAGGGCAAACACCTTTCGAAAGTATCTTTTATTCAGTAATGAAACATAGATTTATTAGTGAGTCATTGAATCATTCAAATAAAAAAATCATTCAAACCCATTAAATATTTTTAAAGAGATTACAGCAAACGGGTGAATGAGAATCAAACTGAGGATTTTTGTCCTCTTTCTTCCTTACCTTCTTAAGCTCAGTATTTTTCATGTTGTTAATTATGCATAGTGCAGAAAACATTTTAGTTGTCTCTGTATACCTTTTCATTCTGGCATTATCTTAAGCTGTCTAGCTCATCAAGAACTTTATTACCTGTGGTGCGAAAATAACGAATGATGAACTACGTTAGAATGAAGATTAGCAAAGTTGTTTTATATTGGTAGGCTACTATCAGCTCTATCTTTGAAGTTCCTCCACCTTCATAAGCACTAGCAAGATGGTCTTGTAAATTCACAAAAATGCTGATTGCTTTTTAATATTGCTGCCTCCAGTAAGGTTTTATTGGTTGCATTGGCCTTTTCCTTAGAATTGTATTTCTTATGTGGTTTTTAATCTACATGTCTGCCAGTAGCAGAATCGACTGCGTGCCTGTTAGGGCTGCCATGCCACGCTTATGTCTGTAAGTGTATTTTGCAGGTGGCCATTTTGCATACAGTAAGTGAAGCAGTTGCATAAGATTTTTTGGGACAAGGTTAAATAATGAATGCTGCTTTTATTGCATTTCAAGAAAGAAATGCATTTCATTTTTTCCGCTATCAGCAATTATTTAAACACACTTGGGATTCATGATAAAAGCATAGGCAGTGTAGTAGAAGATGCATTGTGTCCAAAGGTAGCATTACATTATGCATAGATTAAAAAACAATTAAAATAGACTGAAACTCTTGTGGGAATGACACCCAAATCTAAAACACTTACTGTATAATTCTCTTATAATTTACTCATCCTCATGCCATCCCAGATATATATAATGAAGTGGCGGCCAGTGACTTCTTTTTTCGAGGGCGCTCGATGCGAAGTTCGTCACAACATGCATGTAGCCCGTCATGTGTGTGGTTCCTTATTTCAAAATATGCCTGTCGAGAGATCATGTGTGCATCACGTGTCTTGTCAAAATAAGTGCCTGCTGCAGATGTGTCTTAAGGGTTTATGATAAAAGAGACGCTCGCTTTTGCCAGATACTCCCATAATCTCATGCGTACTCAGAGTTTACTGTTAAAGGGATAGTTCGGCCAAAAATGATATTAAACCCATGATTTAAATTGTTGTAGAAATATCCATATTTAAAACTTTATTACCGTAAATAACTACCTTCCGGTAGCGCCGCCATCTTCCGCCAGTCGCGTCCGCATTCAGGATGAGAGCTTAAAACGCAGCCTACGGAGGCTATTCTGATGCTGCCATGTGCCCACGCCTTCCGACATTGTCATACGTCACTAAGAAAAGTGCGTACACTACGCTAATACTCTCTCCTGAATACAGAGGAGTCTTAAGATGGCGGCGCTACCGCAAGGTAGTTATTTACGTTAATAAAGTTTTAAATATGGATATTTCTACAACAACACGCGCGGATTACCCCCAGAAGACCATTGTTTATCATCCTGGAGCCGTTTGGATTTATTTTGTGAAGGATGGACGCACTTTTTTTGGACTTGAAGGTCGTGGACCCCGTAACATTACATTTAATCAACTGAAAGATCTAAAACATTTTCTAAAATATCCGAAAATGTGTTTGTCTGAAAAACGATGGACATATGCAACTCGGAAAGCTTTGGGGTGAGTAAATCATGGGTTTAATATCATTTTTGGCCGAACTATCCATTTAAGGGAGTGTCTTGCATGCAGTTTATGAACGTGAGCGTCTCTTTTATCATAAACCGTTTTGACTCGTCTGCGGCAGGCACTTATTTTGACAAAACACCTGATGCACATGGTTCACATGACGCAACAAACACATATTTTGGAAGCGGAACCAACACACATGACACTGAATTTGCGCCCCTCGGATGATCAGTCATGAGCCGCCACTGGTGTAATGTTTTTCTTTGGTTGAACACACTTATTTAATAATTTTATAGTAAAATGCTGTCATGTAATCTTGAACAGATCCGAAAGCCAAATTAAAATATGACAGCACATCAATAACATCAAATCTCATTGGTTCTCTGGTGTCTTGTGAGTTGCATGTTTCATCATGAGGCCACATTCACACTCAAATCTGTTTGTTTACACATCAGTTTCTCAAAAAAAATCTCAAAATATTAATCATTTTCTCTTTGCTTCTGAAGACATTTATTTACCCACTGGAATCATTTAGATTACTTTAATGATGGATGTTTGTGCTTTTTGGAGCTTTGCAATTTATGTAAAAATAATGATTTTAATATAAATTGTATTAAATTAAATTCATATTTATTTAGTTTAGATATATTTATAAGTACATTATCATAAATTCATGGTTGGGCGAACTATTCCTTTAAATTAAACAAAACTAAGATCTTACAGTCTCCTGAGATATTAAAGAGCATCCTTTGAGCAATAACATTTTAATCTAGGATAGTATCGCCTACTTATTCTCATTCCAGCGTTCACCTGTTCACAGGATGTTGTTAGTTATCATAGTGGTTTACTTTAATTTGTCTCCTAAAATGACCGTGATTTAGCTAGAGTCTGCATGCACGATCTCCAGCTGTCAACCCGAATGAATGTTTGCGTGTGTGTTTTTCAGGCAGCTTTTTTGAATTATCGCGTCTCTCTCCAGGGCCCACAGACAGATGCAGAGTGGGGCGGCTAAACTGCTCGCAGCCTAAATCAAGCAAATTCCATATGGCATACTAATGCAAAATAGACTTTGATGTCATTGATAGGACAGATTTGAAATCTTGTTAAGTAGTATTTTTCAGAACTGTCAGTGGAAATATGTGATGGTACTTCATATATACATGCACCGCATATCCTACATGCTTCCCAAAACCCTGATAGAAATCTACCCTGAGTGCGAGCTGGAATGGGGATTCTGTGAGCGCTAGCACTGTGTGTGTACGTGTTTACAGATGTATGCAGGGTCCAAAATTAACTTCTATTCATTTGTTTCTAGCCAATAAACTGCATTTTACATTATTTTTTTTATTAAAAATGAGTTTAAAAATTAGCATAAACAAATTGTGTCAAAAGTAGTGCAGGTCATGTGACTTAACTTGAGTTTATGCAGTCACAGTATTTTTCATTTATTTTGGTTGCCAAATGCGGTGATACATGCAGAAGAAGGACTAAACTTTTAATGGTAAATGTTTCACGAATTGCGACATGCAGGTTACTTCATTGAATAATTCACATTTCTTTTATGAATTTACTGTAAATCAGTGAGGGTCAGACTGCTATACGATTCGATTCCTGTTCATTTTGGACCCTGGACATGCGTGCATTTAGAGCGTGTGTGTGGTTATATGTCAGTGAATATGTGTATTTCAGTGTATTGATTTGACTTTGCAGTCAGATGACAGTGCCACTGTACAATATGACCCTCAAATGTGCCAAGTGCGGAGTTATCTCTTCGGCTGACGTTTCCACCACAGCTACCAGTAACGCCATGTTAGTCCCGCTAATTATTTATCAACTTTTTAATGCTCTGCCTTTTGCTTTCTTTCTGCATATTTTTTTGCCTCACCCCTTTCTCTTCCGGTTTTCTCCCCTCATTCATGTCCCTCACCCTTCTGTTATGTAAGAAGTGATTAGCGAAGGCAGCACTAAATCTTCCCAATGAGTCCATTTTGAAGCTTTTCTGCGTGTGTGTTAGTAGTGTATATTTGATTTAAAAAAAATTAAAATGACCATGGTAACAATAATTTCTGCCGCATTTGTATCATTTAGTTATTTATGGTTTAATTTTTGAGTAGTGATGTTTACTGCATTGGCTGGTAACTGGTTCTGCCTTGTCGATTTACAAAAGCATTAGCTGTCCCTTGTGTCCGACCCAGAATTTATTCTTTGTTTTCGTTGTACATGTGTCATCTTAATGACTTTAAATTTATGTAAATGTATGTGTTAACGATATAATCATTTAAATTTATGTAAATGTATTTGTGCTATACCTCTACCTACATCTGGTATATCACTAGCAACCCACTCTCTAGTAATCAATCTAGTTTAATTTACAACAGCTACATTATATGGGTGTGTAGCAACATTTGACATGCTGTTGTTGGCTTTCAGACTCTAGATTCTGCTGGGTTATTTTTACCCAACCATGAGTTAAAACAACCCAGGATTGCATTAAAGGAAAATACCACCGTTTTTCAATATTTTACTAAGTTCTTACTTCTATCTTTTTTCAATGCGTGCACTTTTAATCTTTGGACAGTGCTTCTTGAATGTGTTAGCATTTAGCCTAGCCCCATTCATTCCTATGGCTCCAAACAAAAGTTTTATTTTGTGAAACCATACTTACTCGTGTAACTACTCATGTAACAGTCTTTAAATGGGAAAAACATGGTGGATTTTAAATTCATCCCTATTTGGATCCTAGGGAATGAATGGGGCTAGGCTAAATGCTAACACATTCACGAGGCTCTGTACAAAGATTAAAACTGCATGCATTGAAAAAAGATAATTATGTATTAATTCATCGAAGTTGAGGTAAAAACATAGTAAAATATTGAAAAACTGTAGTGTTTTCCTTTAAAACAACCCAGCATAGGTTTATTTCTTAACCCAATGTGTGTTCTGTCTAATAATTACCCAGCATTGGGTTAAACATGAACCATAGTTTTACCCATAAACATTAACTATAATAGTTTTTGGTAGAAACTGTGGTTACCATGGCACATCTTGTAAGGTGTAGTAATAGAAGTGCTTTCTAATATTTGACTGTAAGACTGCACCCGTTGTGTCATAAAGTGATGAACCCAACCCATTTGGTTAAATTAACTTGAAAATGTTAATATTTCACCCAACAAAGCGTTAAAACAACCCAGCATAGGTTAAACAACTTAATGGGCTTGTAACCCAAGAGTTGCCGTTTCAAGTCTCACGGGTAGCATGTTGAGACTGGGGTGCCCTTGAGCAAGGCTCCTTAACCCGAAATGCTCTCCAGGCGCTGCAGTAACAGCTGCCGACTGCTCGGTGTGTGTGTGTGTTCACGACTTGCAGTGCGTGTGTTCACTACTCACTGGATGGGTTAAATGCAGAGGTCACATACAAAGTACGGGTTACCATACATCGGTCATTACGTCATTTTCTTCACTTTTATGTACTGTATATTTATATATTGTCGTTTGTAAACATACATTAGCAGAGAGTGAGGTGGTGAAAGATCAGGAAGGTTTTATGTGTATTCATGTTTGTATACATATGTAGATGACTAGGATGCAAGCTTGAGTATAGAATATTACTGTAAATACAGTCTGCGTAATGGACTATAATCTTATAGGTATTAGCCATTATCCAACAGGCCTTATTTTTCATATAAACTTTTTGCTATGCTGGTTTGAAAAGTGTTAAGTAGTTATGCATTCTCTCAACTGTAAGTTACTCTGCATTTTATGTTTTTACCACGTATTTTTTACTTGAAATAAAAACAGGCTTGAATTATAACTTAAGCAATTAAATCAGTTATCAGTCATAACAACAAACTAATTACAATTATTTTAATATTTTATCTATTTATAAATGTTAAGACAGACATTCTCAGTAAATCAGTACCCTTCGTAAGTACAATAGATGTCCTATAACTTGTCCCATAAACCATTTTAGCCAGTAAACCCAGTTAATTGACTGTAGGTATTTAAATGAGGTGTTTTTGTATCTGTATGGGAAGTGTGTGTGGTTATGTGTGTGATAAATAGACAAATGCAGAAAAATCTATCGGATTAAAAAAAAATCATTACAATAATAATAATAAAGAGACAGAGAAATATAAATTGTGTGAATGATTTAAGCATGTTGGCCCTTCCCTCCAAATCCACAATCATGGGGGAGTTGTTCCCCAAAGACCACTGCTGTGTCTACATGCCATCATCCTCTCATTCGTCCACCTTTTCCTCTGTCTCACATTACTTCTTATTTTGGCTTCTTTTGGCTTTTTTACCTGTTGCACCTGTTATCATTTGTTTAAACTGTGATGAACCTACATGTTTTGAGTATATTGATATTGTTCAGAGTATAATCAACAAAAAGGGCAAAAGTACATTCGATTTTAAATTGTATTGACCAAAAGTATTTCAGATATCCTGTTTTTAACCGGAAATTACACAATCATAATTTAAAACACTTGTTAGACCCCAAGAAATCCATAAGATGCGTGAAAAATATAACTTAATGTTTTGAGAATTTTCTAGCCATAGTCACTTTTTAGAGAAGTATTATCTTTTGGTTTTGCCCTTTTTGTCATTCTTTGTCAAGTCGTTGTGATTTATATTAAGTACCCTCTGATTGTAATTCTGCTCCTGTCCTGTAGGGCGTCGCTGTGGAGCTCCTGTGTTGTATTGCCCTTACTGGCACTTACATGGATGTCTGCAGTCCTGGCCATTACTGACCGCCGTTCAGCCCTGTTTCAAATCCTTTTTGCTGTTTTTGACTCCCTCGAGGGCTTTGTTATAGTGATGGTACATTGCATTCTACGCAGAGAGGTGAGCGTACCCCTGTTTTGAGTTGGTCTTACATTTTATCGTTTAGATTGAAAAGTTTACATGAGATTTTGGTGACTCCTTAGGTGCAAGAAGCCGTTAAGTGTCGAGTGGTCGATCGCCAGGAAGATGGAAACGGAGACTCCGGTGGATCTTTCCAGAATGGCCATGCACAGCTGATGGTGACTTGCTGTTACAATAAGCCTCACCTTTCATGTATTTTTCTATTAAACACAAAAACATAATTGAAGCTTCCGTCTTGGTGAAACATGCTTCCTGTGTTCTCCAGACTGACTTTGAAAAGGATGTGGATATAGCGTGTCGATCAGGTGAGTCTCACAACTTAATTTCGAGTCAATGATTGACTCCCCTTAGTTGCCGTGAGATCCCATGAGAGGTGCAGCCGGCTGTTTTGACAAGATGCGACCATAATGCATTTCGTGCGAGCAGAATGTGATCTGCTATTACAGATAAATTTGACTTGTCTGTTCCCTAGCTGTGCCTCAGATCTGTCGGCCTGTCCTAATTACATCCCGCCTGACGTTGCATTATCAAATGGCAGCTTTCTTCTCTGATATCTATCAGAAATGATATTCTGATGATTTTACTAGAAGATATATCATGCAAGCATCTGGAAATATAGACTTGGATGTGATGACAGCAAGATATTTTGGGGTTTATTTGAAGTGTAAATGAATAAGAATTAAGGCTTTCTTTTATGCAGATTCTCTAAGGCCCTATCTTATGACTTGCATCAACATCAGTGAAACTTAAGTGTTGTGCACAGGTCAAGCATTGTGATAAAATCCTCAGTTTGATAAAGTTTTCATAAAGTTTCATTTTAATTATAAGAAGTTTTATTCTAATTATTAATTTTACATTGATTTCAATCTTTGACCTATGACCTTACTCAGTATAACCTTAATATTTTAATATATACTATCGCAGAATGTTCTTTACATTATGTAGGATGATTTTATCATTCATAATGCTATGTGCAGTGGTATATACACTATGTTCCAAATTATTATTCACATGCCATTTTTCCAATACAGTCAGTTAGTTTACAAATTTGTTTTACCCTCAACAGTTATAAGACAGTGTGGATGTTATTCTATTTAAATGAAATAAAAATGTCAAAAGATACTTTGCAAAATATGCTTTTTCAAATTATTAAGCAAGTTAAAGTTCTCATACAATATGGGTATGAAAAAGATCCTTCTAAAGACAGAAAAGCGTGCATTATCTTAAAAAAGCAAATTATTTCCTATAACAATTTGTACTTGGTGGATCAAAACAGAAATTCTTGAACTATTATCAGATTTATGAGTGATTCACAGTACAGAAAGATTTGACTATATAAAGGCTTTTTAAAATATATTTTTGGAAAATAGTAGGAAAAGGCAGCCATAAAAAGCCATAGTTAAGAAGCAAACCTGCTGGTGTCTCTGGAACCCCAAGAACCCCTTTAATATGGGATCATTTAGTGCATAAAGCTGGATTTCTACCCCTCCAACAAAACAAAACTTGCAAAAATGAAACATTTTTTGTGAGCTCAGAATGCTAGAAGACTATTTTCAAACTTTTTTATTCATTGACATGTCACATTTCACTAAATAGTAGAGAAGAATGTCATTCTGTATTGTTGGTGAATAGGCACTATGTTCAAACAAGACTTTAACATTAGGGAGAGGTGCCAGAGTAATGATTTGGACAGAAATATTGGGAAGTAAGATGGTAGGTCCCTTTAGGATCCTGAGGGGGTCAAAGAAGATATGCAGAGTTCCTAAAAATAGTTTTTTTCACAATGGGATATAACGGGAATCATGTCTTCTGAAATAAATGTACTTTTATGGAGTATAATATACCATCCCATGCTTCAAAAAGCATCATGGGCTATTTTAATTCACATTGGCATAAAATGAGAAAGAAATCAAGGTATTAAAACCATCATCCTTTGACCTTAGTCCTATATGAAAGATCTGTGAGGTGGACAGCACTATGATTCAAAACATCCACTTATGGCAGGATAATTAGGCCGATTTAAGCCTCGATTCACCCCTTCCGACAATCTTAAGGATGCTCCGATAATCGTAAAATAAACTGATCAGATATTCTTGCCGTGTGTGGTGTGATTAGACTGCTCTCGTCTACTCGGAAGCACCTCGGGACCGCTCCGATCTCAAATCGGGGATATCCAACATGTTGGATTTTTTTGGCCCGATTTCTTCTCGTGTGTGGTGTCTCCCGGGAACAAACGAGCATGCAGCCTGTGGACTGTGACGTGTAGCCAATCAGAAAGTGAGGTGACGAGGAAGCAAGGATGTACCGGTGTCTTGTAAACAAAATCACGGGTCACAACAACTCACCTCCATATCATGATGTAACAAGTATAGTCCATGCTCGCATTGTCTTGTCTCCACTTCTTTGACTATCGCCTTTTCTTTTGAGAACGTTTTTTGTCGGTTAAAAACAACTATCGCCACTGCATCCATTTCGTCCGCCATGATTGTTTTCTCTGAAATCACGTTTGATCTCGAGAGATTTTGCGAGATTTCCCGTCTGACCTGGGACTGCTCGGGAGTCAAATCGGTTCGGGTGATATGTTGATTTTGCCATGTGGTGGTGCACCACTAACTGTACGACCAAAACTGTTAGACCCGCGATGTTTTATCGCCGTGTGTGGGGTCTCTCAGGGTTGGAAAATCGGCCGACGATTTTAAATTCGTACCGTCTGAACCAGCCTTAAGGGATGCAATACTACTAGCGTCTTCAAGAGAAATAAAGACAAACCTATAATTGTATACTTACTGTGGGTTCACACCAGCCGCATTTGAGGCGTCAAATTCGCGTCTATCGTGTCTAGTTTGCTGCTTGAACATTTTGAGTTTACTCTCTTCATTCGCGCATGAAATTCTAGTCATCGAGACATTCACATGGAAATTTGTGTCATGGGAGGGGCTTCTGTGACTCCGCTTGCTTTCTGTAATTACGTCGCCGATAGAGCAAGCTCCTGATTGGTTAACGTGGCGTGTTTTTTCGTCAAAGTTTAAATTTTTTACTCACCATTCGTGCGAACTAGATGTGCCAATAAGGCTCTGCACTAAACGCATCATTCGCACCACGAGACCTCCAGACGTGCGTCAACGCGTTAACTTTTCTAAATGGTTGATAAGAAAAGATGTGGTGACTGTCGGTTTCACCTTCCCTTTACAAAATATAACGTATGGGATAACTAAGGATTGCTGTAGACTATTTGATTTGATTAATAACATTATATTATTGGCAAAATACTTTATACATAAATGTAGATTCCTGAAATTACCTCCCTTGTTTGTTATATTTAGAAACGAATTAAAGTACTTCTCAGATGCCCCCTCGAAAATGGAAAAGCGAACTGCAATAAAAATGTTAATAAACCTGTTTTAAGGTTTTATTTATTTATTTATTTTTGTGTGTTTTTGTATTGTTTTACTTGTGTTAAGCCCTTCACGTCTACAAGACAAATATTGTCCTTTTATGCCATTTTGTTGTATGTAGATTTTGTATTCAATAAAAAAATGTGCGTCAACGCGTCTTCACGTTAACTTAACATTGAAATCACTTGCGCTTGACGCCTCTACCGTGGCTGGTCTGAACACAGCATTACAAGTTTAATGAATGGGAGAGTTAAAGTCATGTCAAAGATGTGTTCATATTTTACTATATAACTTGTGTAAATACATTATTTAGTTTACATTGTGTTTGTTTGTTTTTTGGAAAAAATTATCTATCCATGAAGCACATTTGACAGATATCTGTTTTTGGATCATTATAATCCATTATATCATTATAAATTTGGTTAAAGTGCATTCTGCATAATAATTTGAAACAGCATATGTTGCATATTTTTCAAAGTATTAAAGCATCTTTTGACATTTTTATTTCATTTAAGTATAATAACATCCACACTGTCATATAACTGTTGAGGGTAAAATAAAATTTGTAAACTTGCTGACTGTATTGGAAAAATCAACAAAAATGGCATATGCATAATAATTTGAAACGCCGTGTACAGTAAAGCAATTTTACGATATTAGACACTTTAGTTGAGAGGTGCATTGAAACCTCAATTCAAGCTTTTAACGTCTTTACATTAGAAGAATCTATTTGGCTTGTTTAGTTGTGCACCATATTTGAGGTCATGATTTATAATTTGTGCTGATCAGAGATTAGTGTTTCTATCAATCTGCATGCGTTCACCTACTAATGCTTTTGTCTGTTTTGATTTGCAGGCACCATGAAGCGTTCTTCCCTACAGGGTGAGGAGAAAGTAGCTTCACAGCAGATCACAGTACAAAAAGGATCCAACTTCAACACACTTCCTGCCAGCATGGCAAAGGTCCACCTGCAAAACGTCGCCGACTACGCCAGCCACACTCTCACCATGCGCCGTGAAAAGGGCGGCATCGCCGGGGTCAGCACGGAGCTGCCCGGAGCCAAATCTATTTATATATGTGATGGAGAGCTGTTTAAGCAGCTGGACGGAGATCACAACAGGGCTCCGGGAGACAGCGGAGGACCCGAAGGTGGAGGAACCAACCAAGGTTACGTCCTCTTGCCCAACAACAACAACACTCTCAGGCCCGCAAAGGGCGTGAAGGAGGACCAAGCCACCAAATACAACATCGGCATCGAACAGTTACCGCAGACCAGGCTTATTCACCTGGCCAACACAGGTGGCTCGGATCCCATCCCGGGGTTTGGGCTAAAAAGCTTGCCGACTGATCGAGTTAGTGTTTCCTGCTCAGATAAGGACTCCCCCTTGCAAACAAAGCAGAACATCTCCAGTGAATCTCAGGGGATAAATAATGCATGTGAGCAAGGGGACATGGGCAACTCGGGCATGATGTCCAAAAGTGAGACAATCTCCACACTGTCTATGAGCTCTCTGGAGGTAAGATTCATGATTATGTGATCCCAAACATTAGCATGAGAGATAAACTTGATTTTTGTAAGGAATGTAGACTGTGCATCATGGTTTGTAGGTTTAAATCACATTGCTTTATAAAAGACTTTATTTGAGGCTTGACAATCTGAAGAATATAAGTGTGCAACGCCATAGACATCATTTGACATCCCTGCTTGTAAAAATCACATTTTCTTGTCGTTGCCATACCGTCCACCTTCTTTCTCAGTCATGATTATTTCTAATAACTGACAGACACTTTTTTTGTCCAAGAAGACATGCTGTAGACCCATCTGCCTGCAAGTCTGTGAATTCGCATCAATGTTTGTCATATTAGCCACAAGGGAGCGAGTGTCCTAATTTGTGCATGAAGGAGAGCGGGGCGCCTGCATAGATAAGTGTCAGAAAAACATTTCATCTGACATCGGCAAAATGCGCGCGTTCACTTATTTCCAACAAATACTGATGCCACATCAAAACATTTAATGGAATGAAAAATCTGCGGTATTAAAAGGAGTGCGCTTTGAGGAAATGACAGGAAGCTACAAAAATTGTGCCACTTTGCATCTGCAATTATCCATCCCTCTTTGGAAAAAGTATCTGGAAAGGTCAGGTTTTGCTCGTGTTTTAAGAGGATGCAGATGACAAGCGTTGATTCCTCCTCACCTCGGGGCAAACAAGTTCCCAGAATGCATTGCGGGTCCACAGCTGCAGCCGTGCTCGGAGCATGCAGAATGTCAGACTGCCCTCAGACGCTCTCCGACAGGCTAAGGAAAGGCCATGCGGTCACAAGCTGTTTACTGCACGCGCATGCCAGGAGTTCGTCAGAAACATGCAGTATACAAGCGATACATTTTCTTTTAAGTGTTTCTGTAGCATAACTAGTAGAAAGTCATCGTTTTTCAATATTTTACTATGTTCTTACCTCAACAAAGATGAATTAATACATTGTGAATGTGTTAGCATTTAGCCTAGCCCCATTCATTCCTTAGAATCTAAACAGGGATGAATTTAGAAGCCACCAAACACTTCCATGTTTTTCCTATTTAAAGACTATATTGTATGGCGGAAGTTTATGGCACTTCGACCTCAGGCTTTGGTGGCTTCAAAATTCATCCCTGTTTGGATCCTATGGAATGAATGGGGCTAGGCTAAATGCTAACACATTCACAACGTGCTGTACAAAGATTAAGTGCACTCTTTGAATAAAGATAGGTTCTTATTAATTTGTCTAAGCTGAGGTAAGAAAATAGTAAAATATTGAAAACTGTGGTGTTTTCCTTTAACAAGATGTGTCATTGGTATTGATATGAATGGGGGAAATCGCAACAGTCAGAATAGGTGCTCTCGTCCCGCCTCTCAGTTAAAAGGGCCAATCGTCAATAGAAATCCTTTGGGAGAGGAACTTTGCACATGCGCAGAATCGACAGGAGGCGCTGCAAATATGGCGGCGGAGTGACTTCCTTAAAAGGATTTTGATAAAAGCCTCTGCAGACAATAAAGTCCTTTTTTTTTCTCTTTGTAGAGACGAAAATCACGCTACGCAGAGTTGGACTTTGAGGTGAGTATGCATGATCTTCTCTACCTCAGATTACAGATATATTGTGTTTAATGGTTTCATCAATTCCTTGCAAGTTTTTAGTCCTGCTTTTCCTTACAGAAGATCATGCATACACGGAAGCGCCACCAAGACATGTTCCAGGACTTAAACCGGAAGATACAGCATGCAGAGAAAGACAGAGATTCTCCACCAGTGGATGGGAAGACTGGGAAGAGATGGAGCGTGTCCTCGGGAGGCAGCGATAAAACCAACCTTAGTGTACGATTACAAATTAATTAGTATTTTTCATTTAGTGTTTACATGTGTATCTTGTACAAATATTTACAATATGATATGTAGCAATCAAACACAAGGGAAGGGGGAGGAGAAAAGGAACGCGAGCAGTGCTAAATTAAAAAAAATAAACGTAACCAAACAAATGTAACTCACGTTTAAACCTCTAAACTCACTAAACCCAAAACAAAGACAGAAAAGAAAGGCCTAAACTACACTCTTTAACCAAAAAGTCAGGAAAAACATACAATGGGTGGCACTCGCTACTAACCTAGTGTACTAATACAGTATACAGAACTCTATGTGTTGCAAAATGTATGTCACGTGACATCCTTACCTGTTCACTCCTCTTCAAACATACAAAACACGAGATAAATAGGTAAACAGAGTAACGTACACACACAATTATATACAACCAAAATAGTAGCAGTTATGTAATGTAGCAATTTGGCAAAGAGATGGGGTGTAACACCAGCGGTCTAGCGCGCTCTTTTATTGGGACCGGGCAATTTTGGGATGGTGGACCTGAGGTCTCATTTATAAAGCGTACGCACAAACCGAGGTTGGAAACGTGCGTACGCCATTTCCCACGCAAAGGTTGTGATCTATAAAAAACAAACTTAATGGGAGAATGGGCTTGCAGGGTGGGATCTGAGGATGATTCATGTATGCACACTTGCAGGTGATCTGTGATTTATAAAGGGATATATCATTTTTTAGCATATGCCATTTTTGGCTTTTGTGCGTACGTACCTGTAGACTTTTAGTAAGGATCCTACTGGCAGGTCAGCGGGCAAGGGTGGAAATTGACCAATGGCAGCTTCTATTGTCTGAGAAAATGAAATAAGAGAGTCAAAGCGAAAACACAAACAGACGGCATACGGATGTAACATTTCTGAAGAAATGCTCAGGTTGTTTCCACAAAATCCAAAAGGAAACAATATGAGTCTTAAAGGGATAGTTCACCCAAAAATGAAAATAATGTCATTAATGACTCGCCCTCATATCGTTCCAAACTCGTAAGACCTCCGTTCATCTTCGAAACACAGTTTAAGATGTTTATATTTAGTCCAAGAGCTTGCTGACCCTTCATTGAAAATCTATGTACGGAAAGGTAATAAAATCATCATCAAAGTAGTCCATGTGACATCAGGGGGTCAGTTAAAATGTGTTGAAGCATCGAAAATACATTTTGGTCCAAAAATAACAAAATACGATTTATTCAGCGTTGTCTTCTCTTCCAGTTCTGTTGTGAAGCACATGCACAAGACTAAAGTCACATGACTGCAGTGATGCGGATGACATGTTATCCTCAGTTATCCTTTTTTTTTCAAACTTACAGCATAAGTCTCTCTCAGACTGTAAACGAAGCTCGGGCACAAAAAAAAACTACAACAACAACAAAAAAAACAGCTGGGGCGCACCACATAACACGTCAGTCATGTCGTACGTCATCTGTGTCACTGCAGTCACGTGACTTTAATCTTGCGCATGCGCTTCACAACAGACGTGGAAGAGAAGAAAATGCTGAAGTCGTAATTTTTTTTCTTTTTGGACCAAAATGTATTTTCGATGCTTCAACACATTCTAACTGACCCACTGATGTCACATGGACTACTTTGATGATGTTTTTATTACCTTTCTGGACATGGACAGTATAACGTACATAGATTTTCAATGAAGGGTCAACAAGCTCTCGGACTTAATAAAAACCCGTTAAGCGTTTTAACCGTTCTGCAAACTCTGAGAGAACAATTGTCATTAAACTTAAAATAAACAACTTTCAAAATATAGATTTATGTTTTTTTCACCCAAAAATTTCTACAATAAAAAATTCATACTAACAAGTTCATCTTTCCATAACGCAGGACAAGCAGCAGACTCCCAGTAAGCGGGCATGGGAGGGAATCAGGAAGACTCACTCCCCACCATCATGGGTACGTAAGGAGCTGGAACCCCTGCAGGCCTCTCCCCTAGAGATGCAAGCAGTGGAGTGGGAAAAGGCCAGCGCCACGATCCCTCTGGTGGGCCAAGAGATCATGGACCTGCAGACGGAGGTCTGAATTGACCCCCTAAGCAAATCTGGAAAAACAGAACAAAAACTCTACTTGCAGGGAAAAGGGATTTCATGTGGACAAGAATGCGTGGAAGAAATTATGTTGTGAGAGAGAGAAACAGAAAGAGAAAAATCAAAGAGAGTCTCAGAAAGCAACATGGAAATGTGGCTGTGCAATTTATTTTTTATCCTGGAATGGCCTTTTCCTTAATGTCAAAGCGAATCATAACACTTCTGAAAAAGCAGGTCTGAGCCTGTTGCTATGGTAACGTGTTGGCACTACCAAGAATGGCTGAACTGGGCAACTTAAGCGGTCACCCTCTTTGGCATTCTGGGATGTTGCCATGGGAACACTGGGAGTGACTGACAGAAATTCAAGATCAGATGAGCCTTAGTGAGTGGCCTTCAATTTCTTACACTTCTGGATATACACAAACAAACAAACACACATTAGCGATTTTGTCATTAAAGATCTATTATGGTATAGAAATGTAGACGTACTGAACTGGAAACTACAGAGAGCTTTCAAACTGCCCAGCGGGAATCTGGAAAGACACGTGATGCACTCATTCTAAATATTATTGTTGTTGTTGCTATCTGTGTGAGACACAACACATGCATATAAATGTGGTGTGAGGGGCGACGTGATTGGTGAGATGCCCGTCGCCCACAATGCAGTGCCCAAAGCCATCTGCATATGACTGTTAATGTATCAACAAAAAAAGCCCCCCAGGAAAACCCCTCAGAGCCAGTATCGCCCACAGCAGTGCCACTCATGCCCACATCATAGCCACTGTGCTGTTGTGTGCACCGCGCCGACCTGTGGATGCTTTAAAGACGTCAGTGAAAATCGCAGATTGATCAAGTCAGCATGAGATTTGTATCAAGCATCCACCTATCAGCGAATTCCTCAGTGACTGTGGCAGGGCCGGAGATCTGCTGTCTATTGTGTGAAGCGACACGATATCATTCGCTTGACGTTAAGCCAGAAAAACTGGAGGAGAACTGTCTTAAGAATTATGAAATGGAATAGTATTGACTTATATATAGTTATGATATATACATACACTATTATATGACACTGCAGATGGGTGTTATTCTCTGGTCAGGTTGTGGTTGCACACAGAGAAAGCACAAGACTCTCTCGTCGGAGTCCTGTTGTACAGCATTGTAATTATTTCCAGAAGAGTTTTAGCCTATAAATATCTTTCTTACTGTGCTTGGGGATTATTGTTATCATTATTATAGATATCATCGCGATTCTGAGATCCCCAAATCTCATCGGGTTACCGGACTATATCAGTGTTCTGTAACTTTATGTAACGGTGTGTATTTTGGTATCACTGACTGTCACTCCAGATGATACGTGCTTGCCTGATTTCCCCCGTCCTCTCCCCTTCCTGCCCTCCTCCACACACCTTTTTTAAGTTCCCTGGGGTTTCTTTGTTATTGTACAGTTTTCAGAGCACAAAATGAATGTGTCATATTTCTAATAAAAAGTATATCTATAATAAACGGCAAGGTGTCATATTTAACTGCTGCTGGCTTTTGATAAACAGCAGAAGGGTTCTTTACAAAATGAAATTAAATAAATACACTCTCGAAAATAAAGGTGCATAAAAAAAAAACATTTTTGGCTGTATGGTACCATAAAGAATCTTTGACATCTAAAGAACCTTTCTGTTTCACAAAAACATCCTAGTATTGCAATAAGATTATTAAAGGAAGAGTATGTAAGAAATGTATATCAATTAATCATAAAATGGCAGTGATATGTCATTAGACATTAAGAAATAATTTTCATTTCGAATGCTTATCACTGACAACAGTGGTATGGCCAGGATATTTTCGTTTAAAAAGTGGAGTTGCAGCCCTCAACTGATGTTTATGTTGTCCTTTTGTGTATTGGCCACCAATTGTGTGATTGCAGTACTGGTTTTAGTCACAAGTTTTGTGGTTGCAATACCAGTTTTGGCCACAATCCTACATACTGTTCCTTTAAGACTATAAAAAGGTACAGTAAGAAAGAAATGTTTTATTTTTAGGACCGTTTGACCAGTGGCGGCCGGTGACTTCTTTTTTCAAGGGCACTCCATGCGAAGTTTGTCAAAACATGTATGTAGCCCATCATGTGTGTGGTTCCTTTTTTCAAAATATGTGTTCTGCGCATCGAGAGGTCCTGTGTGCATCACGTGTCTTGTCAAAATAAGTGCCTGCTGCAGACGCGTCTAAAGGGTTTATGGGAATTATGCTGGTCTATGCTGGTTTGATGCTGGTTTAGCTGGTGCTCACCAGCATACCAGCACCAAAACACAATATATGCTGGTCCTGCTGGTATGACCAGCATGGGATGCTGGTGCTAATGCTGGTTTGGTGCTGGTTTAGCTGGTGCTAATGCTGGTTTGGTGCTGGTTTAGCTGGTGCTAATGCTGGTGCTGATGCTGGTTTAGCTGGTGTTCACTAGCAAACCAGCACCAAAACACAACATATGCTGGTCTTGCTGGTATGCTGGTTTTTTCAGCAGGGTGATAAAAGAGACGCTCGCGTTTGCCAGATACTCACATAATCTAATGTGTAATCAAAGTTTACTTATAAGTGAGTGTCTTGCGTGTATTTTGTGAACGTGAGTGTCTCTTCTATCATAAACGGTTTTGACGCGTGTGCAGCAGGCACTTATTTTGACAAAACACGTGATGCACACAGTATCGCTCAACGCACAAAACACATAAAAAAGAACCACACACATGACAATCCGAACACTTATTTTGAATTAGCGCCCCTTGGATGAGCAGTCACAAGCCGCCACTGCGTTTGACTAAATGTGACCCTGGACCACAAAACCAGTCATAAGTTGCACAGGTATATTTTGTAGCAAAAGCTAAGAATGCATTGTGGGTCAAAATGCTTGTATATATTTTTTTTATTGCAAAAATCATTAGGATATTAAGTAAAGATCATGTTCCATGAAGATATTTTGTAAATTTCATACCGTAAATATATATAAAAAATATTTATCATTAGTAATATGTGTTGCTAATGGACTTTATTTGGTCAACTTTAAAGGTGATTTTTTTCCAGATTTTCAAATACTTATTCTCACTTACTTATTCATTTAGCTGACGCTTTTATCCAGAGCGACTTATAATTGCTATATATGTCCGAGTTCGCACGCCTCTGGAGCAACTAGGGGTTAAGTGTCTTGCTCAGGGACACAATGGTGTGTCAAAGTGGATTCGAACCCAGATCTCTCACACCAAAGGCGAGTGTCTTATCCACTGCGCCATCACCAATAGTTTTATCTCAGCCAAATATTGTCCTATCCTAACCATACATCAATGGAAAGCATATTTATTCAGCTCTCAGATGATGTATAAATCTCAATTTCTAAAAATTGCCCCCTATGAACAAAAATGGTTCTTCTATGGCAGGGTTTCCCAAATCTTACCCTGGAGGGCTGCAGAGTTTAGCTCCAACCCTGATCAAACACACCTGAGCAAGCTAATCAAGGTCTTCATGATCACTAGAAAATCACAGGTGGGTAAGTTTGATTAGGGTTGGACCTAAACTCTGTAGTGCTCCGGCCCTCCAGGGTAAGATTTGGGGAACCCTGTTCTATGGTATCACTGTAAAATAGCACTTTTATTTTGTATTTGAAATGACTTCATCTGTTAGTATGACTAGACCCATTCATTGGTGTGATGATTAAAATAGCAAGGTTTTGCTATGCAAATCTACAATAAAGATATGTTAACTCTTTCACCGCCAGCGTTTTTTTAAAAGTTGCCAGCCAGCGTTTTTCATGATTTTCACCAAAGTTTAATGCCTTCCAGAAAATGTTCTTCTTTAAATATGTAAACATACAATATACCAAATGAAAGATGCAGATGCAAAAAAAAAAAAAAAAAAACGTTTCATCCTACCTTCAGTGGTTCTTTTGTAATCAGCTTTTGAATATGGGTAGGTTTCTGCAAAAACACCACATTTTACGCAAAAAGCAGAGATAATTCAATTTTTGTGACGGACTTTTTATAGAGATCCCATTCAGAGCGATCTTTAAAACAGACACCGACATGCAGCCGCTTGCTACAGGGCAATACTTCCGGGTTTAAAAAGGTGCGGAAAGACGGAAAATCTTGTCATTGGCAGGGAAGTTTTCTCTTGATTGACGAGATATTTCATCAATGGCAGCGAAAGAGGTAAAGTGCACCTATTTCATTGCTAAAAAAACACGTTATTTGTGTATTTGGTATAATATAATGTGTTTGCGTGGTTTATGGTTAAAAAACACATTTTTTCTTTACATACACTCTCAGAAATAAAGGTACAAAAGTTGTCACTAAGACAGTACCCTTTCCAAAAGGTACACCTTTGTACCCAAACAGTGCATATTAGTCCTTCAAAGGTACATATTGGTAGTTCATACATATTTGTACCTAAATGGTACATATTAGAATCTTTTTTAAAGGGTACTGGCCCAGTGACAGCTTGGTACCTTTATTTTTAACAGTGTACCATACATTTTTATAGCTCCAGATTTCACTCTCTTCCTGAAACGCACATATTTGGAAAGCTCTGTGTCCCTGATTGGCCAGCTAATCTGTACCTTGTGATTGGCCTGAATACCTCTGACATCAGCTGGAAACGTGACGCTCCTTACCATGTTTGAAAGATTCGCTCACAATGCAATGCTAACAGGAGTTAACTTACAGGCTGAGAGTCCGAAGCGGGAGGAATTATGATAATTTCGGTCTTGTACATCACCAGAAGGAAGTAAAATGTTGCCTACAATCCGTGTGTTTGTTGTAGTCCAAGAAAAGAGATTTACGTTGGAGACGATAACTCGCATCATCGTTTACTTTGGGGTTTTTACCTTTTGCATATCGTAAACATATACTTATATACACCAAAGGAAATGTAAAATCGTAAATCGGACAATAGATTCTCTTTAAATCTACATACTAGTGAAAATAAGTGTGTTATTATTTGATTAAAGGAATACATCTGCATTAGAGTAACAGTAATTTAGTGGGTGGGGAAATGTGGCCTTGCTACAAATGGATGATATTAATTTCATGTCAACACATGGTGGCCGGTGTACTGAACCTAATTACATCCACATTAACTAAACCTTTCTCCTTAATACATCACTGGTGGGATTAAATCGAAACTGGAAATGCCTGTAAATGTGTCTGCTACAACAACCTTACTGTTAAACAGATATAACAAAATAAAAAGGGAAATAAAAAAGAGAAATACAATTTAAAAGTCAAACATTTGATAGTTTTAATAACCATCCTGTATAGCATTTTCTTTTATAGAATTTAGTATTGTAAAATACAGTAAGAGCATTTGTGCTTTTAATACTTTAATGTAATGCATATTTCTACCAAAGACTGTGATTTTATATAAAAATGCTTGTTTAGAGCTTCCAGCTCATATTAACATACATCTTTAATATCTAAAAAGACAAGTCCCATGATGGTTTAGGCATATGTGTTTGTTCCAGGAACACACTTCCCATCCAGATGAGGCCTTATTACATCTAATCTGAATTCAATTATATGGAAATCACCAATTTCTGAATTTCTGTTATGATGTTTGCTCCATATGTGTTTGCTCATCAGGGAAAATTGACTCTCTCCTGTCATCCTGCTTATTTTCACCTGATCCAGCTCCATCAATGAAACTTTTGGCCTGGTTTCACAGACATGGCTTATAAAGCCAGAACTAGGCCTTGCTTAAGTTTAGGCATCGTTTATAATCATGCCTTAGATGAAGGCGTTACTGTGTATCTTGAAACAATTAATGGCACTGGCATTTTTTAAGTTCTGTCAGTGCAAGTTATTTTCATTTGAGACAGCTCAAACATGTGTTTTAGTCTAGGCCTTAAGCCTTGTCCGTGAAGCCGAGGGTATAGGACCTTTCATGCGTACACTGCAATAAATGCATTAATGAAGCATGAATGAAGTGATAAAAATAAATGGCGGTACATATACAAAAACCCCAACCTATTCTTACATTAAGATCTGAAGTGGCTCTCTGAAATGCAAAAATAATGCAATACAGTAAGTCTCCACTGCATTATTTTGTAATGTTCTGTTTATATCCACCACAACTGTTTATAACCACCATGTATCATTTTTTTTGTGTGGATCACTGCCAACTTATCACATTTAAAGCCTGGGATTATGTCAGGACAGATTCTAGGAGAGGCGTTTAGAAGGCTGTCAATGGTCCAGAATAGCACCCCTGAGGTGTTCTGCATCTCAGAGACCAATTTAGCTAAATGAGCATACCAGCTCCATCTAATTGCATTATTAAAAATAGATAGCTGATGTCTGAAGGCATCAAAACGGACTTGACGCTTCAGATTTGACTCCTGAGTTTCTCTGACAAATTTTTTATTTCTTTACTAGTAGCTTGTATGTAGACATGAGGTACATCTCTGAAATCTTTGGAAATCATTTATGTTTTTAGATCAAAGGAGAAGGAGCTGAACAATGAAACACAGTTCTACAATACAGCACAATAATAATTTATTTTATTTATAAAAACAGTCTATATTGTATTTAAAAGCCAGTTCATGGTATCTTACGAACTATTATAAGACTTAAGATATCCAAAGATGACATATTTCTTTTGATATTTTGAATTTCTTTTTTATGAAAGAATTTAATCGCCGAAGACCTGGCTGTCCACATATGTGGACATCATATTTTGTTGTTGTTTTGGACCATAATAATTCTGTGCAACTGGAACCTGTTGTACACAAACATGGCTTCATGTTCTAAAAAATTATTTGGTTATTATTTTTATTGGTTCTTCCTAACCCCAAAATTGCTGGTAGAAATCTGAAAAAAGACAAACCAAATCTTGGGTCTTAGGAGGTTAAAGAATACATACATTCAGGGAAAGAAAAGCATTGTTAAGTCACAGACAATTCGGATAACAATACAAAAAAATATTACAATCAGTTATTGATGTGCATAAGGCTAAACTGTACCGTTATAAATTCAATACCTATAGGTTAGAAAAGTGCATGATTTAAGTTACATCTTTAATTATCATAAAATTTCAGAAATAGTGTAAAAAAAATGTATAAGTCTTAGAGATGAGACAATAGATCTTATTTTAGTAAGAAAACGTGGAAAATAAAACGAGGAATTAAGCCATTTCTGTTTGTGGATGAAAAAATTAGCATATAAAATAAAAAAGTTAACAGCATTTTTAAGAAAAAAAAAACTTTGGGAAATTCATAGTAGAAATAATGTCTTTGATAGTGAAGCTATGGGTCATATTTACAGAGCTGAAAAGATACACACTTAAATCAACCCAAAATTGACTGGTTAAATTACTTTCAAAAAATAAATGGGAAACAGTAAATATCTCAGAAATGGTGTGCCATTGACGTCATTTGGAGCAAAGTCTGCGCAGTAATGATTGTGAGGTGTAGCCGCGGTATCGAGGCCCCCCCCATTGACCGTTTAATTAATCACAAACACACAAATCTAGTCATCACACCCCGTTTTTTATTGGCATCTAATAACCAACTTTAAAGCTCCACTGTGTAAGATCTACTCCCATCTAGCGGTGAAAGTCTATATGGCAACCAACTGAATATTACTTTCTAGCCCTCCCCATTCGGAACGCGTTTTAACTCGTACGGTGGCCCGGCCGTGTCATGCCAAGGTTAACATGGCTTCCAGTAGCTACAAAGCAAAAGCAATGAGAAAAAATGAACAATTTGCAATGTCCTTTGCCTGTGATCCATCAAAGCACACAGATTTATGTTTAACATGAAAAAAGTCTGATTGTCATGATATGTCCGCTTAAAATCACATACAAAAAGCAACCATGACGGGTTTAAATGGACGCGAACTAATATTATGTCAAAGTACAATGCTTATGTTTTAAGTAAACGTTACATGTCCGTGTATATGTAAGAGCTTTCTCTCAGATTGGTGAAAAAAGATCGCGCAACTTTCACAGCACACGCTTGTAAAATGAAACGAAAGACGCGCAGATCAGACGCTTTTATCAGAGTATTATGTCAGACATTATGTCAGAGTACAATGCTTATGTTTTAAGTAAACGTTACATGTCCGTGTATATGTAAGAGCTTTCTCTCATATTGGTGAAAAAAGATCGCTCAACTTTCACACGCTTGTAAAATGAAACGACAGACGCGCAGATCCGACGCTTTTATCAATGAAAGGCTAAAAATAGCGCTGTCACCGTGTGTTTGTGCTAGAGGTCAGAAAAGATGAAAACATTTATCTCAGTACCTCAGATTACATAAATGGGCGGAGAGACGGCGTGTGTCTGTACCAACACATTAAACCACATGCATGTTTACACTAACAAGTGTTATGCATAATCATGCTAAAGTTAGCCAAGGAACTATAAAACTTCAAGTTTACAACATGGACTGTATAGATGTAAACGAATATGCTGAATTACCTGTGGAGAAGATAGAAAGTGCAACTTCAGTGTCCCTTGAGCCCCCTCTTGGAAAACTAACTCCAATAGTGACTTTGGTCTTGATGTTTTTCCTGTCACGTTGTCGTTTAAAATCCCCGTTTCGCATCCTTGGCGATTTGTTTTAATGTCCTCGAGAATATGTCTTCAGCAGGCTTTCAAATCAAAGCATTAGATCGCAGGTTCATCACGGTGTGCGGTTGTTGTAAAATCCGAAGGATTCAGCTACGCAGGTCACAGGCTGGATACGTCATCAAGCCTGGTTTATTTAAATTAACTGAGCATTACATTCGCAAGTCATTCGCATATTACATCAATTTACAATTAACTAAGAATAATTGTCAGCTTTATAATTGTTAATATTCTGAAATAAGACTGTCTTGATGACGTATAGCGCCTACACATGCAACCTCCGAAGGCTTCAGCTATCGGGCAGCGTGAGTGTAGAGTGAAAGCGCGAAAGGCGGAGCTTGAATTTCAGGAATGTCCCTCGTCGGCGAATGTATTTCAAAGATGGAGGCACAACATGGATTCAGCCAGAGAGCGCTTCGACGGTATGCATTTTAAATAGCAGATTCTACACTTACGAGAACACTTTGATTAATGGGTGGGAAGTAATTACACATGAATGAGCACATACTTTTGAAAGAAAACATGGGTTTTTGTTAAGAATTAACTAATTAAAGTACACAGTAGAGCTTTAACAAAACCTATTCGAAAAACGAACACTTAAAAGTTTATTATCATGATAAGAACTAACTAAAATATAGAAACGTGTAATTTGAGGTATACATTTATTTTAAAGTTTATTTGGATTCCATTCGTTTACATGGAGAGGGCGGGGTTTATGACCTATACTGCAGCCAGCCACAAGGGGGCGATTGAACATTTTGGCTTCACTTTTCAGGACGTCTGTGACATCTCTGATCTACACCCAACTGTACAGGTGAGCGTAAATTTGCATGCTCATTACGTTAGTTTTTTCAAAAGTTTTGCATTTATGCTATAGGATGAGAAACAAAAACTTTCCAAATTTCACCCTATGGATTTAGTATCTGTCCCACTCAGCATTTTGGTCTGTGTTTACTGACCTCTCTTTAGTCTGTTGGCCTGCTCTGTTGGTAAATCTGTCTCAAATTTATCTGATGTATGTGTGACGGAGTGTGATTTAAAGCCTGTCAGTCTCACTCTCGACAGTGATGCCTGCCATAGCCGTCCAATCTGATCTGTGTCTGCTTCAGCCAGTGATTAATGTTACCCTGTTTTCATCACCTTCTTCAGAAAACACACACTTGTGTTCTTTCATATACGCTTACTGATGGACACGACAAAGACAAGGTTTAACATAAGTGCACAAAACTCTGCAGGATTAGAAAACATAAGCAAAAATGAGTATAAGGTAAAATATCTTGTATTGCCAACTGCAGAAAGCACGTTTATTTTACACTTCTTTAGTTTTGATCTACAGTGTACAGGGAGTGTGTGTTTAAACATAATAATTTACAGTTTTTCCATTTTTTCTGCTATGTGGAATCTGTGAAAATGTCACGCTGTTGTAAGTTAATTGTGAATTATTACTCTCTAAATGTCATTTATTTAAATTAGGAAAAATTATGGGGGTTAGTTAGACTGGAAACGGTAAAGAAATTATAGCCCTATAAATAATAACCAGTGTTGTTTAAAGAGCACCTATTGTCTGATTCACGTTTTTACATTTCCTTTGGTGTGTTAGTGTGTATTAGTACATGTTAACGATATGCAAAAAGTACCTCAAAGTAAACAATGACGCGAGTTATTGTTTCCAATGTAAACAAACACACGGATTGTATGCAACAGTTTACTTCCTGGGATGTAGACATGACCGACATTATCATACTGTAATTCCTCCTGCTTCGGACACACAGCCTGTAAGTTAACTCCTGTTAGCAACCGAATCTTTCAAACATGGTAAAGAGTGTTACATTTCCGGCTGATGTCAGATTTATTCAGGCCAATCACAACGTACAGCTGGCCAATCAGGGACACATCACTTTTCAAATCTGTGCGTTTCAGGAAGAGAGTGAAATCTGGAGCTACAAAAATGTTCGGTATGTGGAAAATATTTTTTTTTAACCATAAACCATGCAAACACATTGAATTATACTAAATACACAAAATAACATTGTTTTTTAGCAATGAAATAGGTGCTCTTTAAGAAACTGTTTTGAGATCTATGTGCCATAACTGTCTGAGTATAATGTAGATCGGCTTGGCTGTACATCTGCAAAATCAATAAAGACAGATCTGATGAATGGCAAAATCAACATTAAAATAAGCCCAATTGCACCATCATCATAACCAACAATAACTTCTAATGGATATTGTTGCTTGCATAATTGGAAAAACTATTAAAAATAAATTAATAACCATAATTAGTCTATATAGCAAGATTAGTCAAACTATCAGTCCCTTGTTTAAGGCACAATAGCTGAGATTAAATGATTATATATAATTCAGATAGAAGATTGGCACTCTCCTTCACTACTAACATTCATGATCACCTTGCACAGACAGAAGTATATATATATATTATATATATATATATATATATATATATATATATATATATATATATATATATATATATATATATATATATATATATAGATGGATGTAAACATAGGCATATGACATAAGAAAGAAAGAGAAAGAAAGAAAGAAATTATAATTTATAAATAGAGATAAAAATACATATCTAGGTATATAGATGCACTCCAAAAAATGGGTAATTTTCAAACCCAGCATTTTGTTAAATTACATGTTATGTTCTTATCTTTCTATCTTTCTTTATGTTCATATTTTATTTTATTTTTCTTATATTATATAGGATATAAATATAAGCAATTCCAGCATTATGGATGTGACTTTTGCAGTCAAAATATGAAATATAAATTCTGAGAGAATGCATTTATTACCAATCTATTGAACCATCTGTTTATATTTTTTTTAAACCCATGATTATTGTCCATTCATCAGAAAAATATTAGTCATTTACGAGTTTGAGGTGTGGCAAACATGTATGCGTTAAATATGTGGAAAAAAAACATGGACCCCATTTTTCGGGAGACAACATACTTTCTGTGAATTAAAAAAGGCACAAACCAGAAGCAAAAATACCCACCAAATGAAGATATAATATTTGTTTTATTTTTATTTTTTAATGTGCATTTATGATACGGAAACAAAGTTATGAACACGACGAGATTTCAGTTAAACTTTACTTTTTATAATAAGGTTGACATTTGCATGGAATTGCCCAAGGTAGATATGAAAAAGAAAGAAAGAATGCAAGAGAAAGTGGCACTCTTCTTCATCACATTCATGACCACTAACTCTACAAATTTAAATAAAATGCACAGCATGAGCAGTCAATTATTAATAATGGCGTCTCCACCTTCTCGAGGTCTTCTAGTAATGCCGTCTCTAAAGCTACAAATGGGTTCTTTTGCGAGCGGGCTCTTCCGAGCGCCCGATCTGCCAGAAAAGCTTTCATGTTAATAAAGGAGAGTGGCGCGTAGATGCTCAATGTGGAAATAAGTCACAGGTCTGTAGTTGGCCTGCGTAGCCGGGCTCTGGCAGTAATGAGGAGCAACGATGCCAGCCTATTCCCCTTACATTCTGCCGTCAAAGCCCAATTTCTACCTGAAAAAGAGCAGGCAGCTTAAAAGGGACTTCATAAAGATATGACGATATTCCATTACAGCACTCAGTTAGTCAACAGAGCGGAGATGTGGCCAATAATCAACGGCGCATGTCTGTGAATAGCTGTTTACACGGGGAACAAGGGTCCTCCTTATTGCTTTTAGAAATGTACGTGGAAGTTGTATTAAAAATGTGAAGGTTGTAATCTTTGAGGGTACATTTTTCATCTTTGTGTTCTGGGTTTTTCATTTCCTGTAAAATACAATATCCTGTCCAACGGCCAATTATTCAACCTTTCTGTTGTCTAGCAGCATGCTACTGTATCCGCACAGATGCAAGGCAAATTTGTGAGCTTTCAGCAACCACGTATAAGACTGATGGTTTATATGTATGGGTAGATTAATATAATCATACTTCTGATGTCATAGGGACTTGAGGGAATATTTTAGAGAGTACTTTTAATGGACTGGTTTAACTGGTTTGCTTTCATCTTACTTTTTAAGGATCACCACAGATTTTATTTTTCCATTCTTTCATTTTATTCTGTTTCATTCTGTGTTTTTATAGCAGCATTGCCATTTCTTCGGCTGCACTTTAGAAAAGTTTTTGAACCCTAATTTGCATGCATTTTTTAAGTGCACACAAAATGTTCCTGTACACATCAAGTGGCTCTTTCAGCCTTGGTCCTGAGCAACCATAGCACTACGTATTTTTTGTGTCATATTTTTAGCCATGTTTTCATTTTCAGGCGACTTGTAATGTATGTCCTTTGACCTATGATGTCATCAGAACAACCTCAACCATAATTTACCTATGCGTTATTTAACTCTTTCGCAGCCAGCGTTCTATATAGTATGAAAGTGGGCAATTTCGGATGCAGCTTACCCTATAATGTTGCCTCAGATATAGACATTTGTCAAATCGCATCAGATTTGCACTTGGGGGTTTGATGGGTTGAAAGAATGATGTGTAAATCAGTGCTATGTCTGTGACACTATTTGTAAGATTGTCTCCCAACATGGGGAAATACATGTGCTGCATCCTTTCACCCACAGATAGCACTTGTATTGTGTTCTGGCAGATTTTTGTACTTTCTATCTCACTTCATTTGTACATTTGTTACAACCAACTTAAAAGGGACTTTGACCGAAAACCTCTGTCTGGAAGAGACTCTTTACTATATTGACACGGCACATAGGACTGTTTTATTGTCATGGCTCACATGTTACTTAACGCTCTCTGGAAGTCACTTTTATCACTCTGTCTTTATCCTCAATTGCAATACTGATTTTACCTTCCACACAACAAAAATTAAATCTATTCTGGTGTTTTATTTAGACTTTATTTGGTCATATTCATATTAGGTAACTGTATATTTTATGAAACTCAATTTAATTGTATCATTAATTATTAACTAATTTTACCCTAAAATTCATTTGCACGAATCATTTATTTATGATAAATCTGATTATATGAGTGCAGTGGCAAATCATATTAATGTGGACATAATGGATAGGACATAAAAAAAATTCATTAAAGCTTTAAAAGTAACAAAACACGTAAGAGTTTTAGCAGCTCTTCTTATCATTTTGCTGATATAATAGTATTTACAATAGTTTTAACAAGCATTAGCATAATTATTACAGAAATACACAAATATATATAAAGAGCGTGCCTGACATATTTTCTTGTAAATTAGCATTTTTCTCAGGCTCTTGTGTTGAGGTTCAGTCATTTCACTTTAATGGCAATGAAAAAGTTATAAGTCAGTAATTGAAATGTTTTTTGACAAATGTCACTTTAGTCATTTCATTGGATATAGTCTTTCACTGCAATACCATGCAAGAATCTCCACTAAAATGTCCTAATATATTCAGTAAAGCTCCTTTTAACCCTTCCACCTTGACGTACGTGTGCCGTTATTTTTCTTCCGTGCACTTTGAGGACTTTGCTAAAAAGCATGGTGGCATTAACCGGATTTAACTGGTATTTTGGAATGACCTGTGATTAAGCAGATTTGAACCTAAAGTATTTGATAAATGTATAATATGTGAGCACATCACATGTTTTTTCTAAGTGATGTACAGTATGTTCACTAAAGCTGGGTATACACCACAAGATATTCTGGGTAAATTTGGGACGATTTTTCCTCTTACGACAATCCTAGGTAGAGTCCCGATTGTCTTCGTGGTTGCACCGATTACCTAAACAGATTTTCCAGTGGTGCGCGCCGCGGTGCATTAAGAGTGTCTGAATCTGCTCTGAAGCACGTCATGTCCGCTCCAATCGTAAATATTCAACATTTTATTCAACATTTTGAATATTTACGAACAGAAATCCTGTTGTGTGGGGGAAGCCCCGAGGACAAATCTGCACACACGCTGTAGATTGTCACGTGAAATCAATCAGAAAGCGAGCTGTTGAAACATTTAACCATAACAACTACATGGCGCAGCAGGCACAGTCCAAAGTGAGATGGACATCAGAGATGTAAAAAAAGCTGACATTTCTTTATAACCCAGTGTTTGCCATGCTTGTTTACTGTGAAGTCAGGTTTCGACACGACAAACATTGCGAGATCTCCGCAAGATTTCCTGTGTTCTCAGCTGAGACTCGCATTGTTTGTGAAGTTAATTTGATGATGCGTGGTGTGCAGTCATGACTCAAGACACTATAGGAACAACATGTTAAATCATCTATTTTTTTTATCATGTTTGTGGTCTCTCACATTTTGAAAAACTGCTAAGATTTAAAATATCTTTTGGTGTGCCCTAGATTTTGCAATTTAAATACACAATTTAATAATGCTTATTGTAGATATATTATATATGACCTTAAAGGGGCATTCCACTTTTTTGAAAACATGCTCATTTTCCAGCTCCCCTAGAGTTACACATTTGATTCTTACCGTTTTGAAATCCATTCAGCTGATCTCCAGGTCTGGTGCTACCACTTTTAGCATAGCTTAGCACAATCCATTGAATCTGATTAGACCATTAGCATCACTTTAAAAAATGACCAAAGTGACTCTTCTGTAGTTACATTGTGTACTAAGACCGACAGAAAATTAAAAGCTGCAATTTTTTTAGGCAGATAATATGGCTAGGAACTATAATCTTATTTTGGCGTAATAATCAGTGACTTTGCTGATGTAACATGGGTGCAGCAGGCGTAGTGATATTACGCACTGCCCGAAAATAGTCCCCTTGGTTACTTTCAATAGCAGAGGACTATTTTCGGGCACTGCGTAATATCACTACGCCTGCTGCAGCCATGTTACATCAGCAAAGTCCTCGATTTTTACACCAGAATGAGAGTATAGTTCCTAGACAAATCTTCCTAGAAAATCGCAACTTTTAATTTTCCGTCGGTCTTAGTACATGATGCATTTTTGAGCGCGATGCTAATGGTCTAATCAGATTCAATGGATTGTGCTAAGCTAATTGGATTCCAAAATGGTAAGAATCAAATGTTTAACTCTACTGGAGCTGGAAAATAAGCCTTTTTTTTTTAAAGTCCCTTTAATGTCACATCCGCTGAATAACCGTTATTTGAAAAATGAAACACTCTACAACTCCTGGTGAAAATCATCCCTTCAGAAATGTCAAAACCTTGCACACAACTCAAAATCCTCACCATAAGCCTTAAGCCACTACACAGAGCTAAAACCTGCATGCAGAGATCAGCAGCTATACATCAGCACTCCCTCTGCGCTTTTAAACCCTCCTGCAGGAGGAGGTTAAACATCCCCATGTTTTCATCTTGTTCAAAACTCAAGGCACCACTTTACAGAAGTCATTTTTGTGATCAACCTCTCAACCCCCACTCCTCTAAAACCTGCAAAAGACTTCTCAAACTGATCATTTTTCCGAGTGTCTCAGTTGTCTGCTAGGTTTGATTAGATGTTTTGACAGTGGTACTGAAGGCTATGTGAGTGTTGACACAGCCTTTATCAGAGGAAGGTCTCTGACAGTCTGGGGGAGGACAGGATGTTCGTGTGTAAAACTTGTGTTAGTGACCGTCGTTGCAGATACAGTAGGTGTTTAATACGGCTCGGTCATTAAATCTGTGCCACATCCCACTCAACAAATGGCTGCTGTTCAGAAAATCACATTATTTCCAAGAATAACAGTAGACATTGATGCTGCTTGTGCATTACATTATCTCTTGAGAAAGTTTTGAGGAGAAAGTTAGTAATTACACGAGAGCCAAAGAAAAATAAATTAATTGACCATACACAGAGCGGAGACTAAATTATCAATTTACATTTATGCATTCAGCAGAGTAGACGCTTTTATCCATCACAGCTTACATTACAGTGCATTACAAGTTAGATTTTTTATTTTATTTTATTATCAGTATGTGTGGTCCATGGGATAGTTCACTCATAAAGGAAAATTCTGTCATCATTTACTCGCCCTCGTGTTGTTACAAATCTGTATACATTTCTTTGTTCTAATGAACACAAAGGAAGATATTTTGATAAATGTTTGTAACCAAGCCATTTGTAGACCCAATTCATTTTTAAAGTAGGAAAAAAGAATAGTATTGAAGTAAATGGGGTCCATGAACGGTTACAAACGTTTCCAAAATATCTTCCTTTGTGTTCATCAGCACAATGAAATTTATACATGTTTTTAACAACATGAGAATGAGTAAATGATGACAGTGTTTTAATTTTTTGGTGAACTATCTCTTTAAACCCACACTTTTTGTGCTGCTAACGCAATGCTTCACCAGTTCAGTTACAGGATTAAAAGTTGCTATTTTTTCCAAAGCAACACAGGGCTGGTTTACACAGAAAGTGTTTTTGCATTCATTATGCTGTTTTTGTACGCTTACATAAATGTCTTTGACCTCTGTGGGGTATAAAGTAAGGAGGCAGTTACGAACATTGAATTTTTATGTGGGTCTACTCAATATGTATGTATATGTATATATGGCAGTGATTTACAGCCGACAAACTCATCCAAAGTCATTCATATTTAATGAGAGTTGAATATTTCCATGCAGAGACACGTTAGACTGTGATCTGATCATTGGAAACAAAGTTGAGTGAATTTTCAAGTTTATACAGATGGAGAGGTGGAGATAGATTACACGCTCAGACGGTTGTCGGTTTTTTTCATATAGGCCTACTTGGATATTTTGACTGAGTAGAACCTATACCAGCACAACAGGAGATTGTCAAAGTCCAGCATTTGATCGCTGTCAGTGCAACTGTCCCACTTCTTTAGCTCAAAGGTTAACCCTGCAAAAGCTTAATACAGCACTTTGTGGCTTTCCAAATCCTTTACCTCTGCATCACACGAAAGAAAACAAGATGGGTCACGAATGGCACTTCTGGAGTCTCTACTGCACATCCAGGTGAGCGTGTACAAACAGACACGGCCTGACTCAAAAACACCTTCAGTGCTTTAGAATTTATGTGACCTTGGACCACAAAACCAGTCATAGGTAGCACGGGTACATTTTTAGCAATACCCAACAAAACATTGCATGGGTCAAAATTGCACCCTCAGATTCCAACCTTTGAAATTGTTGTATCTTGACCAAATCCTATCCTAACAAACAATATGTCAATGTAAAGCTTATTTATTTAGCTTCAAGTATTTATTAATAGCCTTAAAGCAACACCAAAGAGTTTTTTTTACCTTAAAATAACGTTTCCAAAAAAGTTTCAGTTGTTCATCCACTCAAAACAGGTTGAACGGCACTTTCACATTCGCTTTGCAGCCCTCTATCGGCCAAAACGGCACTAAAGAAGTTTCCAACCGTCGGGTCGCGGTCCTGTAGTTCGAGTGAAAACTACAAAAACTTGCTTTACGGCAGACCTACAATCCAAACAGAGCCAGCTTTGATGCAGTAGGCTAAATTATTTAAGACAGTGGTAATGGACAGTTCCGCTTCCAACCTGTAGGGGGAGCAAAGAGCAAAAACTCTTTAGTGTTGCTTTAAGAAATTGTAATGTAAATTTGTAAAGCTGACTAAAGATACTAAAGATGTGGACACCTCCGCTTTACTTCAAGTTGTATAATGTGTATAACTGTGTATGTGACAGTTAAACAACTGAATTGAACTAAACTTCCACAATGTTGAATTTATAGCCCATCTGGTGGTAAACTTGATATAAAAAGCCAACATTTTAAATGGTAAAAATTTGAGAAGAACTGATATATTGGCCAATAATCGGTATTGGGCGATAAAAGTTTTCTTTTTCTAGCTATCGGCCAATAGTTGAAAAACAGCCGTTAGTCATGGACGTTATATCCGGTAAATCAAAAGTGAAAAAGAAAATGAAATGAATTTGAGCTCTGTGTATAGGTAATGTAAAGAAACATCACTAGTTAATATTAATGAAATTAGGCTTGTTCTACTTCATTCAGCGTCGCATGAAATGGAACAAGCCTGAAGGCTGCATCAATCAGTGGTTAGTGGGTGGAGCTAATGACTCAGTTTCGCGCAGTGCATTCTGGTTAAATGAGTCTTTCAAAGACCATTATGAAAATTTCGCTTCAACACACTATCTAATTTATCGAAATCATGCAAATTTCTTTTTTTTCAAGTAAAATGCAAAATAGAACTAAATTACCCATGATAACAGGCTAGAATGTGTAGGGTTCAATTCCGCTTTAATGCAAGTTGTAATATAACCACCAAACTATTGGCAGATATCAGTAAATAATCAGGTATCGGTGGGAAAATGTAAAATGTGCATTTTTAGTGGTGGTACATGGCAGTATGCAGTTCCGGCACTTTTCTATTTTAATCTTTAGCGTACCTTCAGTTTTTCTTGCATTCTGGAATGCAACTTATGTTGCCGGCAGAGGCGTCATGCCCATTCAAACTGAGGGGGCACTTGCGCCGTTTTTTGAGCCAAATGAATTTTACATGCAACCTCGTCACGTCATCAGCGTCTGAGCGAGCTCACGAGTTCTTTGCTGTTGCATTTTGCTATCTGAGGGATTAAAACTTGTAAGAAACGCTCACAACATTTCCAAACCCCAGTACGGTAATGTGCAGTTAACATCCTCTGTGTAGTTAATGTATGGTGCAAAATGTGACCGTCTCAACATTATATTAGTAGAGATTTCTAAAGTTCATGGGGGGCGCGAAATCACACATGCGCACATATGAGGTAAAATGTTTTTTTATCATTATTGAACATTAAACTCAATCACGTGGCTAAAGCTTATGTCATTTTCATTGTTTATATACTTTATGGATTTAAAATTACATTAATTTTATAGGATAATGCAGTTGTTGTGCATCATTAATGACACAATTAAATAAGTCATTAAACAAAACGTAAATAAACAAAACCTACTGTTTCAGATGTAAATATGATGCCAATATATAATTATTCCAATTGAATAGTATTTGATATGAAAGTTAGTCAACACTTTTATTTTGGAGGTTTTTGCATTTGGAGGCGGGGGCGCTCAGATTGTTAGAAATGTAAGTGCAATGCAAAAGACTGAAAGCTCTATAATATTTAGTTTGATGTCTGTGTATGCACAAATTTCTGTGAGCTGTGCAAACTGTGCCCCCTTAAAAAAATTGGTGCATGACACCCCTGGTTGCCGGTACTCGGTCGTCACTGAATGGGTGATTAATAGTAATGACATCACACTGCAGGGAGCGAGCACTAAGTGAATTATGTTTTATTTATCATCTGGACAAAACAAATGTTTTTGTACACGTATGAGTCAAATAAACTAAAGGTAAAGGTAAAATATCAAGGCTGTGCATTCGACCATTTGTGTACGTTCAGCCTGCATATGCGGCCTCTTCCGATTGAGAAATGGCCAATATCTAAGGTGCTCATGAGGATACTGGAACTTTTGCACTGAGCATGACATTGTATCAGAATATTTGGCCCAGGTGGATTTAGCTGGCAATTTACTATGATTTCTATATTTTCATAAATCAGAATATGTAAAACATCTTTGTACACTGGGATAAACAGATCTTCTGTATTATTTCGAAGTGAGTTTGTCTTTCCAATAAACTGCATTGTAATTCATATCCTTACCAGAGGAGATTCACTTTGAGAGCAGGTGGGACCAGAATAACCTGATGAATGGAATAATTATATCGACAGAGTACTGAAAAACACGCAGGGGGAAAATACTAAAGCTAAAGCATTGCTACCGGTCAATACACAGACTCTCTCACAAACAGAGAGGATACATTACTGCCAGCTAAATTTTGTGTATTGGACACAAAGTCAATCTTTGAAATCTCCTCACTTAGAATAAATCTCATAAGCGATCCAGATCCTCTGGGTTTTTATGCTATTATAAGGGTAGGTTCTTTCCAAATAAAGCAAATTTTTCAATTTTCCATGTCGCAGTTTATGCCTGTGGTGATAATTTGGATGTTGAACGCGAATTAGTACCAGGGGCATCGTACACCTTTTTTCTTTTTTGAGGATGCAGTGGCAAAACTGCTACAAACTACCAAGCACGCTTTATACATTTAGTGCATAGATGATGACATTGTTTTAATTTTAAAGCAAATAAACTTCGATTCTGGTGGACTGATGCAATTCAGTTGTTACGTTATTTTTGCCCATCATTTTTGACAAACATGTTTTCATCTAATAACTCTTCTACTTGTATTATCATAAATGCTTTTGGCTCAAAAATCTGATGGGACAAGATGCTTCTGGTTAGCACATCACTTCGCAAACATAAATAAAGTGTAGAGGCATGTGGTTCTTCAGCACAGACTGTACCTGGTGGTCCACAGAGGAAAATCATCTTCACGTCTCTTATTTAAGCTTAGCGTGAATGTCATTCTGGCCGAGATCTTTTGCCTCTGAGACATCACGTAAGGTCACAGCATTCTGTGTTTAATGCAAATTGATCTATGAGTGCTGTTGACCTAACAGCACTACTCAGACAGTAACCTCTTATTATATGACAATGAATATTTAACTGGGACAAGAAAAATTCACTCTTTTTGTTGCATTATATCAGAAGATTCTGGGTTCATATTTTCTTAAAGCATCAATATGTACAGTACCAGGATGCGTCTTCACTGATATGATGCACATACTTGGCCGAAGAAGAGTAGACGTACAAAACTGCCAACAAAATTCAGAAAAAGTGCCATAGTGTAGTATTTTTTCAACCAGGGGGCCGGGGCCCACAGGGGCACCTCAACAGATTTCCAAGGGGTCCTTGAGATGACTTAAAATTATTCAAAATACTTATTGTTTTGGTTACTTTTGTAAAGAATATATGTCTGGTCATGCCAAGCTTTCTATTAGAGCATTCTATTGGGTAGAAATCCATGTAGAGTGAGTAGGGGAGCTTCATATATAGTTTTGGGCAAAAGGGGGGCTTGAATTGAAAAATGTTAACAACACTTGCATAGTGGTTAGCACTGCTTTCTTATGGTTTGTAGGTTACTGGTTTAAATACTTAATCTTCATCATCATGTGTGAGATACCTGTTAGACCACAAGGTCATGGTTTGTCATGGTTTGTATGACATTGGTTTGAGTCCATTATTAATATTTTTCCCCAATTGAACAAGAAATACCTTAATGTTTTTGTTCATTCATTTTAGAAACCTTGCATTTTTTTTGCTATTAATGCTTTAAAGACAAATAATTAAATGTCCAGCATTGATTCTTAATTTACCAGCATCTCATACTGAATTATTTTCAATGTTAATTAAAATAAAAACACGATTAGGTGGCAGACAATTCACTCCCTTCCAAGCATAGGGGTCCCTCTCTTCTACCTCCCCTATGCCAAATTTATGCCCTCATTGTTGACTTTTATAGGCATGACTATAAGTTATAAAACTGACTGCCAAGAGCAATTGATCATAGATAGTGTGTGACAGGTGAGAGGAAAATGTCATAGCTAACCAGGGAAGAAAAAGCAGAGAAAGAGTTCGATTCTCTGCGAAGAGTCCCAGCCGGACCAATGAAGTGGTGTATTGATCAAATCTATTGTCTGCAGTCATCCTAGCAGGATAAATCATTCCTTATTCAGACCACCTGAAAAGAGAGACATTGTCAGGTGCTGGAGATAGACTAAAACTAGCACCTCGCCATGGCAACCATGTTGATTGAGTCAAGGAGTCAATTGACAGCCCCACCTCAGTACAGATAGAGAGCTATTTTGCATCGGTTTAATGTTAAGTAACCCACAAGTCACCGGCCACAAGATGCTCTTTGGTATCCTCATCATTCTCTTCTCCAGAACATTTCCATACGTGAGAGCTGTTCACATGTGTGCCTCCGCCATCATAGAGATGATGCCACTGTGAGTGTCTCTTAACCAGGCTCTCCACACAACCCACACTGAGGTGACTCCCCTACTGTTCCTTATCTTCAACACCAGGCTTAAACCTCCTGTTCCCTCCCTCTATGTTTAGCAGAATGTGTCACGGTAGACTACCCTCAAGGGCTATTAACTCCACAGGCATCATCTGTTAAAGGTATTTAATGGATCTGTAGGGTGGCTTTAAGTAGTTTGGAAGAACTTTATGCATTTGGAAGATGTTTTTAAATGCCATTGTTAAAATGCTTAACATTGCCAAGTGGTAATATATGAAAAGCTCAAATGCAAAAGGCGCTAAATGCAATGTTAAAAATAAGATAATTATATTAACCGAATGCTTTCTGCACGCATTACTTGTTAATCAAATACCTTCACTTCAAGTCAGCTTAATCCCGACCTCAGAATCTGCTAAACGCCACGCTCATTCTTCAAGATGAATTGGGTGAACGATGGTGCGCGAAACGACTAAAGTGGGATTTCGTTTCTTTAGTTTTACATTCTTACTTTTATCATTCGCAATGTTTCTAGTTGTATTTTTAGTGATTTTGTAGCTTTTTACAATGTTTTTGTGCTAAAAAGTTTTTTTTTATGGAGGCTTTTGCCAAAAAAACTTGCATGCACTTAGAGGGTTTTACATTGAAAGACAGCCAATGTTGTTAAATAACAATAAAATTACTCAAGTGACATTGAATTTTGATTGATTTTGGCAAATCTCAGCACAGTTTGAGACATTCAAATCTAAAATAAAGTCATGTGAGGTTACTAAAGTTTCACTTTAAAAATAGATAAATTGACAGAATTAGGGATGCACCGATAGGATTTTTTTGGGCCGATACCGATATTAAACAGAAAACTTCTGGCCGATGCTGATACCGATATTAAACACTTGTATACAATACTTAACAGTTGGTCTATTAGCTAGTTTATTTCTGCATCAAATTATTTTTACTGAACATGGATTGAATCTAATTAACATTCAACTGACCAACATAATAAGAGAGGCACAAAATAAGCTAAAACAAATATAATAAGACAGCATGACAACCTTCAAAGGTGTTTTTTGCTATTCAGCATTTATTTTATTAACAATATTAAATCTTTTTTTTTTTTTTTTACATATAATGTATTTATTTATGCAGTTAATTAATAAACAATCGGTATCGGCCTTTCTCGTGCTATTGCCGATATGCCGATGGTTTCAAATTCATCAAAAATCGTCCGATACATCGGTGCATCACTAGACAGAATTTGATGTTTCCATTTTCTCTACATTTAATCTCATTGCTGTCTAAAAGCAATTGACATATCAAGGCATTTGTTAAACTAAAGTAATTGTTGTTATTTGGTTTGAGATGTTTTCACTGTCCTTAGAAAGTTTCTCGTCCGCTTTTTCACGTTTTTCTGCAGACTGACTGTTGGAGATGACATTTCAGCAGTGGTGCATGAGGAGCATTGGATGTTGTAACTGCCTCAGGCTCTGTCATATAAATCATGTTGTAGCAATTAAACTGCTTTCCTCTTCCCAAGGTACCTGGAGAGAGCGGCCTGAAGTGACTCAATACACTTTTAACAGGAAACACCTGTTTAAAAGCATAGGCATTCATTAAGTGTATGGAAAGAAACAGCTTTAAATGTTTTCACCACAATAAAATGATATTGGTAGCCTACATTTTGGTATAACAAAACACATTATGCACAGACTGACTTTTATAATTTAAAGCCCCCCCAACCTAAAAAATGCACTTTTAAATGTTTTTCTTTCAGAAAATGAGTCGTAAGTGTGTGTGCAGAAATTTTGTGTTATTATACAAATCCATCTATTCTTCTTTCTGTAATCTTTATTTCTTGAAATTATGGATTTCATTGATTTTGTTTTTAGTATATGCAACAAGTTTATTAAAATAAACGAAAGGGCTAAAAACAGCAAGCAACATTTATATATAAGTCTATATAAGGCGGCATTGTATAATATGATCAATAAGTTAAGCTGAATTTCAAGGGAGGAGGAAAATGAGGATTTCAATCTTTTATCCACATAATACCCTAGATGCTATGCAAATGTCATACATAAATATAACAGGATTTTCTGAAAATCTTAAAGTCTTAAAATATAAAGTAATGTTTACACTGAGCATTAAGACTGTCAAACATAGGCTATATAGTTTTCTAACACAATAAGTCCAAGAAAATAAGTATTTTTTTGATTTATGCCTTTCAGCATTACAGACTTCGAATCATTCATTTGGGACTACATTGTGACAAACTAGTGTTAGTATACAGGAACAGAAGTATAGCCTAGTGTTTATCAGATTGTGTTTGTTTATACGTCCCTGTGAGTGAAAAGAAGTGAGGGACAGAAAAGGGAACGGAGAGGTTTTGGGCAAGATAAATCCGTCAATCTTCTCCTCCGTGTGTTGTTATTGGGGTTGCAGGAGTTTTTCAGGATTATTTGCCAGGCACTGCAGTAAAGGTCTCCGATACTATCTTAACTTCTTTCCCAAAGTCAATTTGTCCTGAAGTATCACACAGGCATTTCCACAGAAGTGAATAAAAGATTTATAAAGGCTGTCAAAGTATCTAATGGTTCTGGTTAACGCGAAGCCTTCAGTTTTATCCACAGCGTAGGCCAGTAGTGGTCCCTGGAGAGATGATGCATTCTGGGCTGTCTGCTGTGTAGTTACACTATAAACTGAAGACTGCATCAGAGGATGGCTAAAATAAGGGTCGGATCAAAACTAGCCCGATTGCTTAGATCTGCCAAAGGCTGTAACCTTTTTATTGACCTTTCAGTGACTTTTATCACTGGATCCATTTACAAAGGTTTTCAAAGAACAAAACACAATACTGAGACGTGTATGTTTTTATTTTCCTGTTGCAAACTATTCTTTATTTTAGATATAATACTATTTGATTTTAGTGTTTAAATCTCATTCTTTATCAAAAAGGTTTATAGTTTATAAAATCACCAGTTTCCCCTCACTATGCATTCAATAGATATTCTTTCTTACAGTATTAGACTATCATTAAATGTTATTGTTAAATATGTGCTGAGTTCTTTAAACTTAAGGTAGTTAATTTGCATAATTGAATAAAAAAATATATTAAAGCCCCTCAGATCTACGCTTCATGCCACGGCACGCCATGCGTAAAGGCTGCCACTGAAAATACACAAGACAATAATGAAAATCGCAAGGCTGACGGATACAGAAAAGTCAACACACACAGAAAATTGGATCGTCTGAAAAACATTTGCCTCGCTTTATTATAAATGCATTTGGAAATTGAATGCTGTCATTCATTTTTAATTTTGTATTAACTCTGATATCTTGTTGCTCAAGGAGGCTTTTTGTGTTCTGGGATTTTTTTATGTATGAAGCGTGATATAATACTGCTGATGATGAGCAACGTTTTGTTGTCTTAACCTTGATGATTGAAACAAACTTTGGATGTTATTGGTGTAAGATTGGATCGGCCATCCGGGTGATTCACTTATGAGGTGTCATGAAACATTTTGATAGGAAAAGTAAATGGTACAAACATCTTTTCATGTACTATTTTGCACATGATTTCAAATGACATCATACAAACCAATTTTGTTGTTTTTTCCACAAAATTTTAATTACCGCAACGTGTCCATGACTGGATTTGGGTTCTTTGACATGGAAATATTTATAATTAAAAAATAAAAAGCTTCAGTGCATGTTATACCAATAACATTTACAGTAAAGAAACGTGGTATTTGGTGATCATTGGTAAATGTAGAGACAATAGCCTCTTTCACACAGTAATTCTGGTAAATTACCATGAATTTACCAGAATGAATTTACCAGTAAATACAAAAATGTGCTGTTCACACATGCAGTGACATTCCGTCTTTTTACCAGTAAGACATCAGTATCAAAATACCGGTAAATTCAGAGAGAACGCGGAAGTTACCTGTGGCGCGCGGCCGGCGTATTTGTAAACGGCGGGTTATGACTTAATATCCACGGTCCGTATTTTGTTGTTTTCACATCTGTGGCAAACGGTCACGAAGTTGCTCGTGACCAAACAACATTGCGTTAGGCGGCGTCAAACGGAACCTGCGCGTTTGCACATTAGGCTTCACAGATGGTGTGCTAAGGACGTCGGCAATTTGGCAATTAGATGGTAAGCTGTTTTAAACAACTTTGGTGAAGAAATGTGGATGTTAACTTCAGGTGTGCTCGACTTTTAAGCAACATGTGTGTGGAAACGTCTGTAAACAGTCTGGGGGAAACCGCGTCACCTGTATAAAAAACTTTCTGATTGGCCCGCCCGATCTGTCAGCGCGGTCTGACGTCATCTAAATGCCGGTAATGCTATATTTTTCGTTCACACACAGCGCTTACCGGCAAATTACCGTTAATCTTACAACCTGTCTTACTGGTAAATTGGGAGCACTGATTTACCGGAAAGGTTCTGTTCACACATGACATGTTAACTGCAATTTACCAGTAAATTACCAGTAAAGACTGTATGTGTGAAAGGGACTAATAATAAGGAATATAAATGTGTCCAAGACCAATTTTCTCATCCTCCGCAACAATTTTCAATCATTGTTTAAGCCCACTTTTAAAATAAATTGTTGGAAGTGACATAATTGACTGTGACACTTAAGATGGCTACCAGGGGCACGTTCAATCTCACACCAGTGCGCAACGTTTTGCTACGGTTTCCGGGTTGAACGATATGTTTCCTGGAAACGGTGTGCAACGACGTGCAACAGGTTTTAGATGCATTTTTCTTGTTAGGTGGGGGTGTCAGAAATGTCGGCCCAATCAGCGGCAAGATGTACAGTATATAAACCACTCGGTACTAAAGAGACAGCTCGCACAATGGGTTCAAGTTGGAATTTAATTCTGGACGGCAAGATCAGTGACCGTAACATCAAGGGTATTTTACAGTATTAAACACGCATTTATAATGATTTCATCAGGCTTCAGAAACATTTAAAAAAGAACACAAGTAATGGCCTCTCAGTTACCGTAGTTGCAACTCTTCACAACACACCACCGTTTCTGTTTAATAAACATTGTGCAACGTTTTTGTCGGGGCTGAACGCAGGTAAGCATTTCTTATTTTTAACATTTTGTTTGCCTAGACAACTTTTTAGTTCTCATTATCGAAAAAAATGAGTTTGTAAATGCATATACTTAATGTAATATCATGTTGCGGTAATGATAATTTTTGATATCTAAAAAATGTAAATAATTCTATAAGAAATATTTTTAAATCCTCTAAAAATAATGGTTATAGTAAGTTATATGTGCAAAAAAAATCTGAAGCTGGACACCTAAGAATCATAATCCAGAAACACAGCAACATTAGCTAAGTACAGTAATGGCATAAGTTTGGGTAGTAGAAATATCTGGCTGATCCATGAGACCGGTTTAATAAAAAAAACCTGCAGTTTTTGGAGGGAGGGGGGCATATAGTGCTGCAGAAATGCCAGTTACTTCTTTTAATAAAAGCTAATTTTTATATTTATTCATACTTTTCCTTTTGTTCAATGAATAAACTGTATGACTAATCCGAATCTTTCAAAAACTTCCCACTCTGCTGGAGGTGGAAAAGAGGAAAAAATATAAATAGATACAAAATAAAAGTTGAATCCAAACGAGTACATTTATTTGCCATATTTAGGCCACTGCCAATAACAATGCTCTGTGAAAGTAGTTGCATTTTTAGCACAATAGCACCACCAGTGGCTCAAGAGTGTATTTAAGTTTAATACCTCCTTGCAGATCTCACTGTTTTTGATCAGTAAATACCCACTCACATTCTTCTCTACATTTATATACTAAACACAGTTAGAAGGCAGTTTGCCTACGCATGTCAATATTTATATAATGTGTTATTGCAGAATGGCTTGTGAGGGTGTGAACTTAACCTGAATCGTACAGTCAGTTTATTTGGTTGTTCAGTTCATTTGTGGACTGTTAGATCATCAATTTATAAATATTTAATGAAATTATATGAAATAATATTCAGATGAGTGGTTCGCCCAAATAAGTGAAATTCTGATGAACTGTCCCGGTCGCTCTTTTTCCATGCAGTTACATAGATTGAGTACTAGGGCTTTCAAGCTTTAATAAAGAGTCCATAAGGACCATAAAAATATTATTACAATGATCCATATAACTTGTGTGCTGTATTCTGAAGCCATACAGTGCAATGCTCACTGAGAGGAACAGACCGAAATGCAAGTCATCATTTACTGATAACGGCACGAGAGACATTGAAACGACCTGGGGTTGAGTAAATGATGACAGTATCTTCATTTTTCAGTGCACTATTCTTTTAAATAAGCGATTACTGCTTCTGAAATGAGCGCATGGAGACACATACGGTGCTGAAATATCTCCAATAACCAAACCGCTGCTCTTTTAATTAATTTATGACCGGACAGGGATAATTCCTGAAAGTTTGCGAGGTGACACAGGCCGACTTCTGTGGATATAAAACACTAAGTCACTTGTATTCCCTTTACGGGTTTCACCCAGCCTGCCTATGAGCACATATCAGGCCTTAATTGCTCTCTGTAAAATCTGCATAGCATTGTCTGGTGTAAAATACAGCCTAAAATGGCCCAGTTATTTGGCCAGGGGGAGCAATCTAGCTCTCTGTTTCCATGGTACTGATGTGATTTTAATCACCAGCCTTCACTCTATTGTGGCCAAGTGTTCTAGAGGCTTCTCTGCCCTGGAGCAGCTCTTTCCATCATCAATGACTGAGACCAAACTGCCTCGCCCTGCCAGCAAGTTATGAGCGGAGCAGGTGCGGGTTTAAAGCCTGACTTGTTACTTTCACGGTTTATACGGCACCTGTGTTGAGGTTGTTGCCAAGGTCAGTTCATTTTGTCTTTGTATGTCTGACTCACGGTAACAGATGCTGATTTAAAATGGACCTTATGTGCGCGAGAATGTGAGAATGTATTTTGATTATGTTGTAAAGTGTCGTTTGGGGATCTTTACACAGTGTTACACATAACTGAGGGATCAGTCAAAGTAGCAAGTAGCTCACAGATTCAAATGTGACCCTGGACCAAATAACCAGTCATAGGGGTCACTTTAAGTAATAAATAAGCTTTTCATTTGATGTATGGTTTGTTAGGATAGGACAATATTTGGCCAAGAGACAACTACTGGAAAATCTGGAAAAAATTGCCCGTTAAAGTTGACCAAATTAATTCCTTAGCAACACATATTACTAAAAGTAAATATATTTTGGATATATTTATGTTAGGAAATTTACAAATATCTTCAAAATGATCTGAACTTAATTTCCTAATGATTTGTGGCATTAAAAAATAAACAAATTTGACCCATACAATGTATTGTTGGCTAAGGCTACAAACACATTCGTGCTACTTATGAATGGTTTTGTGGTCTAGGGTCACAAGTCTAAAATAAAATGCTATGCTTCTCAATGGATTACGGTGAATTGCCGGTACATCCAAAAGCCAGAGGGCGCTCTCGTGCAGAAACTCATTATGCGCTGCACCATTACACACACAGCTTCAGGAAATGGCTTAAGGATATATTTATATTGCTGTTCTTCAAACCTTTTCAGGTAGGTTCATGATAATAAAAAATATGTATAATGATTATGTTTGACAAGTGTTGCTTTTTCAAATGCATGTTATAAACGACTAAAACTAACAGTGATTTTAGATCGATAAGGACTTACTGATCAAAAGCCATAGCATATGAAATAGCTGTGAATAATATCGCCTGTGTGATTCAGAATAGTTATCAGCCACGTATTATTAGCTTATATCGGCATTTATCAGTACACCCCTAAAATAAAGTACACTCAAGTCATCTGTGGTTTAAGGTCACTATGGATTAAAAAATTACAGTTTCTAATTTCTTACAGAATACTGCAGTGTTTATTATGAACGATTTATCCATGCAGGTCAGTCATTTTATATACATCATCTCTTCTGTTGAGGGGGCTGGACTATGGTATATTGACTGTCCAATTGTCTGACAACCTACATGGCTATTTACCTCATAAGTAAGGTAAGGAACTTTTAAATATTGATTAATTGTTATTTTTTAACAAATGCAGACCTTCTGCAAGGAAACCACATTTATTTTCAGTTTTTAAGATAAGACAAGATGTTCACATGTCACAAACACACTATTTGGTTTAATAATTAATAAATATAATGTTATATATGTTTTTAAAATACATTTTTATATTTAATTTTTGTGTTATATTGAACTGTACCTGTCAAAATGATTTGCAGCATACAGGTTACTGTAGATTTGATTGGTTGTTATCTGGGAATAACAAACCTGCAAATGTCTCGACTGGCCAATCAAAATCAAGCATTTACGTTTTAGTTCTTTCTGTGTTTTTGAAGCTTTGATTGTGTTTACAGTGCGAAATATAACATGTGTTCATGTTTACCTTGTTAAAAAACGCGGTATTTTTCACAAAATTTTGACTTACCTGTATGCCGATGTTTTCACTGTCCTAAAAACAGGCTGATGTTTTCCTTGTTCTATGAAGTGCCTCCTTCAGAAATACGTAACGAGTTTTGATTGTGTAGTTTGTTTAGTGTGTTCTGATTCGACAGCAGCTTAGCTTAGCAGAGCCGTTTGAGCCAAAGCTGGCGACTGACTTATTCCATTTACTGTATATTGGTTGTTTTGTAAGACAAACAGGTAGCAACACAAAATATACAGTAATTGCTTCAAGCATATTTAATTACTATAGCTTTTTTTGCATGATCGTGACAAATCTATTTATGCATTTATTTAGAAATACTCAAAGAGCACCCGATTTAAAAAATCAAGTTCAATTAAGCACTGTTAGGTTTGTCTTAATTTGAGGTTAAGGTGTTTTTTGGCATGGCTTCAAGCGCTTCAGGGTCAGACAACGTTTTGCAAAAAAACTTAAATGTTTACCGTTACAAGCTCATGTGCAACACTGGCATGTAATGTCAATCTAACCTTTTAGCCTTGTCTGTGCATAAATTCATGCCGTGCATCAGTGTTGTGCTATAGGCCAGGATGACTTCGAATGACCTTTACATTTCTTGCTGGTGATCAGAGAACGTAAACCGCTGCCCTTTTCTCACTCCTTTGGAAGGAAGCTGACCGAGAGATTGGCAACTACTTTCTCTCGAGCCTTTGTGCTCAGTCTGAGCGGCTCTCATTACCACGGCCTCGGGTTCACTTGTAGTCTTTTAGATTCAATTAGCTCCGGCGCCCGGGAAACTGTTGAAGGGCATTTTGATCAAGCGAGGCTTTGAGGGAACTGGAAAGGTCAGCAAAGAAATACATAGAAGGAAGAAAGTTTCACATTCAGGCCCACAATGCATTTCATGTTGCCCAAAACAAATCTAAAGGATTTTATGGGAGAACAGGACTTTGTAGTTACACTTTAAACTGACCCCTAAAAATAAGTGTACTGTAGGTGGATGCTGTACATTCAATTCTTAAAAAAAAAAAAATGTTTCCACCTATTTCTAGGGATTGGGATATGGATATTATAGAGAAGTATATAATATTACAATTGTAATCTGCCATGTAATAGCCTAACATACAGTGAAATACAGTAAAATGTAAAATAAATTAAACCATTGTTTTGCCACAATTTAAAACGTGAGAAATTTCCCCTGTTTAACATTTATGAAAAGAATATTTTATTTTGACCACATGGTTAACCATTTTAGTTAAAATCTACCATTATTATAAAGCTGACTATTGCATAAACGTATGCCAGTGAGGTTTTATTATGTTAAGTTGATTACCCATAAAACCTTTATGACCTCTCCAAGTGACAACTAGCCCCATTATCTCCCTACTGTACATATGTTTTAGATTGTAATGCCTCTACTCAGAAGCTGATTGTTAAGTTTTATCACGTACGCGTTGCTGTTAATTCTGGCACACTAGTTTACTTATTTCAAGTAATTTGAATGAACCGTTCCCAAAACACCAACAACGGTTATACAAAAAGCACTACATTTATCAGTGGTTATGCTTTGTAAAATCTCATTATTTAGGTTAATTGTGAGTTGCTGGTGTTTCTTCCCGCGTGTTTGGTTTCTGTGTGGATGACCTTGGTGGGCAGCAGGTGTCAGCGAGAAGGAAATAATATGCCTGAAATCACCTGCAGGGGACATAAAATTCCCAATTAAACCTCACAATGCCTGGATGCATACAGAAAACTCTGCACGTGCCATGAATAACTACCTGCGAATGTTTTAACCCTGTAAATGCAACCTGAACAAAACAATTATGTCTAAATATAGGGCATGCATTTATTAGGCCTATACTAAATAAGACTATGAACATTGGACTTTAGGAAGATAACGGTTCTGATGGGCAATATGTGGTGTGACCTTTACTGGTGTGCCTCAAATTTATGCAAGCCATTACAAAATATGCATCTTTTGTTATAGGGTCAATGGCTGCATGTGTTCAAAAACCTGTGGGCAGCTTGCTATCCTGCCAGTCAGGGTCCTAGAAGGTGCCTTCTTTTAAAAATACTGTCTGTATCTGTAATAAAATTTATGCTAAGAAATAAAAGTCATTCAGGTTCTGTGGATGTTGGCAAATGATCTGTTAAATATTATAGGATGCACTGTGTTGTTTTATAGTGTGAAGATGGATAGGCTAAGAATCTGGGGGTCCACAGGTCTGTAAAGGTTTAAAACCTTTAATGTATATCAAAGATATTGGATAGGCTATAACAAGATTGAGCATTAGTATTAACATGAATACCAGGCAATGCAATGCTGGGGATGGGGATGAAAGTCCCGCCTTCCAGTTAAAAGAACCAATCATCAATTAATAGTTGATGCAGGTTTAAATGTTGGTCAGAAATATGTTGATTTAAGCATGCGATCTCTGTTTTTCCCCATTCAAGTAGATACTGTACTTTACTATTGCATGACTGAAATATCTTCCCAGAGGTGTTGCAAACTATGGCGCAATTATATCTATAATATCATACAGTACTAAGAGTAATCAACATGAACAAGGTGTCACTCCTTTTCCCACAATCCACCATTTAATGGAAGTCAATTTGATTGGTGATTCCTTGAGAAATTGGAAATATGTGCAGACTTGGCGCCGTTAGTCAGAAAGCCACTTCACTGTGTTGTGCATCACTAATTATAGAGAGATTAAGAGGTTGAGGGGAGCATCTGTATGTGTCAAGAGAAATTAAATGATGTTACGCTCTTTCGTAGGACTTTGGCTGTGATGAAACGCTATCATTTTAAATAGCTTTTCTGTCATCCAAAACTGCACAAGATCGTTGGTGATCAAATGACTACCCGGAGGAGAAAAATCACAAATGATATCTCTTTAATATCTCAGTTGCTTCTCTTAACAGCCATGATATTAGATTGAGCCCAAATGGAAGTAGTTGCTTTACGACTGATTTGTCTCATCAAAAGAAATTTTATTTTTTTCTGAAATGCTTTGTGCTCAGGTTTAATCAGACACATGAGTCTTTGATTAAGTCAAATTAACACTGACTTTCCTTATTTTTACGCTCTTTCAGTTTATTTTATAGTGCTATGCTCCTGCTGTTTGTCAACAGTTGTGTCTATTTTCATTTTTGCTAAGAAATGTGCGAGACAAAGTTTATTGAGACAAGTGAGAACTTAATATAATCAGCTGAGATTTCAAAAGAGATATGAGATATGAGCAACAAAATATTTTTTCTGGGTTTCCTGAATAAGTCTATTTTGGGACAGTCATCATAAATGTAATAATCTTGCCTGCCTCAGACGTCTGTGTTGGATGAGATTTATTGAAGAGGTGAAGTGATTGTACATCAGGTCAGGAATGCGTGGGTGCGTTTCCGAAAATAGTAGCTGGCAATGTTTCCTGTTCTCTTAGCAGGAATTATATAAATAATAAACTTTTGTTCTTTCAATTTATTTATTTCTTTCAAATTCTTTCTTTCAATTTCTTTTTTCAATTTTTTTTTTCAATTTCCTTCTTTCTTACTTTCTTTCTTTTTTCAATTTCTTTCTTTTTCAATTTCTTTCTTTTTTCAGTTTCTTTATTTCAATTTTTAAATTAATTTTTTTTCTTTCAATTTCTTTATTTTGTACCTCATAAGGTATCTAAGGTAAGGAACATTTTAATGTTTATTTGAAATATATTTTATTTGCTCGTTTTTAATGAATTCAGACCTTCCGCGAGGAAACCTATACTAAATGTTTACATATCTGTACCAAATAGTTCATACAATTACCTTTTTAAAGGGTGCTGCCCCACTGACAGCTAGGGTACATATTTTGACTTTTTTTTAACAATGTAGGTCCTTAAGGTACGGTAATCTACCCAAAATTGTGTTCTGTTTTGTATTCCTGTAAAGGTACCAAACGGAAACTTAGGGTACAGCCCCAATGACAGAAAAGGTACAGTTTTGTACCTTTATTTCTGACAGTGCATTTACATTCAGTTGTAAGATAATTTTAGATATTTTCTTTTTATTTATTTACATTTTTTCTATTTCTTTCAATTTCTTTATTTCTTTTATTTTTTTTATTTCTTTCTCTGTTTTTGTTTTCATTTTTTTTCAACTTCTTCCTTTCAAATTCTTTCTTTCAATTTTTTTCAATTCAATTTCTTTCAATAACCAAAGTGCTGCAATTGCATAAAAACAATTGACATTAATAACATCACAATAAAGAAAGAGAAACAGGGCAGCACTTTTTACACTTGTCACACCTCGCAAAGAGGTGTTTTGTATCATTTGCTTTTGCCCATGTTGGGGTTAGGGGGTCATTATTGTTTTGTAAGGAATAATGTAGAGACAGCCGGTTGTTATTGCAGAAATAAGCCCCGACAGTGTGAACAGAACCAATCATAAAGCGGATCCTGTATCACACTGAAGGGGATTAGGTGAGACCTATTATACGGCTATTTACCTCATAAGTAAGATACCGAAATGTATTTTAAATATTTGATTTGCGAGGAAACCCCATTTACTTTCAGTTTTAAGATAAGATAACTCCATTTGGTTTAATCACTAGTAAATTTAATGCCATATACGTTATTAAAAGACCTATTTATATAAAATGTTTGTGTAATATTAAACATTTTTGTATCTGTGAAATTGATTTGCAGTATCCGGGTTACCTATGTTATTACTTTTGAGCGGTTGTTATCGGGGAATAGACCTTTTGCGTGTTTGCAAACAGAGATTACATTTTTTGTGGGCGGAGCCCAACTGGTGGTAGAAAGTGACAGCTCTGCAATAGCGCTGTGAAGTGTTTTAGCTTTAAACTGTGATTTTTATGGATCCCGTGTTCTGTCGTTTGTTTCCCATATGTTTCTCTTTAGTGTAATGTTTCTTATAGCATTTTCACCACCTTATTTATTTTTTAGATAAATTAAAAGTTTACTGTAAATGGTTTGGCTACTGATATGTGTGCATTTATGTAATGTATATGTATTGTTCTTTATTGGTAAATCAATTATTTTTACAGTATGAATCGCTAAAGTACATATAAAGCAATACTATCATGTATTCTATATAATATTATTTATTAAATATTTCATTATTTTCCTGTTTTCTATTATTTCTTCCATATATTTATAGCCTACATGTTTACTCTAAAACTATTATAAAACAATTATGATTACATACAAATTAATTTGTATAGGCCTGTTTATATATTAATAACACTTTACATCATGTGTGTGTGCTATATTTATATAATTTTTAAGTATGTAAACATAATAATTTTAGAACAAACAGGAAGAAGACATAGGCTAAGATATAAGCTAAAAAGAAGTAATAGAAAACGGAAAAATTATGAAAGATTTAATAAATGGTGAAATTATTGATATTATGAACTCATTCAAATCTGTAATCCTTCTAAATAAAAATAAAAAACTTAACGTGATAAAAACACTATAAAAAACACATAGAGGGAACAGACTTCGACAAAACATCAGACATCTTCTCTAATTATTTTCTATTCTAATTATTAAAAGATTTCCAAATGATTTCATCACTCCAGTCTGTCCGTTTAAGGGCTTATTGCAACCATAAACACCTACGTTTATCTTCTAATGCTGTCTTCGACGACGTTATACTATAAAAATGAAGGTAATCTTTTTTGGCATTCCTATTCTGACCCTCAACAGCACAACAAGACATTTTCTAGTGAGTTATATTCTTCGTTTCACTCCTTCATTTCTGCCTCCACATTGCTCGCGCAGCTTGCAGTGACGTAACTGTGACATCTACTCGCAAAAGGTCTATAACAAACCTGCAAATGTTGCGACTGGCCAATCAGAACCAATCATTTCAACGAGCCGTGTAATAAAATTCATACAAATAAGCCAACTTGTAAAATATGTATGAATTCCTGTGAGATCAGGCTTGTCTTGACCAATTTTTACATTAGGTGGAACAAATAGAACAAAGTAGCCATGAATGCATGACTGGACTGGAATCAAATCTGCAGTTTAATTAATGTTTAAAGATGTTCTATTTTAATTCATGTTAAATATCTTTTATTCTTTTCGTCTATTTTGTTAGTTAAGTTCCGTGATTTTAGAAGAATCTCGCTAAAACCATAAATCAGCAATAATTATATTTTAACTGTGAGGAAAACTCAGTCAGAAGTATGGAGATATTCATGAATCAAATTAATAGCTTTGCTTGCATCGTCTAATGAAACACTGCAAATGGCGGAACGTGTAACAGCTAGCATGAATCAATGTAAAAATCTTATTTCTGCGGAAAACTCAATTATTTGGCTCTGGAGTGTAAGTTTCTGATACAACACCTCTAAAGTTCACTTTTAGAGATTCTAATTAGAGGTTTAAGCATTAGCTTAAAGTAACGTTAGATAAAAATAGACCAAAATCAATGATAATCAGATCCACCTGTATTATCTTATTAATTTCTCTTTATGTCAAAACTTGACAGTTTACTAAATAAATTGGTGGGATATTTTTTAATGGGAATGTAGCAGCAATAATATCTCAATTTAAATGCTGCTAATGCATTTGAAGGCGTTGCAGTGTGTGTGGAGTTTGGGTGTAAAGCATAACATTTAACATACAGCAGATGTATTACTCTCCCCTAAAAATATATATAAGATATATATAAGAAAATAAAAGGAAGGAACTAACATTTAAAGAAAGCATGTACATATTACCACAGAATTGGGGATGCCATTTATTCCAAAGGTCATTTTTAATGTACAGTAAACTGGTATTTGTGTGCAGTGTAAATGGCAGACTTTATCTAAAAGGTTAGAAAACAGTATATTCTACTACTAATAATTTAGAGATATTTTGAAAAAGGTTAATTCTGTTCTAGATCAAAAGTGAAATGAAATAAAAAACTTACTGAACTTCAAGAACTTCTGGCTGGCTGGCAGATACGGCACACTTAATATCAACATATCTTATTTAACAAAACCGAAGCTCACAGGCTACAACGAAACCAGGTGTCGACCTTTAAATGTGTTTCTTCCTTTCACTACACTTCGCTCCTTCTGTCTGTGATCTGCCTTAAATATTAAGTATTTTTGTACGCGACTTTGATTTTGTGGAGTTCAGAGACCCTGCATCAGTGTCTTCTTGTAACTATTAAGAGTTTCTGAAAGACTACCTGTCAGACAGTGCTCTGTTCCGGGTAGACACGGTTCTGTGGTGGTTTCGGTACAAAATCTGGAACAGATGACTTTATTATTTTTATAATACTGACTTGGTACCAAAGACTCTTTTGACAACAAAAGTTTACATGCACATAGTTAGATTATACTTAAACATATAGGGGTGGTTTCCTGAACACGGCTTAGCACAGTGTGCACAGCTTCCCTTCATACTGTAATCATTTTATTAATGTCAAATAAACATCAAAACCTTCTATACACCATATTTTTTAAAGACAACGACGAAAAAAGAGAAGTGTTTATGAATGATTTTATTGATATTTATTGAAAAACTAATTCGCCCAACAATCGCAACCTTATTGCAAATTGTTACCAACATATTTACAGTATATAAAAATAGGAACGCATTTTTGCACATATGTGATTCCGCGCCCCATCTAGGTATAACATTAAGAAATGGGCTTTAAACTATATCCTCTTTGTACACAGTTAATCCGTGACAGTGCACAATGATGGCACCAACGCCGTATAGTGTCAAATGTTTAGGATGTGTTCCTTGGCCTTATTTTAGCAACTTTTTCTTTTTTTTACCTACCACACATAAACATAACTTACTTAAAAATACAAACATGTACTTACATTTTACTTACATATTATTGCAGCACAGTTTGTGCTGAATACAGTGTTATGTGATATTAGCCATTAATATGTTTTAAAGCAACTGAAAAAAGACCAAATGTACACTGTAAAAAATACTTTCCTCCCTTAAAATTTTTTGTTGAATCAACTCGGATTTACAAGTCATTTCAATGTACTATTATTTATCTTGACTAGAGATGAGTTGTTATAATTACAGGTGAGTTGTTATAACTTATAAATTTAAGTTGACTTTTCTCAACTATATTTTATAAGTTGTGACAACTAATTTCTGTTGACATGACTTGTAAATCTGAGTTGATTCAACGAAAAATTTTAAGGCAGCAAAGGTTTTTTTTACAGTGTAAGAGCATGTCAGAACCCCTGCCAGTGTCCCAAAATGGTCGGACCCCAGAGGGTTAAGTAAGGAATAATTGACGACGGGCCATTGAATTCTAAAAAAATTATGCACAACAAAGTGTTAATGCGGCACAATGCGATGCGAAGTGCAGTTACTCTGCGGGTGTGCATTATTTTCAAATAATTCAAAGGACCGGAGTCAATTAGCTTATACCACGGCTACTACAAACATTGCTCTGGTGCCTATATTTAAGACATATGACAGATTAGGTGTGCGGTTTACAGGAAAATAATCAACACCCATGAAACATTTCTCAGCCAATCAGAATACAGCATTTAACGGGCCAGTGGTATAATCCTTAATAATTAATTGCGTCCAGAATGAAACATGTGATTAAAACAGCGAAAATCTTAGAAAAGTGAAGAACTGGTCATATTTTGCCCTTGAAACGGATGAAAAGATGCTTAATTGATTTTAAGGTTGCATGCAAAAGCCATGGCTCAAAAATGGGCACGTGCCATTGTTTCAATGGGAATGTCCCCTCTGGGTTGATTTCTGCCCATTACCCCTGGTAAACAGCTAAAATAACACAAAATGTGCCTCTGTCCCAATATTTATGGTTACATGTAAACCCATTTTTTTCAGGTTTGTTCATATGTGCATATGTCCGCATGCCAAAAAACAATGTCACGAAGGGAAGTAAGCTTAAAGTAACGCATAAACATCTGCTCTCAATGCAGGCAGTTCATTTACAGGTTCTGCAGACATAAGAAGAGATTCAATAGGTTTTGACAAATTTCTCACAGCTTTTGAACGATTGGGTAGACTATAGGCGGTCATGTCACTGCCTGTCGTAAACCAGATAAATCTCGAAATCTCATGTAAACACAATTATCCGCGAAGCCCGTTTATTGATTTGCATGTAAATGCGTGAAAACAGGTTTCTATAATAAGCTGATTTTTGATAGATATCCACTTATTTTGTGCATGCACTGTCACATCTTTGCAGAATCATCACCTTTTATTTAGAAACGAGTCATAATGTATGAGTTACAGGAACACTCAATTATTTAAGCATGGCTGACCAGGTCCATATCATTCAGCAATTCTAAAGTCCAAGACAACGGTATACACTCCATCTCCATCTTAAGCACTTGAGTTCACCAAAAACAAACCTGTAAATAGTAACATATGAAATAACCGCGCTCATTACCTAGCATTGGCCTGGTTCTGCCGTGAGAAGGCACTCTGGGGTGTTTCTGAGACAGTGAAAACACGCTTCACTAAAGGTCTGGAGCATTTGTCTTGTCAGAGCGAGTGCGTCTTTGATACTTGCAAAAATGGCTCCGCATCTTTCATGACGCCAGCAGGATATCTCTAAAAAAAAATCTATCCTTTGTGAGTTGGCTGAAGACCTATTGGTATTTCAGATGTGCCGTAGTGAACAAAGACCCCCCTTGGAACACAGAGGGCCGATCACCCACCGAACTGAATTCAGAGGAGAGAACACAGAAGCGTTCTGTGATAGCGATGGGCAGAGTCGGAGGTCTGCAGTTAGACTCTGAATGGAGAAGTGAAAAAAATCAAAATCAATTAAAGTCTCCTAACACTTGCCTGAGCGTTGTCTCTGACATTTAGCATGTGATGAAAGTTCTGCCACGGTTTTCTTTTTAGGTGTTTGCGGTCGCAACGCGGTTGTTCGATATGTTCACACTTGGTTCATGACGTCGGATTGTTTTTCATTCAGTTATTCATTACCAATCGATGGCAGTCGTTTCATAACTAACACTTTTTTCTCGCTCTGCATGTTGTTTTCGTTTGATCTGTCATTAGTCCATTAGAATCCCCATGTGTTTTTTGCACAGCAGGCGAAAATGGATATTGAATAAAAACAGTATTTGCAGTCAAAGTTATTACCAGCGGCTCAGATTATTAAAAGCAGAAGAAACACATTAATGAATATTCTCCAGGGTGCCTATAAAAAAATAAAAAAAAATATTATTTGGACTGAGCCACATAGGTTTCATAAGGATGCTGGCCTAACCTCAGCCTTATTAAGTTCAATCAGACTAAAACTTACTGTATGTATTTCATACCCCTTTATTTAAAAAGCAATTATGGTGTGTGGAGAGTTTTTTTTTTAAGTTTGTTGTGAGTAAAAAGCAAACAAGAGAAAAATGACTACTACAATGTCCAGATTAAACTTATGCCAATACCAGCAAATTGTAAACTTGTAAATAAAGGTCAGACTTGTCAAATGATAGCTGATTTGACAGCTATTATTCCAAGTCTTGTTAGGAATATGAAAAGCGGGAAGTGAATAAGCAGATACTGAAAGGCTAATGTGAGGCATTTGGGTCAGGCTGAAGATGAAGGTACGATAGGTTGTGTCAGTTTTGTATGCGAGACCAGAACATCATCGGAAACACAATATATTCTGACCTTTGACTCTTTCCAGATATAAAGCTTATAATTATTTGATCTCTGATAATTTTTGCTTTTATCTTTCTTAAAAGTAAAGGTTCCTTAAAGGTTCTGTGTTTGGCTGTATGGTTTCATAGAGGAGCGGTTCTCAACATTATCTTGGAGGCCCACTGCTCTGCACATTTTGTATGTCTCCATTATTTGACATGCATGATTCATATCATCAGCTCATTAGTGGAGATCTCCATTAACTGAACTGAGTCTGTCAGATAAGAGAGCCATACAAAATGTGCAGAGCAGTGGGCCTCCAGGAATGGAGTTGAGAACCACTGCCATAGAGAACCTTTAACATCCACAGAACTGTTGCACCAAAGGTTCATTGTAGTTCTTTACATGGGTGTTGAAAGCAAAAAAGAAAATGTGGGTAGGTCCAAAGTATTTACTGGAGTAGATGCCAGTTTCTTGTATTCTGGTGCATTTTAATTAAAGGGTATGTATCATGAAAATGTGATTTTTATGTTTAAATGCTATATTTGGGGTCCCCAGTGCTTGTATCAAACTAGAAAATGTGAAAAAGGACAACACAGTAACTGCAAGCTTGTGAAAAATAGGTAATTGAAATTCGGCTCCCCTTGTGATGTCAGAAGGGGATAGTACCACCCCTAAATCTGCACTATCCAACCACGGCACTGACATTTAGTGCAAGGATCAACTAATTTGCATATTTAAGGACACATTTTTTTCTCACACCTACTAGGGGTGTCCTCGACTAAGGATTTACATATTCGAATCAGAATTTTCGAATCTTTCCATAGTCGACCGATAGTCGAATCATCTATGTTTGTGTGCATGGGTTGGGAGGGGGCCAGACCAGGTACAAATTGGTAACTTTTGTTTTCTTTCACAAGCAGCACACATAAACAACTGTCTGATAAAGTGACCAAAACTGTCTTTCAAGTAATAAACGAAGACAAAACTGACGATGCATTTATATATTTATATATATATTTTTTAAGGTAAAATGTAAGGCAACATTTGTTTAATTATTCGTCTTAACATTTTAAAGCAGCGATCTACAGAACATCACACAAAAATACATTTTTAACTAAACCTAAAAAAATAACAAAGGTGATCCTACCTTGGAAACTCCGGCTTGTTTTTATTTAATTTGGAGATAGCGCGTCAAAGCAGTCATGACCAAAAAAACCCCGACAAACGAGAAATGACAAATAATTTGTGATTGTGACTGTAAATGATCAAAACTAATCTTTATATACAATTCATTAAACTTTAATTTATAACAAGAAAAACACTGAAATTAATGATTTTATAGACACTACGCGTTATTATTTAGCACAGAAATACCTGCTTGCTTGCTTTGACTTTGATCATCTCTGTATTCACTTTAGATACAGAAAGACCGGATGATATTATTTATTTCAGGAATCTCTTTGCTATCATTTGAAAGTGAACACCGACTGACCATAATATTAAATCACAAGAAAGACATTCGTGTCAGGCAGAAATAGGTTCGGTGCAGATTTCCGTTTCATCACCGAAATAAAAAAAACGGCTTACCTGTTTTGTAGTTTAACTTTAAGATAGACAATATAACCACTCTGTTTTGAATACATTTTAAAAACTTATACTCGTCAAAAACGTTTTTTAATGTTTAGATTTGATGAACTCCTAAATATGAGACGCAGAGCACCCGTTCGGCTAAATTACATGCGCAAGCATGGCCAGCACGCAATAGCGCAACATTGATACAACGAAAAGCTATCTAAAATTTACATACTTAAATTAGATCGGAATTTACGTTTATAATAAATACATTTTTTTAATAAAATAAGGTCAGAAGTAGCAAAGTGCAGAACGAATATGCAAAATGCCTCAAGTGCACGGAAACAAAACACAAGCCAAATAGTTAAATAAGATAACCCAAAGTGATTTATAAATAAAATAAAATATAGAAATTATTAAAAGAACGAAAGTCATAGTTTAATTTGCCAGCTTTGTCTTTTAAATGTCGAAACAAAGAGGCAAGGCTTTATTAACATAGAGACCTCTTATGGACGTGAAGCCCGGTCAAAGGGGTTGTTGGATTTATTAACGCATTTTAAAAATATTTATTGAAAGCTGTTACTTCACATATTATTTGCAGCATTATCATAATATGCAGTATATTAATATATTGTGAGAAAGCTGTTATATGTGAAATCAGATAATGTGTGCACCCATATACGGCCAAAATTGAATGATCCTCATTTCATAACACATCTGCGACGATTCGACTATGAGATTGGAGGTCGAATCAGGCTTCTCCTATCGATGCATCGAATCTTCGACTATTCGGGGTCACCCCTAACACCTACAGTACAAAGAGGCAATTTTAACATGCTATAATACATTTTCTATGGGGTATTTTGAGCTAGAACTTCACATACATACTCTGAGGACACCAAATATTTATGTGACATCATAAAAAAGTATTGTGAGATATACTTTTTAAACAATTGCTTTTATAGCCTAAAAGCTTTGTTTAGCTTGTTGTGTCGCGGGAGTGCAAAAGTAGTAAAAAAGCACGACATGGAATGAAAATTAAATGGACTGTAAATGAGCCAAATGGAATGGATTTGAGGAAGCAGCAGGGTGGAAGTCAAGGCTTTAGCTAAAACGTGGAACAAAGTTTTATAAAATAGAGAAAAAAATTAGTGGGTCCAATATACCCTTTTACTGTTTGTACACAATGATGACGTGGTTTGATAAACTTTCTGAGTTGCTAACACTTTAGAACCACTGGGGAACAACACCACTTCTGTTGCCAAAATGCGCGCGCAGGCTATTTGATCACGTATAGACTGAAAAAGGGTCTATATCAGTGGTCTTAAAAAGTGGGTGGGTCTTTTAAGAAACTTGGACTGAAAGGTTCTTTGGGGACCCAGCAATGTTTTTTCTTTGACATAGCTTTGTTCTTAGGAGTGTACTTGAGTTGTTTTAACTCATTAGATTTTAGTCAATTTTCAAATGTGAAACTGATTTATTTGTGGTTCAACCAAGTGTTCAATTAAATTTCACATTTGACTTATTTTATAGACTCACAACATCCAGTGTTGGGGAGTATGCGATTTTTGCACAGAATTGGGCTACTTTTACCCCCAACTTCAACCGACTGAGGAAAGGCTGTGGATCTTCTCGGTTTCCATTCAAGTCAATGTGTGTATTTCCACTGACTGCGCTCCGAATCCGTCACAGCTCCGGCCATCCGCAGCCCTCCGGCACAAATACGCAGAGCTTCTATTTTTGACAGATGCCGGACAGCTCCGCAGGGCGGAGCCATTACTTTATCGCGTGATCATAGCTGAATTCGTCATTAAACATTACAAACACACACAAATAAAGTCATTAATACAGAAACAACAAATAATAGAAAAGAATACAGCCAGGGGGAGTTTCAAATAAATATATTAAAGATAGAGCATGAATAAATGGTTTTAGCAACCTTCTTATTTTTTGAATTTTGGATGGATTTTATGTACTGCTCTGTCTACGCGAGATCTCGTGTTGTGATCTGGGCTGGTTTGTAAAAACGCATAATTCATGGGCAGAGATAAAACTAGGTATCACGTGATCATCACGTGAATTTTGAAGACCTCATGGGTCCTTGTCACTTCAGCACGCAGCCGCTCTGCAACAAATATGGAACTGGTGGGTATTGGCGGACGGCGGAGTGCGGAGCCGTAACGCAGCGGAGCCGATCTGCAGCCGCTCCGCAGTTGGTGGAAATCCGGCGTTAAAATGCTGTGGCGGGGTTGTTTTTTGTCCTGCTGTATTTTGTTTTTATCTGCTGTCCCTCTTAAAGCACAATTATTTATTTATGAAATCAGTTTGTGTTTGTAATTACTTAAATACATACATTTTCATGCAAAATATGAAGAGTTTGATTTCAGAACGAGAGAGTTTTTTTATTGTGCATTCCAATTAATATCAATCAAACTGCAGTTGGTTTGATTTAAGCCTTCATAACTAAAAAATACAGCTAATTAGCACCATAAAACACAATAAAAACATGATAACATAATAATAAACATGTTTTGACGAGAGTTATCTTGTTTTGGAACCAAAACGCGCCTGGCCCGAAATTAACTTTCGGTCTGTTTGTTTATTGGTCTGGCTAGGAACTGACCTTGAAATATGTTAAGAAATACTGTGTTGTAATCAAAAAAATGGTTGCCTAAAGACAAGGGGAGACTATGAACATGGTTTGTGAGTTAAATTTGTGCCACAAAAGCCGTTTGCTTATGTTGTTGTCTTTTATAGATTTGGTAATGCTAAATTCAGAGTCTTGTTGCTTGGCCTAAGAACACTGGGCTTCATTTTGGCTAGTTTGATTGGCAATTGGGCTGGTTTTGTTTCGTAACCCTGGCAACCTTGACAACATCTGTTGATTTGTATATATCACTTATCCAAAAGATTTTTAACATTTTGTTTTATTTATTAACTTTTTTGCTCTCTTTTACTAGCCATAGCCAGTACCTCACCAATTCATTTCAAAATTCAGCGCTATTGATTTGCAGCCTACTGTATTCTGTAGGATTTCTATTGTCAGTTAAAGCGCCCTTCCTCTTTCTTTAAATGGTTTCTCCTCCACTTATTGTCTCGGCAACAATATTGATGCTGCAGTTTTTTATGAGTGAGTCACTCTTTTGTATCTGCTTTGACCTTTTGTTGCTAGGCTTTGTGGTTGCCTGGATACACTCTTTCCCCCGGCAACATATAAATCAGAAGAGATGAGCCATTAACAGATGCAGTAATTTAACTGTCACCCTCTAAAGAGACATGTCCATAAAGTGAGCGTTAGCGCTACATGAAAACAGATTAGATGGGTGATACAGGCGGCTCTCCCTGCAGACAGTGCGAAACTGCAGGGCTCTTGTGTAAAGATGGTGAACTATGCAAAGTGGGAAAGAAGTGGGCTGTTTATGTAATGGCTTTTTAGACTGGAGGAGGTGACGAACAGAAAGATGGACTAGTCTGCGTGCTGTGCACCCACATTTCATGTAAACCCATCCGTTGCAATTCACGTCCTTTCTCACACTGACTATACTTGTTCTCTTACATCATTTTTGTGGTTTGTTTGTTTGTTTTTATGTTAAAAAGACTTTTCAAACAGTACCCCGGTTTTATCCAAAGCGACTTTGGATTTTTTTTCCCTGGCTTCAAACCCATGAACTTTGCACTGCTTATACAATGACCTACCAATGAGATATACACATATATTGCATTAAAATATATTGCATTAAAATCCTCTTATGAGTTTTTCTGTAGATCAACTGGTGGAGCATTGTGTTAGCAGTGCAATAGGTCATAGGTTCGATGCCCATCATACTGCACACACCGCTTTTATCATGCAATGGCAGATTAAACAGACAATGGACTTAAAAGCACCCTAATTGAATCATAAATATATGACTTTTTTATAGTCCATGTGCACTTCTCGTCGATAATCTCTCTCATTTTTGAAGAATCATTCATTGAAAAGCCCATACAATCCCCTTCAATGTCTCTGGTGGTTACATCCCCTATTAAATAAAAAAAATGCATATTAAGGAAAATTAGATCTGGTAATACATGTGTGAAGTTGGCACCGACTAGAGCCTTGGACCAAGTGTGTCAATCAATGAGATTAGTGACCCTCCCCTTTTTCTCCCCGGGGCTCCGGAAAGCACAGATCTGAGAAACAGCCAGTCTCTTATTGCATTACACTTTCAATTTGGCCTAATGAAATCCACTATGCTGGACAATGGGCCGAAATTACATTTGGGCAATAGATGATCGGCCTTTGGACTGAGCCCCTCTGCTTCCGCCTCAGCTAACTCGCTTTACTCGCAATGGTTCGGCGAGAACATCTGTAAAGATGGAATTTGCTTTAAAGATAATTTTCCTAATTAACCAACGTGAGATTTAATTAAAAGCGGGTCTGGTTTAATTACAGTGATTCTCGTCCACGCGCTCCCTCCCTACGGCTGAACAATGAACGTGGAGAGCAGAGACGTGGAGGGATCGCATGTTTCGTGAGGCTGGAGCAATATAATGTGATTGATGGGTCTTGAGTGTCCCTTCAGTTCGGTTTTCTCTTTTTAGTTACAGCCAAAGTTTCACTTTCAGTGTTGCCCTCTTTCCTCTTTATCTTCTAGACTTGCATGTTGGCTCGCATTCAGTAGGTAAATTGTGCTAATTATCTTATAATGTGAAATCTTGATTTATTTATGTAAAGAAGTGCAGGAGAAGAGGAATTTACGGCTTCCTGTGCTTGGCGCCACTGTTCATGTGTTTCTCCATATATGCTGCATTGGCAGGTTTGCCGGTATATAATATTATTGTGTGTATCGGGAAGCAAGTGACTGGCAGTGACAATAAGCAAAGGCAGATATGAAGTTAATTAAGGTTTCATCCCTCGAAAGACACAAGCGGCCTCAGAGAAGCTTCTTTATAAGTCAGATACACACTTCAGATGGAGGGAGCTTATCACAAACTCCTCAACCTCTGGGATTTGATGGGCTTTTTTGCTGGTCGAGGTCCTTTGCGCCGTGCTCTCATCATTGCTACTGGTGCATCTGACTGCCTCGCTGATGTGTTAACTTTATTGGTTTTTGATGAACTGTGGTTTGATGTTGTTTGGGCAGATTTAATATGTGAATTGTTGAGTCACTTCTCTTCTTATACTGTACTGGGAAGTGGAGTGTATATATATATTCAGATATTATTACTGTCAGATACTATTACCGTCATTGTTATGCAGCACACTATTGTATTGCATAATACATTTTTTAAGGGTTGGGTCAATTATCGCGATTCATACTAATGATGCCTGTCTGATATCGATCCTGAATTGGAAAGTTGATATTATACACCGCTCTTTCATGCATTATTGCTCTTTGATCAGTCAGAAGTCCGTATCAATCTAAAAACACTGAGTTTGAGTCATTTATAACATGCATTTGAAAAAGCAACATTCGTCAAAAATAATAATTTTTTAAGTGTTTGGTTCCAAAACGAGAAAACTCTTGTTTTTGATTGTGCATTCCAGTTAATATCAATCAAGCTGCAGATGGTTTGTTTTGATTTAAGCACAAAAAAATACAACTTAGTAGCACAATAAAACAACAAGAAACAAGATAACCTATAGTAAACATGTTTTGACAAAAATGTTAAAAACGGAGTTATCTGGTTTTGGAACCAAACTCTTCAAATATTCTTTATTATCATAAAAATACCTGAAAGGTTTGATGAACAGCAATATAAATATGGGCTGTTTCTTAATTCCAAGAATGCAAAGAACGGATTTCGGTGACTTTGGAAGAATGCATTCTGATGGTCGCGAGAACCCAGAACGCAGTTGTGAAAATTTAGATCTGTGCAATCTTTCTGTTGGTCACCTGACCTCCCCAGATTCAACATCGCATCATTCATAAAGTGACAATCATATCATTATCTGCATTATTATATACATTATTTTATTTCTTATTATGTCATTTTGTAATGGCAAATACGTAAATATTTCAGTCAGATGCCTTGTCAAGAAATAATAATATAATCTAAAATAAGAAACTCAATTAAGATTAGTTATTCTATGCCAAATATATCAAATTAGCTTTTTCAGGTATTTATTAGTTCAAATGTTTACAAACAAACGTTTACTTAACCAGCGTCTCAATTTATATACATATATATGTACAAGCATATTTGTGTTATTGTCATAAAACAGCGTTAAAAACTTGTTGTGCGTAGCACTTCATTTCTCTGCCATTGTTTTGCCGCAATGACTTCTGGGGCGTAAAGCGATTTTAGCGTGCAAGTCTGCACTCGATGCATCCCCAATATCAAGAACACAACCAGGTATTTTCATGCGTCCTCTGTACTTGCGTTCTTGAGAATTAGAATTGAACTTCGACGGTTAATGATGATGTAGGGCAAGATCACAAGAGCAGTGTACGAAAACGCTCCCTATCCACTATATTGAACTTTATCGGGTGTCGGCCATTTTGTAGTGGTGTCCGAAACATCATTCCCTACATTTGTTCACTACTTTTTACCCACAATGCACAATGGTTTTTAGGGTAAATTCGATGTACACTCGCCCACTCCTATTTCCCATGATACAACGGGAGACAGGCGCGTAAGTGTAATCAGCTAAACTTGTGTTATTTCTTGTTGTCAGTTTTTTCTTCTTTTTGAAAATAAACAAAAAAAAAATAATTGTGATATCTTTTATTTAAAATCTTATACACATTTTTACTAAACAATAAATAAACAACAGTAAATAAATATGATAAGCAGTTGTTTGTTCTCTTTATTATCAACTAATACAGTAAGAAAGTAGACTTTACCATTTCACAGTACAATCAATAAAACCACACAGGTGTAAGGTTTATGACAAACCTCTGCGACAAACTCTCTGACGCATGGTATTTACGTCAGTGTCTGAAATCGCTCACTCATTTTTATTTGAAGCAGGGAGCAGTTTCAGACACAGCTAAGGACTGTGTGTTAGTGGTTCTTCTTCTGCGCCGCTTATTGAGTTTTTGCACGAGATCGCCCTTTGGCTTTTGGGTATAGCGGCATTTCACCGTAATTCATTGGGAAGCATAGTAAGCAAAATCGCACAATTTATCGTCCCAGCCCTAACTATATGTAAGAAATAATTGACAATGTGCCATTGAAATATTCTAAAGTAATGCACACCCAAGGTGGTAATGCGGCACGACACAAAGCCTCACCTCGGGTGTGCATTATTTTAAAATAATTCAAAGGACAGAAGTCAATTATTCAGCTTATAGCACCGTTTCCAGAGACATTGCTAACACATTGCTCTGGTGGTTATTTTAAGACATTTGACAAGTTAGATGTGCGTTTATCAAAAAATAATGCATACCCATGGGACATTTTTCAACCAATCACAACAAAGCATTCAACCGCCCCATGGTATAAATTAAAACGCTTCATTATGGTTTTGGTTCATATGCATACATAAAGCATCTGAAAGTATTTGACAACAAAACAAATCATAAGCCACATTTGCCATGTAAAGTTGTCAAGTTGTTTTTTATATAGATAAGCTGTGTCACTGTTCTGTCAAAGTCCTAATCTGTAGCTTTTTTACTCCCTCTGCTTACAAAGAAAGTCCTTTGTTTACTAGGAAACCGACATTTTCTTTGCTTTCACGTCTCCCTTGAGGACAGACAGAGGGGACAACCAAAAATCAATGGCAATGAAAGAGCCGTGAAAAGCAGCATACAAATTACGGTACTCCATCAACACACAGCGGCTCAAACAGTAACTCAGCCGCCCCTTCAAAGGTCTAACTG